>NW_006442484.1:7871687-7938891 GCF_000325575.1 Pteropus alecto
AGTTCTTCATATTATATCTGAGCCTTTTTTAAAAATGAGTAAATCACGTAAAATCAGTCTCCTGCTTAAAATCATTCAATGACTTGCTATCACATTTAAAATAAAATCAATAAGCAAATAACATCCTTAAATGATACATTAGATCAACTAGACATAATCGATATTTACAGAGCCTTCCATTCCAAAACAGCAACTTATACATTCTTCTCTATGGAACATTCTCAGGGATTGACCACATGCTGGGACACAGAGATAGCCTTAACAAATATAAGAGGGTTGAAATCATACCAACCATATTCTCTGATCATAATGCTTTGAAGCTGGAGAAAGAAAGTGGGAAGAACCACAAATTCATGAATATTAAACAACATACTATGGAAGAATGACTGGGTCATAGAAGAAATAAAAAGAGAGATCAAGAGATACATAGAAACGAATGATAATAATAGTACAACACATTAAAACTTTTGGGACTCAGCAAAAGCAGCAATAAAAGGAAAGTTCATACCATTAAGGGCCTATCCTAAAAAACCAATCAGACAAACAAACAAACAAAAAAAACGCAACCCAAGAATGAGCCCAAATAAACAACCTAGCACTACATCTTTAAAAAACTGGAAAAAGAACAACAAATTAAGCTTAAAATCAGCAGAAGAAAGGAAATAATCAAATTTAGAGCAGAATTAAATGAAATTGAGAACAAAAGAAAAATAGAAAAAATAAATGCAATAAAGTACTGGTTCATTGAGAAGATTAATAAAATTGACAAGCCCCGGCTAGACTCACTAAAGAAAAAAGAGAAAGGGTACAAATAAACAAAATCAGTGATGAAAGAGGAAAAGTTACAACAGTACCACAGAAATACAAAGGCTCATACAAGAATACTATGAAAAAGTATATAACGCCAAATTTAGTAACCTAGAAGAAATGGACAAGTTTTTAAAAATATACAACCTTCCTAGACTGAATCAAGAAGAACTGGAAAATCTAAATAGACTGATCAGCAGGATGGAAATTGAAACAATCATCAAAAATCTACCAAAGAGTAAAAGCCCAGGACCAGATGGCTTCACCAATGAATTCTACCAAATATTCAAAGAAGATTTAATACCCGTTCTCCTCAAATTCCTTCAAAAAATTGAAGAGGAGGCAAATATTCCTAACTCATTTTATGAGTCAATATTACCCTGATACCAAAACCTGGTAAAGATAACACACACAAAAAGAAAACAACAATATCTCCCGTGAACACAGATGCAAAAATTCTAAATAGATACTAGCAAATCAAATGTAACAACATATTAAAAAGATTATATGCCATAATCAAGTGGGCTTCATCCCAGGGGCACAGGGAAAGTTTGACATGTGCAAATCAATTAATGTGATACGCCATATAAACAAAATAAAGAATCAGGACATGGTTCCATAGCGTAGCGGTTAGCACGTCTGCTTTACACGCAGAAGGTTCTGGGTTCGTGCCCCAGTGGAGCCAGAGTCCATAGTCTACAGCCATGCCACTCTGAACAAGCCCAATGTCTGATCTCGGAAGCTAAGCAGGGTCAGGCCTGGTTAGTATTTGGCTGGCAGACCACCTAGGAAGAGCAAGTGCTATAGGCATACATAAAAAAATAAAATAAAAAGAATAAGAATCATACGATCATATCAATAGATGCAGAAAGAGCCTTTGATAAAATATAGCATCCATTTGTCATCAAAACACTTAAAATAGTACTTCAACATAATAAAAGCCATATACACAAACCCTCAGCTAACATTATACTTAATGGTGAAAAACTAAAAAAAATTTCCTTTAAGATCAGGAACAAGACAAGGCTGTCCTCTATCACCACTGTTATTCAATATAAAATTGGAAGTCTTGCAATCAGGCAAGAGAAAGAAATAAAAGGCATTCGAGTAGGAAATGAAGAACTCAAACTGTCACTATTTGTGGATGACATGATTTTCTATACAGAAAACCCTACAGACTCTACAAGAACACTACCAGAAATAATAAACAAATATAGTAAAGTTTTAGGATACAAAATCAATGTTCAAAAATTCATAGCATTCCTATACTTTAATAATGAATTGTCAGAAAAAGAAATGAAAAAACAATTCCTTTTGCAACTGCAACAAGACTAAAATACCTAGGCATAAACCTAACAAAACAGGTGAAGGACCTATATAATGAAAACTATAAGACTCTATTCAAAGAAATTGAAGAAGACACAAAGAAATGAAAAGATATTTCGTGTTCTTGAATTGGAAAAATCAACATAGTTAAAGTAACCTTATTACCTAAAGCATTATATAGATTTAATGTAATCTCCACCAAAATCCCATTGATATTTTAAAAAGAAATAGAGCAAGCACAAAAGACTCCGAATCGCCAAAGCCATCCTGAGAAAAATGAACAAAGCTGGAGGTATCATTCTGCTCAATGTCAAATTATAATTCAAAGTGACAGTAGTCAAAATGGTATGGCATTGGCAGAAAAACAAACACACAGACCAGTGGAACAGAATTGAGAGTCCAGAAGTAATCTCCTGTTTATATGGGCAAATAATTTTAGACAAGAAAACAAAATCATACAATGGAGAAAGGAAAGCCTCTTCAATAAATGGTGCTGGGAAACTGGAAAGCCACCTGCAAAAGAATGAAACTAGACTATTGTTTATCACCACACATCAAAATTTACTCAAAATGGATTAAGGACCTGAATATAAGACTAACAACAACAAAGTGCATAGAAGAAAACGTAGGAACTAAACTCAAGGACATTGGACCTAAAGAGGATTTTATGAATTTGACATCAAAGGCAAGAGAAGTAAAACCAAAAATAAGTGAATGGGACTATATCAAACTAAAAGCTTCTACACAGCAAAAGAAACCGTCAACAAGGCAAAGAGGCAATCATCCAAATGGGGGAATAATTTGCAAGCAACGCCTCCAATAAGGGCCTAATATTAAAAATATATAAAGAACTCGTATAACAACAAAAAACAAACAATTCAATTAAAAAATAGGCAGAAGACCTGAACCGACACTTCCCTCAAGAAGATGTACAAATGGCCAACAAGCATATGAAAGGATGCTCAACATCACTAGCTATTAGGGAAATGAAAATTATAACCACAATGAGATACCATCTCTCACCTGTTAGAGTGTCTATCATCAATAGGACAAGTAATAGCAAGTGTTGGAGAGGATGCTGAGAAAAAAGGAATCCTCATACACTACTGGTGGGACTGCAAATTAGTGCAGCCACTATGGAAAACAGTGTGGAGGTTTCTCAAAAAACTAAGAATTGATTTACAGTATGATTCAGTGATCCCTCTACTGGGTATTTACTCAAAAAACTTAAAAATATTTATCCAAAAAAATACATGCACATTGATGTTCATGGCAACATTATTCACAGTGGCCAGGACATGGAAGCAACTGAAGTGCCCTACAATAGAAGATTGGATAAAGAAGTTGTGGTACATATATACAATGGAATATTACTATAAGAAGAGATGAAATACTGCCATTTGTGGCAATATGGATGGATATTGAGATAATCATGCTAAGTGAAATAAACCAGACAGAAAAAGTTGAAAATCACATGATATCACTTATGTGTGGGATATATATCTAAAAGCAACAAACAAGCATGACAAACAAACAGATTCACGAACATGGACAGTGGATTAGTGGTTACCAGAGGGAAGTGGCGAGAGGAGAGGTAGATAGGGGTAAAAGGAATCAAATAGGTTGTTATGGAAAGAAATCTACCTGTGAGTGGTGAATACATGACTTACTGTTGAATTATTCACTTGAAACTTATTGGATTTTGTTAAGCAATATCACCCCAATATAAATAAAAAAATAATAAAATAAAATAAAATAAAATCTACCTTTCTTCTATGTTTTTGTGATAGTTAATTTTGTGTGTTAACTTGACTGGGCTACAAGGCGCTGACATTTGAGCGTCATTCTGGGTGTTTCTGTGAGGGTGGTTCTGGATGAGATTAACATTTGAATCAGTAGACTGAGTAAAGCAGACTGTCTTGTGTAATGTGGATGGGCCTCATTTGGTCAGTAGAGGGCCTGAATAGAACAAAAGGCTGATCCTTCCACAAGTAAGAGGGAACTCCTTCTGCCTGACAGCCTTAGCAGGACCACTGGTTGGTTCTTTCTTGCTTTTGGATTCAAACTACACCATTGGCTCTCCTGGGTCTCCAGCTTGCCAACTGTAGATCTTGAGACATTGTAGCCTCTATAACCACATAAGCCAACTTCTTATACTAAAGCTCTTTATATATATTCTATACATAATTTATATATCTATCTATATCTATCTATATGTAGATAGATATGTGTATTGTATATAGAATAATATCAATACATTCGTAGCAGAATATTCTATATATATCCTTCTATATGTAGATAGATGATAGATAGATAAATAGATGGAAAGATAGATAGATGATAGATAATCTCCTGTTGGTTCTGTTTCTCTAGAAGAACCTGAATGTTAAAGTCTTAGAAGTTTCCACCAGTCTCTCTGACCTCATCTTGAACGTTCCGTTTCCTGTCTTTATAGTCCTTTAGCCTCACTATCTATTTTTTTGTTGTTGTTCCTAGCTGGCACTGGCTCCTCTTTCTGCCTGGAAGCTCTTCCCCAAATCTATATATGAATTACTGGATCTCTTCATTCAGATGACTGCTCAAAACCATCTTTCCCAAAAGGGTTCCACAACCACGTAAGCAAATGACACCTTACTCCCTCTATTATATTATTTTGTTTATTTTCTTCATTATAGTTATCATAAGCAGCAATTACTTTGTTTATTTATTTAATGTTTATTACATATTTATTGTCTATCTCTTCTACCAGAATTCAAGCTTCGTGAGTTTAGAGATTTTGTCTGTTTTGTTAACTGTTTTATCCATAGTGCCTGGTCTATAGTATATGCTTAGTGTGGACTTATTGAATACATAGATGAATGAATGCAATCAGGTGTAAAAAGCTTTTATGAACCTACCTGCAATATTGGACACAGAATTATTGTGTCCAAACCAAAACTAGGTTTAAAACAATGGAAAGTTGGTGGCACTCTAAGGCATATGCATAAGAAGTTGTCCTTCTCTGAATCAGGGAGCTGAAGGAGTCACGATGTCAATAATTTGAAAAATATAGAGTAAAAAAATCATCCAGAGAAAAGGTAAAGGTAATCTTTGATAAAAATAAAAACAGCATGTATATCATAAGGTGAAGGAGAAGGTTAAAGCAAGTAAAATACATTCTTGGTAAAAAAAAAAATACAGGAAAGAATAAAGAAGATTTAAAAACAGAAGCCAAAGTGTACATAAAGATGGAAGACCAAACATGTCATTTATGACTACAAACTCAAATGACTTACCCTCTATTAAAAATGAAATACCTTCAAATAGATTTAAAATATTCAACTATGTATTGAGTAGAAGAGAGTGATGCAGAATTCCTAACAATAAAAAATGGGAAAAGACTTACCAGGAAAATGAACCCCCCCCCCAAAAAATCAAGGTGACTATATAAATTTCACACAAGGTAGATTACAAGGCAACTGTGTTACATGAGATAGAAAAAGTCCGTTTATAATGATGAAAGGTAAAATCTACAATGAAAGTATAAAAGTAATATATACTACATGACTGTCATGAAGTATAAAAAGCAAAGTATAAAAAGACAGAGTGAAGGAACAATTTCTCTCTGTGAGAAATGCCCCTTCTAGTATTTAACAGCTATTGAACAGGACAAATAAATACATAGAAAATATGAATAATATAATTTAAAAGACAGGATTAATTGGTATTGTAAATGTTTTACACCCTACCAATTGAGATTGCATCTTCATTTTAAACATGTATGAAACATAAAGAAAATTGATCATATAATAGGCCCTTTGAAAACAAAAATAAATCAAAACCTTCTCAAAGGCAAAAATTTCTCAGCTACAATATAGTAAAACTAAAAGTAGAAGAGGGGACAGAGAGAGAGAGACATAAGTAAACAATCTTAAATTAGTTAGCAATTAAAAAATCATTATACTTCTAAATAGTCAAAATGAAATTAAAAGTATGATTAAAGACTATTTAGAAGATAATGAAAATAAGAACATTACATATCAAAATTAATGTGACATGGCCAGTCTCCATCATAGGTTTAATTTTTTGTCTTAAATAATATAACCGAAGAATAATAACATGATAAAATAAAAACTGAAATAACCAATCAATAGTCAATGCAAGATGTATTTAAAAATAAAACAAGACAAGCAGAGAAGCAAGAAAGAAAGATTAAAGGATTAACAATAAATAAGAAAACACAAAAAGTAAACACAATGATTTTCTTTGAAAAAAGGCATATCTCTCATAAATGTAAAAAAAAGAACACAAATAAAATTAAAAATAAGAAAAGGATAAATCAAAGGATACAAGCATTTCTTTAAAAATTAAAGAAATATTGTGTACATTTCTTTGCCAACAAATAAAAAAGTATTTCAAAGGAAATGATACTTTCTCAAAAAATATAAAGTATCCACTTTGAATCAAGAAGAAATGGCAAATCAGAAAATGAAAATCATGAAACAATAAACCATTTTCAAACCATGAAAATAAAGAATTTATTAAAATATAACTTTAAAAAAATAAGTCTTTGAGACAAAAATCTTTTACCAATGTGATACCTCAGTCCTTCAAGGACCATAATTCTTGTGTTATATAAATAACTCCTGAGCAAAATGAAAATCAGAAAGCTAATCAACTTGAAACTAGAAATTATGAAACTAGAGCTACTCCAATATAAAAACTTAATAAACATAGATTAATTTTTAAAAGCTATAAAATAATATCATATATGAATATGTTTTAAAACTCATAAGTGAAGTTGTGCAAATCGAAATCAACGATATAATAAAAAGCACATTTTTCTGTAAAATAGTGGGCCCGCCCTTATGATTTCATATTAAGACATTTATCTCAATTCTAAGATGCACCTTTTCTTTTTCATGTTTTAATATCTCTGAAATTACAATGTATTTTATAATCTATGAAGTTTAGTAGTATACAATAACTCCTGCTAACTTTATTAGATACTAAAAGGGCATTAGACCTAATTAAACACCACTTCTACTTTTAAAATATTTAGGAAGCCAGGATTCTTCTTACTATAAAGAAAATCTAACTCATACCAACATTTTACATCACAGTTAATAGTAAAGTACAAGAAATAGTTCCGTTAACATCAGGAACAAAGTAAGGATGCCCACTCTCATTATGAGAATAGTAGAACATACAACAAAAAGTAGTGGAATTACTGTTGAAAGGAGGAGGCACATTTATTGGTATTTCAAATGTATAATTATATGCTTAGAAAACCCTAGATAATTGACAGAAATTCTTCTAAAATTGATAAACTTCAATCAAATCACATGATACAAGATAACAGGCAATAATCAGTTAGAAGGTATAAAGAGATTAACAAACAATCCCGTAGCAGTGAAAAACAAAGTAGTTAGCATAACAGTAACAAGACATGCCTGAGATCTATAGGAAGTTGAACATTGTAAAGATGTTCATTGCTTTGAAATTAGCTCCTAGCTTTAAAGTAAATCCCTTCAAACATGACAGAAGTGTTCTAAAGTTCATCTTGAAGAATGATGTGGCAAAAGTAGATAAAAGTAAGGAGAAGGGGCTTACTCTAACAAATATTAATATATATTAAAATTGTAATTCAAATCTACAGATTAAAACTTCAACGTAATCATCTCTGAAAGCTCTCAAGCCATCTGAGCAAGGCTGCACTAGCAAGCAAACATGCCATCACACAACATCACACATTACCATGACACAACAAATTGAATTTTGATTGGATTAAAGATGGCAGCATAGAAATAGAAGATCATGAAATAAGAAAAATATAAGCAGACATTAAATTGGGGAGGTTAGGAAAAACTTTGTTAAAGTGGAAAGAAAAAAGAAAGATGAATGTGATTACATAAAAAACTTTAAAGGCAAATGACAAATTGAGAAAAATATTTATGAGAATAGTGAAGAAAAGGATGAATTGTTTATGTATCAGAAAAGCTCTTAAATTAAAATTAACAAGTGAAACAAAAATATTTTAAAATCCCTAGGTATAAAGTATGACTATATAATTAGTGAACAAAATTGAAGAAATTGAATATACCCATGTAAAAATGTCTTTCTTACTATTAGTCAATGAGAAGAAAATTAACACATGAGCCAAATACCGCTTTTCTCTTTTCACATTAGAAAGAATAAAATAATCTGTTAATACAAATGAGGCAATGATTAAACAGACAATCTTATATACTGCTAGTTGGAACAGAATTTAGTATACTTTTTCTCAAGTACAGTTTCTCAGTGTGTATTGTGAACCTCAAAATCTTTTACATACTCAAGTAATTCCATCGTTTAGGAATGTGGTCTCATGAAATAATGAGATACACAGGCTTATGTTCAAATATTTGTGGCAGGTATATAAAATAATAGAAATACACAGATAACATAGAGAAAGGTACAGATGCAGATAGAATATTACGTAGTCAATATAATCAAGTACTTTTAGTGAAAAAAGCCGGACACAAAATTGCATATACAGCATGTTCTCAATTTTGTTAAAAGAACATATATGTGTGTATATATGTATATAGTCAATATAGTATATACACATGTATATAGAGTGTTTTTGTTAAAATTGAGAACGCTCTGCTATATACAATATTACATATGTACAAATACAATAAAATTCTGAAAGGGAGTATACTTAACTATTAACACGATTATTTTGGGATATGGGATTATAGGCAAATTTTATTTATTTTTTTATTTCTTTGTGTTTTCCAAGGATCCTAAAACAAAAATGGAATGGTCCTAGGGAACCTACAGAACACAGATAATGAAACTTTGTACGTAAAGTTGCCTTCTTAGAGACTCATAAGGATCATGGGTATTTTACAGGCTGAGAGAATTCCTGCAGGTAAAATGAAGATAAACACACATCTCTTTTCCTTTATTTAATATTATATTTTCCACATTTCTTTGATTTCTCTGATAGAAATGGTTATCAACAATTCATCCCATCTCTTGTAAACACAGAGGTGGGGTCTATCTCCTTCAGCTTAAATCTGGGTTGGCCCTGTGCCTTGCATAGTGTGGGAAAGTTGACGCTTATTCAGTTGTAGGCCCAGTCCTTCAGAGGCTTGACAGCTTCTGCCTCTGTTCTCTTGGAAGGCAGCTGCTGTGCTGCAAGGAAGCGGGAGGAGAATTCGCTCTCAGGCAGTGAAGCTCTAGCGGCAGTGCTCAAAACCCCAATAGCACATTACCTGATAGAGGGAGCCTGAGCTCGAGAAATGTGGCAAGATACCAGGTGGTCTGAGGTTAAGAAAATCCAGCAGGAAATTCTCTGGGGTAGTAATGGATCAAGGACTACCAGAAACTGGATGCCCATTTGATTTGTGGTTGCCGGGATGCAGTATAAATTCCCTCCGTTCCTTCTTCAGTATGACTCAGCTATGTGCATAGACTTGTATGCTGGCTGCTCTGGGGAATCAAAAAAAAAAAAAAAAAAAAGAGTGTGCTCCAGGCTGGATCTAGCTCAGAATGCAATGGAGAGAAGGGACTAGATGTGGAGTGGGTGTGAATGAGATGGGCAAGTTGGTGAAAGCAATAAAGTGGGGCAGGATGTTACCACAGAAGAGAAAGACTTTCTCCAGGTTTGCAAGTAAGTCCCTGGAGACAGTGGGAGTAGGAAACATTGAATTTTCCATCCACATGGGAGGTGGGTATTGAGTCATCTTAGTTTTAATAGTGAAGTAAGAGTGGTTCCTTGAATTTGAAGAATTTTAGAGATTCTGGTGATTGCAAATGCTTGAGTTATAAATTAGGGCTAATTCTGACCATCCTCCTTGTTAGTTTAGACTAGGAATCTAAAATGAGTTAGGAGGATTTTTTTGTGTGTTATTTAGTAGACAGCCATGGGGTTCAGGGACTTGGGTAAAAGAAGTAGACTGTTACAGAAAGCTGTAATTAGAACAATAGCTTTGAACCGGTCCCACGTGGGGTTCAGCATGAGCAGAGCAGTTGGAGAGAGGGCAAGTTTACTAAAAGAAGCCATGCTGTCCTGCCTGCTCTGTGGAGAATACCATCTCTACCCCATGGGCCTCTTGAGGCCCTGGAGTCCTCATGCTCCCAAAGTCCTGCTGCTGCAGTTGTCCAGAGCCCGGGTGATTTGTGGTGGCAGGAGCACGTGAATTTTCTGAACAAACAATGCAGCCCTACCAAATTCAGTTAGGCTGAGACCTAAGTGACTTCTTCTACTTTTGTGTTCCTGCTTTTGCAAGAATGTCGGGTCCAGCTGTTGCAGTGCACCCTCACCTTTGGGAGCAGTTTACAAACTGCTTTACACATAACACTTTATTTTATTGTCATGGCAGCCCTCTGATGTAGGCCAAATATATAATTTCCATTTCCATTTTACAGGTGGGGAGACTGAGGCTTAGAGAGGATAAATAACTTGCCAAGGACACACCGGTGCAGTATGTTAATATTTATTAGCAGATATGTTGTGCTGAAAGTGAGCTTTCTTGTTTCTAGGTTACATCTTTTATTTTCCAGGTTTCAGTTCAGTTTTTGCTTGAGAATTTTTAAGCTTTTCTAGGGCAGAAAATATGTCTTCTCTGCCATTAGAATCACCTAGAAGTTCTTTTGAGTCTGTACATAGCAGGTGCCCAGTACGTGCTCTTCACTGAAACTCTGTCTTTTCAGAGTCCAGTTTCCCAGTGCCATCTGCTCATTTGACATGTCCCCAAACTAGAATCTAACATTTGCTGACTGTATGAGTTGAATCTTCTTGGACTCTATCATGAGTGTTCTCTATCACCCATCTAAACTTTCCTTTTAAAAGGAGATGAAAGAGAAAGACGGGAAAAGCATCCTGCTGCTAGGCTGTGCGAGGCCTTTTGGGCATTATCTTCAGGCTAATGGGATAAAATTAATTGAAGGAGCTTAAATGTGGAGCAACAGGCTCTGATTTTCACCTTACAAAGATCTTTCTGACTATCATAGAGGATGACTTGTGTCATAGGGGTACTGCAGGCAGGGGTGTAAGCAGGGAGCAGTAAGCAGGCTGTTTCAGGGGCCCAGGTGGGAGATGGAGGTGGACTGGACTAGGATGTGGAGGCTGGGCCATGGAGATGGAGAGAAGTAGGCTGATTTGAGAGATGTATAGGAGGCAGATGGACGTGACTTGGAGAGGCGAATGGTATCAAAGATGATGCCCAAGGTTCGGGGGAATTGTGACGTCACTCTCGAGGCCAGGGAGAATAGAGGGAGAGCAGCGTGTGAAGATGTTCAGTTTGGGCCATTTCAACTTAGAGATTTCCGTGAGAAGTCTGAGGAGCTGGGGACCTGGGATGTGAATATCTGTTTGGGAATTCTGACACTGTGGTAGAGGATACAATTACCTAGGGAGGAAGTGAGGTGTAAGGAAACAGGAAGAGCTGGGACTGAGCCTTGCGAATGTCCCTGCCAAAGGCAAATAAGAAGCTGCTGGAGAAGCTTGAGGAAAACTATTGACTGGGATGGTGACAGCTGGAGGAGGAGTGTTTCAAGAGAAAAAGAACTATGAAATGTGTCACATATTTCATAGACAGCAAGTAAGATGAGGCTATAAATTGTTCATAGTAGCCTAGATGTTATTTCAGAGGAAGCTTGGGGGAAGTGCCTAGGTTTGCCAGGGAAAGAAAAGTGAGAAAGTAGAGTTAGTGAATGGAGTCAGGTTCAAGTTTAACTCTGGTTCTGCAAAGGTGATTTCCCTTTCCTACATCCCAGTGTTCTCACCTGAAAAATGAAGGGCTTGAGCTCTTAGGTTTAAAGGGTGTTCGCTAATCCCAGCAAAGTAAGATTATTCCAATTATCAGTGTATAACTGCAAGAGCTTTTTAATGACATGAGCTTCCACTGGCTCCTTTGGGCTGTCAAGCTTGGTGTAACAGGCCAACTGGGAAATTTCCTGCTCAGCTCCATATTTCCTCTGCTTGATTTCAGGTCATTGCCCCTAGCGACATTCCCCTCTAGACTATCTTAAATATTCCGATTTTTACACCACTGGAACACTTATACAGTGACATAATATTTTCTATTGTTTCTTGTCTGATTCCTTTGCTCTATCTTTTTCTTCCTATGACCTTGCTAAGTACAAATATATGTTAAAGCCAATCTTGAGCATTTATTGAACAACTAGTTGCTAGTGTGAGTTGTGTGTGTGTGTGTGTGTGTGTGTGTTGTGTGTTTGTGTGTGTGTGTGTGTGTGTGTGTGTGTGTGTGTGTGTGTGTAGATGATGACAGTGGGGCATAGAGGTTGAACTACAAGTATAGACTCTGATGAATTTTTGAGGGCTAGTTTTTAGACTGATCCATTTAAAGAAAATTCTGGAAAGGAATAGGAGGGTTTTGTGATTAAAAATCACTTTTATACAATGCCCCCTGCTAGTGAAGACCATGCCATCTGCTAGTTGTTTGCTGGCATTGGAGCATTCAGAGATAGAAGAGATATCAAAGATCACCCTCTTTGTTTTCATTTCTCTGTTTTGCACTGTATATACTGGGGGTAAACTGGGTACAGGATAGATAAGCAATTACACAGCAAACTGGTGGCACTATAGACAATATAAGACTTGTGCACAGGGCTCTTAATGTCTCCTCCCAGCACAACAGAGCATCCGTTATGTGTTAAACACTAGGCTGTGGACCACCTTGATCCTTGGCCTTAATTGGGAAGAAAAATGAAACTCTCGTAGAATAGTACAGGGCTATCTTTATATTCATTATATGTGTGTACAAAAGTACTTCAGAGAAAAGAAGATATACTGTGGGCCTTGATGCCTTGAATTTTCAAACAGGTAGAGAGAGTAAGGAATGGTGTAGGGAGATCCTAAGAAGAGTGGTGGGAATAGAGTAGGGTAGGGTGAGTGGCTGGGAAGACTTCACTGGATTAGAGACAATGTGTGAGAAGAAACCAGGGAGAGATGGATGGACCAAAAGTATAAGATTGAGTTAGGAGAGATCTGATATGGAAGGCAAACCAAGAGCTATAATAGAAATATTATATAGTTATCAGTTTTCTATACATACATATATAAACAAAATAGTACCTGAAGGTTCATTGTTTTTCTCTCTCACTCTTGCAAAGAAGCACTTGGGTATTATTTGCTTTGCTGTTCCCTTTTCTCTGGGGAGAGAACTGGACTCAAAGATCATCATCTGGGTGAGGTGGAAGAGATGGGACCCAATGTAGTCAGGATGGTGTGACAAGGTGGCCCTGGGTGAAAGTTCTCCTGGGGAAGGCCAAAAAATTCCCAGGATTTGAGAACTGCATACTTAAATCCTCCTAAAGGATTGGGAGAGACAAGTGAAGTCGGAATTCCAGTTTGGAGTGTACATTTTAAATGAGTGCCTAATTTAAATTAGGCCACATTGTATACATTTCCCTTTCTTAGCATCTTTAATTTGTTCCCCCAAGCTTTGTCTCTAAGAGAAAAGCTGTTGAATGAAGAAAATATTTCCATTATTTTAGTAGGAAAATTATGGTACTTTTCATCCTAACAATTTTTACCGACAGAAAAATATATCAAATGAACAATGAAAATAAATGTACATAAATAAAGAAGACAATTTAGAATAAAAAAAATGTACTTTATTCATAAGTAAAGTGAAGAATTAATGTACTTACCAAATGAAGAATAAAAGACTTGACAGTAGATGGTGGCAGGTGGAGGCCAAATATTCATTCTTTAGAAAATTATTGCTTCTTTCTCTATACCATTTCTCTAGACATTTTATAACTTTTGAGGAACTTGTGGTTATCTTGCATTCAAGATGCACTTCAGAAAAAGTAACGGCACAGAAAATCACCTTCAACCAAAATAAATGGTAGTTATACTAAAGCACAAGGGAATAACATGTTCATAACAGCCTGAAAAGTCATAGAAGATGCTACCTCTTCATCTCCCTTGTTGGGTGTACATAGAGCAAAATGCTTTGGGTTTATTTAAATATGAATTCAAATTCGTCCCTGATGATATTCTTTAACTAGAAACTGTGGTATCAACTAAATTGGCGCGTGAGTCTTTGCCTGAAATCATAATGTTGAAACCTTAGTTGTTATATTTATTTAGAGTTGTTGTGGGGTGAACAACTTGTTATACCAAGTAAAAAGGAGGTGTTATCTGAGAAGCTGTTGAGCTTTTCAAGAGCATTTATGATGATAAGTAGTTAACGGATACATAGAGAATGAAGTAAACTAGGCTTTCTCTCATCTTCAAGCTTTTGCCCACGATGATTCCATGTCTCAGAACAACTTCTTCCTCACATTCTCTGGGCTTTTCTTGGCTGTTACACTTTTCAAGACTAGCTCAGATGTCAAATTTTGTGGGGAATCTTCTGTGATCTGTCCTCAATGCCTTCGGCTCCATTTGTTCCAGCTCTTTCTCCTCGATACTTCTAAAGTCCCTTGCTTCCAACTATAACATTTAGACAACTGCTATGCACATTCATGTTTCTGGTCTGCTTTCTCAATTAGACTACATTTCTTGTGAATGGAGACATGGATAAATTTGGTGTTAATAGTGCTGGCAGAGTAACTGGTGTATAGGAGACATCCAATCAATGTGAATTAGTGTATGTGTATGCAACATTATTTAGGAAAGAATTCAGAAGTCAAATTTCAGGGCTGTGAAAAATGTATTAGGAAAGTGTATTTGTCAACTTTTGATGGAATAAGAAACAACCTCAGTATCTCAGTGGCTTACAACAGCAAACATTTATATCTCATTCATATGACTGTGGGTTTTAGGTAGATTAAGGACCTGATCTAAGCTGTGTACAAATGAGAAGTGTCTCCATATGTGTTTTCAAGGCAGAAGGGAGAAGTGTAACTAGCAAAGCAAAATATATTATATAATTAAAGCTTCTGCTTAGACATGGATAGGGAAGTGTACTCTGCCAATGGGGGGAGACTGCACAAGTCACATCTTATTAATTCAACAGAGAACATATCCTCCTTTGAATCAATGTTGCTGTAAGAACTAAGGGAAAACAGAAAAACAAAAACAACTTCAACTTTTATCTCTGCCATACAAAGAGATAAACTTGAAATAAATCATAGACAAAACTATAAAAGTTAAAACCATGAAGCTTCTAAAAGAAAACATGAGAGAAAATTTTTACAACCTTAGAAGAAAATATGCACAATGCATATGTCAAAGGACTTGTGTTTAGAATATATAAAGAATTTTTATAATTCAACATTGAGACAACAAACAACCTAATAAAGATGGACATAATTTTTGAACATTTAATAAAAGAAGATATAAGCATGTGAACAAATGGTCAATATTGTTAGTCATTAGACAAATGTGAATTAAAATCACAATGAGGTGCCACTATAAACCCACTAGAATTGCTAAAACTTAAAAGACTGATAATAACCAAATTTTAGTAGAGGCAATGAACAACTAGAACTCTCATACATTGCTAGTAGGAGTGTGAAATGGGACACCACTTTGGAAACAGGTTTTCAGTGTTTTATAAAGTTAAACATACATTTATGACACAACCCAGCAATTTCATTCCTAGGTATTTACCCAAGAGATATAAAAAAATATGCCCACACTAAGGCTTATACAAGACTGGCCATAGCAGCTTTGTATAATAAATAGCTTCAAACTGGAAACAATCAAAACATCCATAAATAATGTAATGGATGAACAAATAAGGGTTTATCCATACAATGGAATACTGTTCTCTAATAAAGAGGGAACAGATATATACAACTTGGATATATACAACTTGGTATATACAACTTGGATGATATATATAACTTGATATATACAACTTGGATGAATCTTGAATGTTTAATTGTACAGAAGAAGCCAGACAGAGAAGAGCACATGCTCACTGATTCCATTTATATGAGGTTCTAGAACAGGAAAAAAAAAATCTATAGTGATAGAAATCAGATCAATTTTTTCCTGGGGCCATGGAGGGAGATTGACTAGGAAGGACATGAAGCGGGTGATAGAAATACTCTGTACCTTGATTGGGGTAGTGGTAATAGAGATAGTCATATTCATCTAAACTCATCAAACTACATTCAAAATGGGCACATTTTAATGTATGCAAATTATACCTCAATAAATGCGTTAAAAATAAGAATAGTATCTTTGCATGTTAAATGAAGATAGGTGCCTGTGGCTTTTTCAGCATACCATCAAGGTACATACCTTTCATGGATTCAACACCTAAACTCAGAGTGCAGTAAAGAAATTACTGGGCTCTACTGAAGGGATGACTCTAGCATGCCTGGCCCACGCAAATCCAGAGTTAAAAGTTATCTGTCATGTGTCCTTTTTATTACCTTTTTTATGTTGGAAAACAGATGCTGCCATATTGGACCTTGAAGATAAGGGCTCACCTTACAAGAAATAGTAAGTGGTGAGCTGAAAAGAGCCTGTGTCTCAAAGGATTCCAACACAGCATTGGTACTTCCCTACCTCTGGACTTCTATGTTATGGAAAATGAGAAATAACCTGCCTTTTTTTCCCCCCAAAATATATATTTTATTAGTATCTTTTCCTTAACATGAAAAAAAAAATCATAGCAGTTTCTCTTCACATCTGAAAATCTTGTTCAGCAAAAAACATGGCCAATTTAAGTTTCTTCTTTAAAAATAAATCTAATTCTTTTCTTTTTTTTTTTTTTGAAATTTAAGCAATTACTTTATTCATAAGACAGGTTGAAGTCTTCATACTGTTTAAAAACAAAAGATACTGGTGCTCTTTTTTTTAAAAACAAACAAACAAACAAACAAGCAAAAACAGCGGGTTCCAGAACAGCAAAATCTGGACTTAAAAACAATTTAAAAATAGGAAGTTAATCTGCTTTGTTTAAGTTGCTATTATTTTGAGTCTCTCGTGTGGATTAATTCAAACTCAACTGGTATAATTATCCAAAATTGTCGAAACAAAAATTGAACCATGATTTAGCCTTTAATTATGTTTGTTGAGCACTTTCTATGTATTAGATGTGATGTTTCCACAAACACTTTCTGTTGACTGGTGTTTAATCTAAGTATGTGGAACTATTGCATCATTAATGAATTCCTCCTCAACTCATCTCACCTAGTGTTAAAGTCTGAGACTAACTTGACTGTAGTTACTAATCAAAGCCCTTTAGAGGTTAGACTGACAAAGCAGGAAACCTCAGTCTATTCTAGAGGCAAAGAGAGCAATGGATCCAATGCAAACATGTTTGGAATTTAGAAATCTATCTTTGTTATCTGAGTAGTACTATGAAACCAAAGAAAAACTTGGAAAGAATATGTTGAAGAGGTTGTTGTTATTGAAAGCTCAACTGGGGATGAGAAAATTTACAAAGTTCTCCAAGATTTTGATTGATCTCTGTACTGAATTGAATAGAGTCTCTCAAAAGTGCATGCCTTCCCGGAACCTCAGAATGTGACCTTATTTGGAAATAGGGTCTTTACAGGTTTTCATAATTAGTTAGGATTAGGGTAGTCCCTATATCCAGTGACCGGTGTCCTTATATGGTGAGACACAGAGACTCAGATACACACAGGGAAGAAAGCCATGTGATGAAGGAGGCAGAAATTGGAATGATGAAGCTACAAGCCAAGGAATGCCCAGGTTGCCTAGCAACCATCAGAAGCTGGAAGAAGCAGGGACTGGTACTTCCCTAGAGCCTTTAGCAGGAACATGGCCTTGCTGACACCTTGATGTTAAATTTCTAGCCTCCATAACTATGAGAGAATACATTTCTGTTGTTTTAAACCACCCAATTTGTGGTAATTTATAATGGCAGCCCAAGAAAACTAATCTGGTCTCCAACATTTCAAATCATCTTTTCTTTGTTTCTGTGGCATTTTCACCTAGCCTTGCATTTTTCTTTGTTCACACCCAATTCCTTGAATCAGGCATTGTTCTAATTTCTGATTTTTTATAGTCTTCATTTCACTCATGCATAAAAAATACTGTAGAACTCTATCTTTTGCCAAACAAGTATATAACCTGAATCTTCTTATTTCACTAAAGTATGCTGAATCTATCCTGTCATCTAATAACTGAACAAGGTTTGAAGGTTCTTCTCTTTGTCAATGTGATGCGGGAGGAACAATGTCTTGTGGAACTCATGTTTGAGATGTCAGGACCTTACAGTGCTCTGGTTGGTGTCTGGCTCCATTGAAATGACGCTTTCTGGTCCAGCCAATCCGTTATGCTTCATGCAACTATAATTGACAACATTGCAACAAAGATTTGTAAGCATTTCTCCAAAATCCTTCAAATTTCCTGCAATATAAATCCCTTTAGCTTAGTAAAGCTACGGTAGAAGTGAAGACAGCTACTTAGATGCTGAAAAAGTTCTCAGAACATAATAAGACAGGGTCAAGATGCTTTAGAAGGCCACACTGGCAGCCATACAAACATAGGCTGTCCTGTTTTCAACTAAGTGAAGTAAGCTGAAAACCTTTTTTTTTTTTTGATATTCAGCTAGACTCTGAAAGCAAGGAAAACTCTAGACCATTTTGCGCTTGAGTAGGGCAGCCCCATTTGTGAATCAGGACATATCCTCACATGGGCTGTAGGAGAAAGCTGCTGCAGCCTACAGAATGTTTCCAGATGTTAGAATAATTGACGATATTCTAAAAATGAACACCAGTTGTTACATTTGGTTTCAACATTTTTGTTTTATTTTCTGCAATGGTTGCCTTTCCTCATTGAGCGATTTCCATTTCTCCAGGACGCCTAATGCTTACCTTTAAAGGTGTGATCTCCCAACACTTCATTCCTTGGATAGGTTTCTTTTTAACAAGCTAAAACAGACATAACTAGGGCACTGTTCAGGCTGATATGACAAATGTGAAACTGAAGAATATTGAAAGCCACTCAAAAATTGGTTGGGTAAAAGACAGTGCTGTATAATGAAACCAAATGCACAGATCAGAATTTTAAAAGAAATCCTAGTGTGAAGATAAAAGGACATGAAAGATAATAAATGTTGAAATGATACACCATCTAATGGTATCCTGTCAAGGAAGAAAGATAATATGATAACTTACAGAACATCCCTGAGCCTCTATAGGTACTTGACCTATAGTTTGCAGGGAAATAATCTTTTTGTTTCATCTGGCTCATATTAAAAACAGGAAAAACAAAACCAGCATTTTTTTTTCTCCACTCTCACACAGATGGTGGAAAAATCCATGCAATTTTTAACTGTCTGAAATTCTTTAAAGCAATGTAAGACAGAAAGAATTATTAAATCACTTTTCCATTTCATATAATGAAAAACCACACTACCACAGTGGGGCTGGGGCCATCAATTTTGGAGTAAGTGGGAGCTCCGATTGGTCCTGCAGGCAATCAATCACCTGGAAGTCCCAGGTTTCTATCTCTGAAGTCATCTTGCTGTAAGAAAAAAGAAATTTCAAAAATAATCAAACTAAAGTCAAACTGCTTATTAGCATTGATATAATTCCATTTTTGACATTTGCTTACACTCATTTACATACATGACATACATGTGGGGTATATCTACATTCATTCATGCATGTGTTTCTTCTTTCATTTATTAATTTGTTCAATTGTTTATTCGAAAAGTATTTAGCAAGTGCTTACTCTAGGTATTGGGGAGCTCATTGTCCCCTGGGACAGAGAGATGGGCAAATAAATGACTATAGTTATGTATCCTGATAAATTGTGCCATTTATGTTATGTATATTGTTGACATTAATATGTATATTTGACCATTTCCAGATATTTGGGCCAAATTCAGAGCTTTTAGAAGGGCAGCTGAAATTTGTCTCACCTTCTCTGTTTATTTAAAATTAGAAGAAGTAATAACTTCTATTTTTATTTACTTTTGCATTTGGACTTACTTTTGGTACAAAGGATATTAGATGTAGCTTATAAATACTTATGGTACCAGTACGTTGTTTCCCTTGGTAACCATCTCTAGGGGTAGAAAGGACTGCCTACTGACAAGGTTCCTCTTTTCTAGGATCACGTATCTAGACAACAAGACTGGACAGGAATCTAAAGTTACCTAACCATACACAAATAATTACTTTTACAGTGTCTCAAGTTTCCTTATGTGTAAAATGAAGTTAACAAAGCTAACAAAGGCAATTAATTCGTTGGGACCAATGAAGAGAGTCTGGCATGTCGCAAGACTATGAAAGTGTTAGTTCCTATGGATATTGCTACCCAAGACTGACTTGTAAGAGCTAAAAATGCTAATAAGTGGACAACCAGGAAAATGCAACCTAGATTTCTGCTGGGTCTTCCTTCATACGTACGTACCCTATTGCCCTATCTATCTTCCATTGGAATTGAGTGCCCCAGGACAGTAGTGCTTTTTCTCTTGTCTCAAGCCAAGCTCCTTGAAGGTGGAAATTGTATTTATACCATCAAACTATCTATTCCCTGATCTTATAATGAAGAAATCATAATTAGAAAGAGGTTGCTGACTGGTTATACTTCCTGTGGAACAGAGAGGAGGTAGGGTTGAGTTCAATAAGAGGAGACTTTAGCAAGAGTGATCTGAAGAGTGATAAAGAAAAGCTTGGGGAAAGAATTCAGAATGGGAGGGAAGTCTGCGGCGGGGCATGGCATGGCATGACATGGCATGGCATGGCATGGTAGCGTGAGTTCAGGTCACAGAAGGTGGGAGGAGATGACCTCTCAGGTTTCCTTTTCAAGCTCTCTGACTGAGGTTTCCTCTATATTATGGCAGATACCTCTAGGAAAGTTTTTCTTGGTGGCTGTTGTGGATTTTTCCTTCCCTAGTTCCTACGATACAAAGCCATAGATAAAAGCTATATCAACAAACATAAAAGTAGCATTTCCTATATAAAGAATTGGGAACCATTTCTGATTCTAGGCTGGAAGTGGTGGGGGAATGTGCTGCAGAGAGATGTCCTTGGCAAAGGGAGGCTCCTATTTTGTTTGGGAATATGCTTTCTTTGGGCTGTTAGGTGGTGGCTTCTTCCAGAATAGTGAGAGTGAAGGTGATAAGGACATAAATTGTTCTGTGTGCAAAGTCAAGGAGTAGCCTGCTTGAGCAGACTGCCTTTTGAACTTGAAGGGATTTTAGTGTTTCCCTTATAGGCCAGGAACCTGGTTTTTGTGATTCTTGAGCTGGCGTGAGAAAAGATGAGAAAATATGTGTAATTTGGCATGCACATACCCCCACACCATGGAGGCATGAGAGGGGCAATAAGGGAGAGACAACACTAAGGATTTCTGGTGGAAAGGTATGAAAAAGAAGCTTTAGAAACAGGGCTACAATGTCTCCCAGCACCCAAGCTGTCAGGAAAGGGTGTTAACCTCTAGAATTGAGCCAGATTCTTAAGAATGAAGAGGTGTGAGAACCGTGTGCTGTTAACTGGGAGCCAGGTTCTTAATTTTGTTATTAAAGAGAAAGGCATCTCAGATTGGCAACTAGGACACTTGGGATCATGTGGCTAGGCTACTGCTAAAACGGTCTCAGTCATTCAGTTCTCTGGATATAGAGAATGGAAGGTGCTGGAGGCTGTGCTAGAATCTGGCCAGGTGATCAGTCCTGTGTCCATGGGCAAGGGCATGGAATCTGACTGAAGCCTGGCTGTGGTGCTGATGAAGGACCCTCAAGTGGGGCTCCCCAGCCTGTGTTACTGACATACATGCATTAGAGTAGTTAACATGGTGGCTGTTTCTAGGGCGGTGGTGGTGGGGGATGTGTGTGTCTTAAAAACAACACTGTCTTCCTGAAAGGACCTCAGGGGTAGCTATCTCACAGACCCCCTTTTTTTAGAAACTTAATCGCCCTAGGTGGGGGTACTAGAAAAACACAAATGAAGCCCTTTCTCTCAGAGGAACACTTACATAAAAAACTGCTAACTGTTGGTCAATTTAAAGCAATCAGTTCATCTTTTTATCACATATTTGATGAGCACCGATTATGGGCTAGACACGTACCAGGCACTGGGAGTACAGAGGTGACAAAATGCTGTCATTGTCCTCAAGGAGCTCCAGTCTAGTGGGGAGAGAGCTGAGACAGGGTCAAATCCTGGCCCACAGGCTCCAAACTTTGCCAAGATGAGGCCTAGGCAGGATGGGGCATAGCTGGAGGTGGGGGTGTCCAGGTGCAGGAAAGGCTTGCTGCATCCCTAAGGCGGGGTAGGAGAGAGTTGTATAAGAGTGCAGGGAACTGGAAGGACTGTAGGGACAGGAGAGGGTGCTCCCAGCCAGAACAGCTCTTTGCGCAGAGGGCACAGAGAGAAGAAAGGAGGCACCCTGGTTGGCCACCTACAGGAGCCATTTCTCATCCTGACTTTCATGGGCTCCCAAGCAACATCCAGGATCTCTCCTGGAGACTCCTCACCCCAACCTGGCCAATCATGAAATACAGTGTCCCTTGCCACCTCTATGTTAGTTAGCATGGGGAGCTCACCGGGACGGATAAAATCCAGAGCCAGGGCTGGAGCGATCTGGCCTTGTGCACCGTGAATATCAGACCCACGAATGGCAGTCTGTGGCACAGGGCTTCCTTCTGTGCCTATTGTCCTGGAGTGCTGAGGAGACACTAATCCATGACAATTGTGTGGGCTTTACACCTGCCTGCAGCCCTGCCAGTGCTGCCCTGTGATTGTGTTCTCAGGACCCTGGAGCATACAACACAGGTCAGACTATAATATTTCTGCCTTTACTTGCAAACAAAGATAATAACCTCAAGGAGGAGATTTTACAGCTCTTTGGATTGAGTTGCATGTTTGTTCTGTGTTATTTTTTCTGTTTCCTAATATAACACACATTTGCTATTGAGTAAATATTGATCCTGTTGCAGTCAGCATTAGTGGTGGGAGATGTCGAAAAATAAATAGCCAGGTAATCAGGTCTGCTTTCCAGGATGAAAGTGAGCATGGTGGTGGCCCTATTAAAATGGGGGTCATGTTCACGTCACAAACAAATCAATCAACACTTCTGTAATTACTAGGTTCATTTTAGACTCTTGTAAATGTGTAAATCTTCCCTGCATAACACCATTTTTTGAGCAGTTATAAATCAGTCTATAATCTAGATCTAGGTCATGTGTATCAGAAGGAGAAATTTGCCTTCATTGTCTTTATTTTTTATTTTTATTTTTTATTTTTTGGTGGAGTAAGTGCTGGCTGCAAGTTGAATCACAATTAGATTATTTGGTGATGCAGTAAAACCCTCATGAATTAAAATGCCACTAATGTTGAAGTAATGGTAATTTTGACCAAGGATGAGCTCTATCTACATAAAGAAGAATTAGCCAAACAAACTTATAATGTAATCAAGTTTACAAGCATTATGAGCTTGATACTTTCAAGTTTTTCAAGCAGTATAATAATTATATATATTTTATTTCCCAGAGTCAAGGAATCTAAGGTCATTAAGTGTAACTATTCTTATTTAACCTCCACTACAATATCTCTGCTCCAAATACCACTCCCTCCCATCTTGGATACTCTAGGGCAGAGAGAGGTCATTACTCCACAAGGCTTTATTTGGAAAGCTTCAACAGAAACTACTTCCGGGGCAGAGCTGAATTTTTTCCCTTACTGTTAGTGATGGGTCATACAAAAGAAGCCTAGGTATTTGTAGACATAAATATTTGTGTGTTTTATAGGCACTTAGAATCCAAGATCTCAGAATCTGAAGTACAAAAACCTTAAGTCAATTATTACAACCCCTCTCTTGCCTTCTTTCACTCCAATCTAATGCCTAAATTGCTGTTATCTACACATCAGTGTTGAACAACTCACTACCAAATTTCTTCAAAATTTTTCTTTAATTTTGACCAGCCTTTAATGCAAATTGATCTTCTTCTTGAATTTATCAGAATTAATGAGATGAGATGTGACTGGTGAGTTGAAAGTGGGAAGATAAAATCAATTCTGTGATGTTCTGTGGTGATGTTTGCCATACAAGATTGAGTCTCCTTGAAGACTCTCTGGAGGAATGTGGTGTCTAAATACATGAGTAAATGAAAAGGTCTGTAATAAGCCAGATGAACCTGTCCATCAGACCCTTGTTAGTCCACAAAGGCAGGACTAACTCTCCTACTGTTGCTTTAGGCAATTGCTTTGGACTTCCCCCTCAGCCCCACCCCATCCTCACTTCTTTCGCTTATATGCTTGACAAGTTAGATTTCACTAGATCTAAACTTCTCGATTCCAGGTCCTAGAATTTTGTCTCTGATTCTGACTTATTTCCTTGCCTTTGATGCCATTCATCTCTGAAGTCTTTGGTGCTTAGATCTGGCCCAACCATTCCTCCATCTCAGTTCCAGCCCTGTACCCCCAATCCAAGTAGGCCGTGTCCAAGCCTATTAATGAAAAGATTTGTTCTGTCACACATATTTTTTCGCACACTATGTTCCCAAGGTTAACGTATTAGAATGCTCTACATACCTTCTGCAGAACTTAATCTGCTGGAAAGTCCACATTTATTATTACCACATTACCAAGCAGAGAAAAAGCAAGTTCATTTCCATTGTAAAACAGCCTTTGATAGGGATGTAGTATGAAGTCATTTAGACAAAAAAAAAAAAAAAGGGCAATGCCATGTACCTGTGCAGTCTGATCTTCCTCAGCACACCACAGGCTCCATTTTCTAGCCTTCTTGGTGAATGATTAGGAACAAGCTTCCCACAAATTTGTTCCCTATTCAATAAGTTTCAGGAATTAGTGAGTCAGTGGGGAAATGCAAGGTGACTCAAGTGAGTCATGAAGAGGTGCCACCTGGAGAAAGAGGTGACAATGTATGGGACCTGGGGCTGGGTTGAACCTGGGGAACTGCCTAAGGCAGACCAAGGCAACTTAGAGAAAGAAGACAGAGCCTGGCTGACTTTGAGGGAGAGGAGGGCAGGGAACAGATCGGGCAATATAGGGCTCAAGAAGAATGTGCCAAGTGTCAATTTGGAGGGACCAAGTTTGAAAATAGTGAATTAATAGTGAAGACAATAGCTTCAAGGATTAATAACAAGAGTGGAGTTTAGCATGAGAATGGGAAAGGAATGAGCAGTTATAACTAGGGTTGTGAATAGACTGCTGTTTTTGTTTTATGTGGTGTCTGGTGAAGAGTACCTACAGAATGATGTGAGGCAGGATGGAGAATGGCAAGGGCTCAGCAAGTTTCCCCAGTGGTTCCTAAGGCGAGTGTATGGGTAAATGGTGAGGAAATACACCTCACTGTTTTCCAAGTGAGGTGAAATATGAATTGGTTATTGAAGTGTCTTTATTTCTTGTGTCTACCATCTAGGGCAATTGTGGGGGGCAGTTAATATTTCTGGAGCAATTTATTTTTTGATGAATATTTTGTCTAACAGATAGAGGCAGATATAAAAATTGAATTCAAATCTCAGATTGGCTGTGGCATTTATGTAAGAGAAAGGGCAAGATGACTGGAAGTGACAAAGTTTATGGTAAATGGCACTGAAAGGAGGATCTGAACATTTAGATTTATAAACCAATTTAGATAGCACATATTATCTTTATGCCTTTCCATTAAATAATGGTGAGTTATCTACATATTTACATATTTACACCCTACTTTGTTTCAAAAAAGTTTGAAGTAGCTTCAAAAATACAGTATAGGTATGCCTTGGAGAGATTGTGTTTCAGTTCCAGCTCATTGCAATAAAGCGACTATCGCAATAAAGTGAGTCACATAAATTTTTTGGTTTACCAGGGCATATAAAAGTTATGTTCACACTATACTGTAGCCTATTAAGTGTGCAATAGCATTATGTCTAAAAATATATGTAGATTAATTTAAAAATATTTTACTGCTAAAAATTGCTAAGCATCATCTGAGCCTATTAGAAAAATGGCTCTAACACACTTGCTTGACACAGGGTTGCCACAAACCTTCAACTTGTAAAAAAGGCAGTATCTTGGGAAGTAAAATAAAGCACAATAAAACAAGGTATGCTTTACAATAGTATCCTCAAAAATAAAAATAGAATAAGAGCCTGAACATGGAACTTAAGGATGGAAAGTGTTCAGTTCAAAAATGATTGTCCTGGAGTTGTTAGTGGTGGTGATGGTGGCACTGGTGGTGGTGGAGGTGTTGATTTTTCAGGGAGTTTGAGGAGGAGGTAAAGATGGTGAGGTGCTGTTGTAGTTAGTGGTAGTGGTGGAGGTGGTTCTGGTGTTGCTGGTGGTATCGGTATTGATATTGTTGATAGGGATTGTGGTTGTGGTTATTAACAGTAAGTGAAACATCCACAGCAGAGGGAAGTGAGGGGTCAGGAAACTTACAGTCCAGCCAGAGATAAAGTTAATAGACTATGGGTGAAAAGAAAAAGATAGAGTTAGAATAAAAAGAAATTAGAACATTTTTGTTCTATTGTCGTAACTGAGGCATAAAGCAGGCTGAGTTCTCAGCAGTGCTGGCCAATGGGAATAGCTATAATAGTAATAATGTTAGCTAATATTTATTGGTATTGCAAGCATCTTAAATGCAGATCTCATCTAATCCTTGTAACAACTCATGAAATAGGCTCTATTATCATTCACACTTAAAGGAAGAATTAGGGGCACAGAAAGGTTTAAATAACTTGAACAATATCATATTGACAGAAAGTGATAGAGCCAGAATTGTGTTTATAGCTCAGGTTCTTAACCATAGAGCGTTGGGGAACCTGACAGAAAGTGAATTTTTTACACAGGGCTGACCAACATCCAAGGGACGGGGTTAAAGGAGAGATTGTACTTGTTCTTACTCTTGGGTTAAGAAGACTCAGCTTTAAAGTATTGAGGTTAAGAACCCAGGGAGGGATCTGCAGCCACAGTTTAACTCATAAACTTCTAATCTCTAAGGCACGAAGAAACTGCTCCTCATCTGCAGTCCATTTCTGTCTGTCTGCTCGAGGCTGTATGCTCGTTCCTGGGAAGTACAGGGTTGTTGGTATGCGTGGAGCTGGTATCTGGGTATAGATATTTGTCATGAGAATGTGGTCCGGGAAAAAGTATTAGCTGCTTCCCATTTTCACAGACGGAACAACTGTTTTATAAAAGAAGTTTTGATGTTGATGTCTGTGGCCTGAGCTGTCAGTTGCTACCCACATTACTGACCAGCGGTTCTCAGGGCTATCTTTGGGCATCTGTGTGCAATTTTGTGGCTCTGCCCTGTTTTGCTACAAACACTTCCTCTGCTGCATCCAAGCAGGCTTTGCAATGGTCCTGACACGCTGGCTTTCACGCATGCTTTAATGATTATCTCTCCTTCCCCCTGCCTTGCCATGAGAACATATGAACTCGATGTCTATTTTTGTTTTGTATCTTTTGGTCTTTTGCTTTTATTAATAAGCTCTTTTACACTTTTATTTTCTTCTCTGTTAGAGGAAGGGTGAAAGAGCAGCCACCTGCCTTGCCATCCTCAGTGCTCCTCTCTGCCCTCCGTGGACCTTCCTCACCCAGAACAGTGAAGCTGCAGGCCTGTGACCAACTGAAGCTGGGTTTAGAGGAGGCTGAGTGCCCTTGCCTAGAATTTAAACAATATCATTAATTTAATCTTCTACCTCACAAAGCACCATTACAAAACCATTTTGTCCCATACAATGTCTCATAAACTGTCACTCCAGCATACCATAGAGAAAGAGGGTAGACGCATTAATACCTAAAGGTTTCAGAATATTAATGTGCCTTGGCATTTACACAAGAGCCCAAGAAAATAGGATATGTTGTTCTTTTAAAAATTTTGCACTTTTTTTTTCTATAATGGAGGTAGAGTCATTGACTCTTAAAGGTATTAACAGGAGTGGGAATATGAAGAGCGTATAGAAAATATATTTGTAGTTAGCAGGAGTGACCATCTTTTTGGGGCCAATGTCTATAGGAATGTCAAAATCAAGGAATTTTTAGTGTTAAAAAAGGCGTGAGATTATAAAGTTGCTAATAAAATTTTTATGTGGCAACAATGCTACTTGTAGAACTTGTACTGTAACCTCAAATCTAAGCTTTTCAGGGGGAAATAGTTGTAGTGGAATGCTAAAAGAAGATTCCTAAAGCAAACATAGGCAGAGTTTGTCAGAACCGATTATAGACTGTCACTGCTAGCTTGGGAGTTTGTGGGTGGGAAGTGAGAAACCCTCTGCTCTGAATAAAGTTCAAAATGATGCTAATGGTGCTAATGTTAACAAGAACTAGCTAATCTTTACATCTGCTCAAGTTTTATACATCAGTTAAAATTTTCAATGTGATTAAATAAAATTGCATGACTTACAGCAGTTACCGTCAAAACAAAAATTAGAAGGACACCTATCAGAATTTAACAATCACATAGCTTCTACCCTTATTGGGTGTTAATAGCAGCCACAACTTCTAACTAAAGAAGAAATTGACTGACGATTGTGCCCATTGACTTGTGCTCAAATATAAATTATAGAAGATGGTGATAGGTATAAAAGAAAGCGTATTTACAGAAAGTGTTTTTTTTTTGCAAATGAGTCTTGTACAAGTTCAGGGAAATGCTTAATTCAGAATGAGCAAAGCAATAAAGCAAAATTTAAAATGACTTATTGAATTCAAAAATTGTGAGCTAAAAGCACTTGAGTTAAATTAAAAAGCAATTTTATTGAGTTAATGGTGAGTATAAAGAATTAAATCAATGAAAACCCTACTTGCCATTAAGTTCAAAAACAATGAAAGCATTTTATTAACTGTGTTGTTTTAAATTCAACAATGTATGTTCTCTCAATTTGCAAAGCTTTTTTTGCTCCTGACTGTGGGCTTTAAAAATTGCTGGTATATGTAAACACACATGTCTATAATCTAAACCACAAGTAAAACTGAACTTGGGCAGGCCATTTAACTGAACTGAACTAAACTCTGTTCAGTTTCATCACATATGAATCAAGGACAGCTATATGTACTTCATTCATATGTGTTACATTTTTGGAGATACAGTATAGGCTCTCAATCAGTGAGATGAGCCTGCACTAACAGATGGCTTCCTGTGCCCTTTTATTTCATAAATATTTCATAAATTTATTTCATAAATATATGAGATATTTATCATATATTTATCATAGATGTAATAAATATATGATAAATATTAGTCAATACATAAAATCACTGTTTTTGTAGGTCAAAGATGGTTGAATAACAGAAATTTCATATTGTTTAACCTGGTAGAGCCTTCTGGAATTAATTAATTAAATCCGTCAGTCATTCAATAAATCAAATGACTGCTCTGTTAGGGGGTTGGTATACAACAATAACCTAAGAAGATGTTGACTTTTAGAGTGAGAGACAAACAGCAAACAAACTTTCAAATAAGTATATAATTGAAAATTATTATGAGCATTATCAAGGTAAAAACTTAGGGTGACAAAAGAATAATGGAGGAAACCAAGGAAGGCCCAGAGGCAGTGCCATTTAGGCTGCACCTGAGGGACGAGTTGGAGTGAGGTGCAGCATGGGGAAGGGCATGTGTGAAAGACTAGGGTGGGATATAGGTAGCCATACATCTAAATGGCGTCCAGAAGGTTGTGGGGAAGGTGCTAAGTTCTGTTTCTTGTTTTCATACTTGGATGCCCTCTCTGTTTAGCCCTGTGGGACTGACGCCCAAGTGAGATGGTCTGGCCAGCTCATGTGCTGCATGACACTGCCCATGGGGCCAAGCACTACTAGTCCCAGGTAAATAATCCTCTATTACTCTGACAGTTTTCTACACAGAGTCTGGACTTAGAGCCTTAGGACCCAGCCTGAAAATGAGGAGGTGCTGGTCAGCTAATGCAGCTCAATCAGTGGGAGCTTTGTATCTAACCAGAAACTTTGTACCCAACCAGAGCATTGTCACTCTATATTAACAAGTACAATACATTTTATTTATTGAGTACTTATTATGTGCCAGATACCAAGATATATGCTTTATTTAAATGCTGTTACTCACTTACAGTCTAATGAGATAGACATTATTATTATCCCATTTTACAGGTGTGGAAACTAAGGTTCAAGGAGTTTGAGCGCCTTGTCCATTGTCACACAGTAGGGGAGTGGTGGAGTTAGTCAGTTTGCCCCCTGAGGCTCTGTCCTTAACCAGTCTGCTATGTTGCCCTCCCCACTCCATTTCATGCCATTAACTGAGCATGCGGCATGATTTGTGCTTTGGTTTTCTTCAAGGAATACTAAATCAAGCCACAATCCTGTGAGTCAGAGGTCTGATATTTCACAATTAATGAAGATTTTCTTGTTGAACTCATTTATGAAAGAAGCAAATTCTCACACAAGACCCAGGGGAGTGAAGGCTGCAGATCATGGCAGATTAGGAGAGCAAGCTCAGCTTCTGACTCTTGGTGGAGACCCCAAGATTCAAGGGATCTGTACATGTCCTCCTGGGTAATGTGATTAAGAAGGGTCTGGGGAAGACCAAGAGCTAAGCAAGGCACCAGCCATCTGTTACAACACTGACCTTCTAGCTCTCTGCTTCCTGTGGGCCCCCAACCCAGTCTCTGCAGGGCATCAGGAGGTGTTTGTCCACCTTGGGCCAGACTGATAATGGGGGAGGTCATCACAATGGTGCCAGCAGGGACAGGCCAGGAGGGGTTCCAGGGAAAGGTGAATTCCCAACTCCAGGTTCCTCTTCTCCACTGAGAGTTCTTTTCGGTGACAACCCATAGCCCTATGTTTTAGGGCTAACACTTTTCCTTGCCCCATTACAAGTGACTGAACATATATCACAGTCCATGGGCAGAGTTCACAGGCTATGTTATCTCCACTTCCTGGGGGCTACCAAGCAGGAAAATGTGCCTATGAAATCACTGGAACCAGAAGCAAAGAAGACTGTCCTACAACTGCAATTGTCTCCCGAGTGCCTAGGCGTCTGGGAGGCCTGTTTCAGGCACATCTGCTGAGGCACTTTTGGATGGGGGCCCTCCTGGCCTCACCAGCAAACATATCAATTGCAGGGCCTTGCATGGAATCAGGCTGGGAAGAAGAAGCCTGAAACACTGTGAAATGTGATAAAGCTGGTTTGGTTCAAGAAGCCCATGCTTTGTGACACCTGCCTATCTGTTTCACTGATGCTGTTACACAACTGTCTGGGAATTCATCGGTATCCTCATGGGTCCAATGGTGCCAACTTACCCCAAAGTGTTAGGTACTAGGAGAGAAGGGCTAGACTGGCTTTTATTCCCCCTTTTTTTTTGGCTATGCAGAACTCCCACACACACCAAATGACATACTGGCAGAAATGAGCAGCACAAAGCTAGATTCTTGATTTCAGTAAAGCGGTTGCCTAACCTCTCTAAGATCTAGATCACTGGGGATGTTCGTCTGCCTCTGTCACCCTCACAGAAAACCCAAGCAAATTCTAAAGCTCAAGAAAAGATGTTCTCAAATTTCCCTGGAAACGTCTTTCAGTATTTAAATTTGAGAAAAAATTCACATGTTCACATTAACAGGTGAATGGATAAAGAATTGGTAGTATCTCTGTGATGGAATACTACTAAGCAATAAAAAAGAAAGAAACTGCTGATATGTGGGCCAATGTGTGTGAATTGTGCTAAGTAAAAGAATCCAGACTTCAAAGACTACTGTGTTGTTCCATTTCTATGACATTCTGGAAAAGGCAGCTACTGAAAAAAATCACACCCATGGCAAGTAGTTTTCAAGGGGTGTCTCATGGTTTCAATGGGGGATGAGAGTGAAATAGCATTGGGAAGAATCTATCTCTGCACTTCATTCAGAGAAGCTTCACTTTTATCTATTATATATATTGGAGTTTTTTAAAAATTGTCTTATACTTGAAAAAAAAGAATTGAATATGTTAAGCCAGATGAAATAATATCTGGAGATAAGTCTTCTCTGCTCTTTGTCCAATCCAATGAGCTTGGGAACTCCTGAGATAAGAGAATCCAATTAATTTAATGATGACCTTCCCTTGAGAATGCATATGTGCCCAGGAGCTTATAAATTTGCATGCAGTTTCGGGTGAGTTGTAGACTCCTCGAAGTCTGTCTCCAGAGTCTCTAAACACCCAGGGATTTCCAGCTCCATACTTCCATCTTAGAAAGTAGAAACCATGTCTTCTCTTCTTTGAACACAATCTCATATCATCTAGTCCAGCTATATCAGTTACTAATTGCTGCATAACAAGCCACTCCAACACTTATTGACTTAAAATAGTAACAATTTATCATTTCTCTCAATTCTGTGCATTGTTTGGTCTCAGTTGGGTGGTTCTTCTGTTGCATGGGTGTTGGATAGGGTGGCTCAAGTGGCTACGTTCATCTGGGCACTCATCTGGGTGCTCTGCCGGGGCTGGAATGTCCAATAGGACTTCAGTCACATCTGGGGCCTTGGTGTTGACCATCGACAGGGGCAACTTAGTTCTGTTCTATTAAAACTGTCTTTTTCTCCAAGTGGTCTCTCAGTTAGCACTTAAGTCTGAGTGGCTGACTTCCAAGAGAGAAAAACTGGCAGCTGCCATACTTCTTAAAAGCTAGGACAAGAACTGGCAGTGTCACTTCTACCACATCCTGTTGGTAAAAGTAAGTCAAGGCTATTTCAAATTCAAAGGGAGGGGATAAAAACATTGCCTCTTGATTGGAGGAGCACTGCGAATGTGTAGAGATGGCAGGATTGCTGAAGGGTATCTTTGGATACAATATATTGCACTAGGTTCTTGCACAGTGTGAGAGGACTCATCAGTGTTAAGGGCAATCTCACTGAACCAGCCAGAGCAACGAGCTCCTGGGGTGGAACCTGAACATTTGGTTCCTGCTTTTTAAGAATCTATTTCTTAATGTGTTTATTCTCTTGTGTTACCAAGAAGGCCATCAGAAGGTAGGTGTGCCTTGTTCCTTGAAGCTTATATTTTCTCCCTCCAGCCTCATTACTCTGCTAATGTCCTAATGACACACCCATATTATTCACAAACTCCACTGTATATTTTGAACTTCGTAATATATGCACTTATATATGCACTTTGCATTTTTCTCTTCCCAGAAATACATGTCTGTTTTCTCTAAACAAACTGAAAGCCCCCCAAGGAAAGAAGCCACAATTCCCATTTCAGGAAGCTAATGTAGTTCTAAATACGAACAAGCATTTGTATCAACTTTTTACTGGAGCAGCAGTTGTGCAAAGGCACCAGAACTTCATGGACTCCCCTTCTTCCCAACAGATGATAAAGTAGATAGGCTTTCGCTTCCATGGACACCTGAGGTGGGATGAGTTATCCCACCTTGGGAGACATCTTGCTATCTCCCAAGCCGAATTGTGTTTTAATCATCCCTATCTGCTCCAGAAAGCATTAGATTCTTTTTAAGAATCTATTTCTTAATTTCATTAGAAATGCTTTCTAATGAAATCTCCGTGATTTTATTAGAAAGCATTTCCCATTGGTTGGGGGTAGGATATAATGAAAATAGGGTCCCACAGCAAACATTCCTGGGGAGCACTGATTCTTCTCTCACTCTACACTGCAGAATCTATCTGCCCAAATGTTTTACTCCCCTTGGAAAGTTGCTTCTGTTGCTTCCTGATGTTTCTGCTCCTTGCCTAGAATCCTTTCTTCTTTCTCATTTCCTTGCCTCAACTTTGCCCATTCTTCAAATACCATCTCATGTAGCCAATAGTAGGCTCACAATCCTCCCAAATCCATAGGTTCTCAGTATCATTGCGTCATAGAACTTGAAAGCTACAAAGCTTTTTTGAGCTTCTAGTTTAGCAGTTTCAAACCTGTCAAGTATTGGGGCCCAAGGAGGGCCTAAGCTGCATAAAGATGATGAGTGAGTCCTATAAGCCATGCTCTGTTCCTGCCACTTACATTTTAACATGAAGTTTCCCTTACAATCTGATCTTCCATGTAAATTTGACCTCCCTTGTAAAATATTATGTGGTAATTAAAAAAATTGTGGCAAAAATTAAGATTGAAAACCACAGATATAATTCAATTTCTTTTTGGATTAATAAATAAAAATAACTAGTCTAGAGACCTGGAGTGAACTGCTCACCTTTAGATAAGTAGCTAATGGTAGGCTCAAAACTCAGGTCTCCCCATCTTTACTGACTACTGTCTCCCATTTCTAGAGCATCCTGGATGAGGACAGGATCCAAGCAGGCTTAAGAATGAGAGTAAAGGTCTCGATACTGCTTTGCTTTGTCTGAAGAAATCTTTTATTTGACTGAGATCTTGCCTCTGCTTTGCTTGAATTTTCTGTGCTGCAGAAGAATGATTATTGCAGGATTATCTTGTGCTGCAGGACTGTCTCTAGAGCCTGCTGGGAGCTTGTTTTGCTAGCTCAGCTGTTTCTCAGCTTGCCCTGCTTGGATGATGTCAGCTGTGATGTTGTTTCACTCAAGAATCTCCCCTCCCGCTGCTCCCTGCCTCGGAGTCTCTTTTGGTCCGGCCAGCGATGTCTTCATCTTCTCCCCTTTTTTTCTGTTCTCTCCACTTTTGATATCCTTGAGGCTGATGGTGTTTGTCAGGTCTGTCTTTAACACTGGGGAAAGAGCTGGTGGAGCCATCTGTGGGTTTTGGAGAGGATCTCTGCCTGTAATTATTTTTCCTGGAGTCATCCTTGATGAGGGGAAGACCCATTGTTGTATGATTACCAGTTGTCGCCTGGGCTTTCCCATCATGAAGTGTGTTTTGTGTGGCAACAATAGCATGATGGGTCTCAGAAAAACAAGGGTTGTTTATTCTTCACAGACAATTGAATGAAGTTTGTTCCCAGGACAATGCTCGGTTTAGTCTCTCACATCATTTGGCTACAGAGTTCCCCATGATAGGAGTAGGATTTTCGTCAGTTCTCCTCATCCCAAGTGTAAGGGAGCTGTCAGGAGCTGGGAAAAATGGAATATGGGCACTTTCTCCACATGAACAGGAAATCCTTGCCTCAGAACAATGGGCAAGGATGAAATCATCAAAAACCCTATAAAGCCTTGGTAATTTTGGCTAATTGTTATGAAGAACAGTTAGAATTATTGAACGGGCTCAGTTATATTAAATCCAGATCAGCAATTTGAAGAGAGTTTGATATTAACAGAGCATTAGACAGGGTGTTGAAAACCTAGGTTTTAATCCAAGCTTTGTCATTAACTCCTGGATAACCTTAGGCAGCATTCCTCCTCTTGTTGTGTTTACATTTCATCACTTACAAAAGGTGGAGTTTTAAATAAATAATCTGTAGGCACCCTTCCACATCTCATGTTCTACCATTTGGAATATTCGTTAAGTACCAACCCTGGGCAGGGCTGTGTTCTGGATCTTGCAGGAGAAGCGAAGGACTATATCGGAGCCGGTCTGCACCATTAAGTTTGGGGTAAAGACCTGCTGCTGCATTCGGTTCAAGCAGAAACAGTTATGCATTAGGCTAACAAATCATTGCCCAAAGAATGGGCTTTATTTGAACAGCATGTTAGTAATTAGAACACTAATCGTTTAAATGCAAATACTTGCTTATGAAGTGCCTAAAAAGACTGCTTCTCTTAAATAGGTTGAGCAATACTCTTGGCAACTGCAGTTGTCCTTTTAAGCTGTTTAGCTTTTGCTTTTTTCATAGACTGTTATTATAGCTATTTATGATTTATGTTCTGCCTCCTCTAAAAAAGATTTGAGGCAGCTTAAAACAGAAAACACACATATAAACCACGGCAATTCAAATTTTAAAAAGAAAAAAAAAGCTACGGAAAGCAATAATAAGAGGGAGAAATAGGCTTTCCAAATACCTCAAATGAGTCCATTTCTGCACTTGATCCCCAGGTTAAGAACTTACTATGTGAATGGCTCAATGAGAAGCAGAGTTCCTGAAGGACAAGTAGAAAAATAGACTTGCAAGCAAATTCTTAGGATACAATGTGCTTAGTGTACATTTCTCAGTGGTCTCGAATTATTTTGATTGTGTACTTGTCAGAAAAATATTTTGGATGTGTACCCCCTAATATGTGTATATTTATTTGTACATAAATTCTATATGTGAACTACTGTACTAAGATGTTGTATACATCATGAAACATACACAAAAAGTTAAAGTGTTTGAGATAAATGTAAATATAAATAGTTTTAACATTTCCTTCCCACATTCCAATGGTGTGCCTTTATTTATATGAAATGTTGATAAGTAGAACAATAGTTGTTTAATGTTAATAAGTGAATTAATGCTTATAAAGTGATTAAAAAGAATGTCTCATATGTGTACAAAGCAATTCACTTGCAATTGCACTTACCCTTATAAATTATTTTGCAAATGTGTTTTTTTAAATAATTTTTTTAGGAGGGAAAATTTTAGATTTATAGCAAAGTTGCAAAAATGGTATAAAGAGTTCCCATATACCCTTCACCTGGCTTCCCCAATGCTAACTTCTAGCAAATGTGTTTTTTCATGGATTGTTAGCACCTTGAGTACCTCTTGGGATGTCTGCACCCAAGCTGTCATTGGGAACTGTTAGCTTTTTTATTCTATATTCTATTTTTTTTAAGTAAACATTTAACTAAAGTATAATATATGTGCAGCAAAATGCAAAAATCTTGACTCCTCCAAGGCCAAGAGTAGATCTCTGGGAAGCACACTCCCAGACAACCCATGAACACTAACAGTGGGCTTTTTGTTCACTGTGAACCATAGTCACCTCCAGGAGAAGAGCTGAAGGTGAGGCTCCAGCCCTCTCGTTCACAGCTGGACCTTCAGAACCTAGAAAAAAGTCCACCACAGAAAAGGCACTCCATAAATACTGACTAACTGACTGAGAAAACAAAATTTTCTCCAAGTATCTTAGAAGTAGAGAGGGGTCATAAATATATTTTTTTCCCGTTACATGTTTAAATGAAAAAACAGGGCTTTATTGGTCACAGAAAAGGAGTGGAGACCAATAAAAGTTTTGCCATTTATGTAAGGAATTGTAAGTTAGCTGGCACCATAGTTTCAGCTTCCTCCAGAACTTTGGTTTGGAGTTCTATTCAAGTGGGTGTCCTGAGTAGGTACCTACCTGATCCTCCTCCTCTTCACCTGGCTTAGGTGCCCATGCAACTAGAATGTGCTTTTTCTGACAGGGCTTAGCTTATACATGGAAGACTTTCCTGGCCCACATTGGTCTCTCTTTGAACTCTCTAAAGAACTTTTCATTTGAATTGACTGTCCCATAACAGCTTTGTCGTCTATCTCCTTTATGGGATCCTGATTGTTTAGTGGGAGAGGTTGTGCTAAGTTAATTAGTTTCGTGTGTACAATCCATGCATTATCAACTAGATAATGAGCTCCTTGAGTACAGGCCAGTGCCTTCTCATCCGTCTTGAGATTTTTATAGCACAGCAATATAAAATTAAGATGCTGGAGTTCTCAATTGCCATGCAGCTGTTATCCAGAAAGGTTTCTACAGTGAACTATCATTAGCTGGTTAACAATTTTCAATAGATATGCATTAAATGCCTACTGTCTTCAAGGCACTGAGTGTGTGTGTGTGTGTGTGTGTGTGTGTGTGTGTGTGTGTGTGTGTGTTAGATGGATGTGGAGGGTTGCATCTTCTAGGAATAGAATAATGAATTTAACCACAATTCCTAGAATAATTTTGGAAGAGAAATTGAAGAGTAGATTTTCGTGTGTGTAGAAATAAGGAAGTTAGAGGGGGCCACTCTTATAAGTCAACATGTAGCAGAGACCTGAAAGAAAAGAGAGAATGAACCATGAAGATGTCTAAGAGTAGTCAAGGAGGAAGGAATGGCCAGTGCAAATGCCCTAGGGTGAGAAAGCTGGTGCTGGGCCATGGATACGTTCCTTAGATTTTCACTTTTAGAATCATTCCAGGCAACTCCTCTGGGACCCAAGGAAACCCTTCATCTCTTTGCACTTTGGAGTCCTTGCCAGCCCATTAGGTGAGTCCGTTGGACCAGATTTCCAAGCTAACATTTTTGTGACTTTATGGAAAAACTATTATGTATGGAGAAAACACATTTTTTCTCTTCTAGCTAAGACGGGCCCTCTTTTGTCACATACTTCATTTCTCCACCCCCACCCCACCCCCAAGCATACTACTAACACATACAAACACATTCACACACACTCTAGTTATCTTTAGGTTAGTCACGTTAAGCAACATTTTGTGAGTGTGTTTAACATAACTGTGGGTTTAGGATTATGCATGGACAATTAATTGCTTGTGTGGTTTAGGTTGAATAATGCCAGTGGCACTCTTCACTCTCCACCCAACACACTTCCTGGTGTCTTCAGGTCTCTAAACTAGAAGGTTCCTAATGTGATCACCTCCCTTGGTGACTTTCCTTAAGGATCCCTCTTTCCAAGATTGCCTGGGTGTCAGCTAAACAGAGATACCTGGTGAAGTGGCCTTCACTTCATTGCTCTCCTCCCTCTGCTTTCTGGGAGTCACCAGTCAAAAGTCTCACTAGAGACTTTTCAAATGTCACATTTTGGATTACTCTATTCTCAGGCATAATTTCATTTAATTTGAAACACTCCATTCATTTGTATTAAAGTAGAACATATGGTTTTTATTTATTTACACTTAGATCATGGAATGATCATTTAGTAGTGAGTAGACAAACAAGAAGAACATTTTACCCTTTGCCTCCAGAAACTTGAGAGCCTCTGTTTCCCACAACAGTGACTTGCCTTACAGTAATACTGAGTTGGCCCATGTCCCATAAAGTATGGTTCTGATGGGACCAGGAAACCATGGCTGGCAGGGGTTTTTTGGAATGACACCTTGGTACAAGACTGACTTCCTGAGTCCATATCAGAGACTTGCCTCAGGACAAGAGTAAAAGGCAACTGAAGACAGTAGCTACTTCCTTATGTTTCCTAGAAATGCTAGGATGTCTATTATTTTGCATATAGTGAGGTATATTCAATTTCTGTTTTCCAGGATGTATGAATTTCTGTTCCCTATGCAACTCTGTCAAACCAGCATCATATCTTCAACACCACCATGAAGAACAAGCCACTTTCCCACCATACTCACCCTGAAGCCTACTGAGGGTCTCCTCCATTTTGATCCAATATTCTCTCCATCTGACTCCTGACATCACTTCTCTATTGATGACATTGGAGCTATTCTTCAGCTTGGATTTTCTATTCTCTTAAAGTAGTAATTCTTAACCACTTGGGGGTCATAGATCCCTGGACCCACTTTTTCATAAAAATTGCCCACCTATAAAATCTTATAATTTTATGGGGTATGAGGATTTATCAAATCTTATCTGTGGACTATTGATCCCATATTAAGCACCCCTAAAATCTTCCCTGTTTTCTCAGTTTGTTTACAGACTCCATCAGACCACAGAATAAAACAATCATTCATGGGCTCCTTACTTCCTACCTTTCCACAGCTGGTGTTGTCCATTTCCCATTGCTGCTGTAATAAATTACCACAAACGAGGGGCTTAAAACAACACAAATTTAATATCTTACAGTTCTGGGGTTAGAAGTCTTAAAATCAATGTGTTGTAGGGCTGTGCTCCTTTTGGAGGCTCTAGAGAAAATCTGTTTTTTTTTGTCTTTTCTAGCTTCTAAAGACCACCTGCATTCCTCGGCTCATGGCCCCTTCCTCCACCTTTAAAGATAGCAGCATAGCATTTCAAATCTCTTCTCTGACGTCTGCTTCTGTTGTCACATCTCTTTTTCAGACTCAGACTCTCCTGCTTCTCTCTTTCCTTTAAATGGACCCTTGTGATTACACTGGAATAATTCAGGACAATCTCTCCATCTCAAGATTCTTAATTTAATCACATCTTCAAAGTCTATTTTATCATATAAGGTAAGAAATTAATAGGGATTAGGATGTGGACTTCTTTAGAGGGCATTATTCTATCTATCATACTATCCTTAAGCTTCACTTTCCAAGAACTCTTTCCAGACTCCTCAATATTCAGAACAAGGAAGTCTGAGTCACTTTCTTTCCTACTTACACCCCATTTTCTAAGTATTTCTTCTTGCCCTGGTAAATGACCTTTTTGAACACTTCTCCATCCCATAGAGGATGGGCCTTGCAAGCCTCTATGGGATAACTGTATACAGACTCAGTGGGTGAGGCCAGCATCTGATCAGTAAGAAATACATGCACAGCAAAGAGCACATATTTTCTCTCATAAGCTATGTACTCAGCAATGTGGGAGAAAGAGAAAGGTTAGGTCCTTTTGTATTCACCTTGTATTACACCTCTCATTAATGGGAACCATTTCGTGGGGTCCCATCCAGGAAGAGGGATTAGGGGAGAATGTACAACTAAGCAATTCTTCCTCACATCCCTGAAACTTCGTTTTCCCCTGCATCACTGTAACTTTCTTTTTCCTGCCTGGGCTGCAACTGTAGTTGCCAGAATCAGAGAAAATCCCTAAGTAATAAATGTAAATATAACTTTAAACATTTATAACAGAATCTCTAGTGGCTTGATGGAATGGATTGTGACTTTACCTCATCTGGCAAAATTGGTGTTCACAGTGAATGAAACTCTATTGATTAGTGGTTGAGATAGCCCACTAATTGTGTCTCTGTAACCTTACCCAATTTAAAGTGAGTGGACTGAGGGGAAGGCTTGCTAGGCTGGTATTACAGCTGGAGATCTAGACCAGCACAGTAACTAAACACTTCCAAAGATGGAAAAGTTTGAATAAAAATCAATGGTAAATGGAGAGAAGAAGGAATAATATCTGAGGGTAAATGAATGTACAAGTACAGATTACTCAACAAGGAGAATCCAACATTACAATGATGCCTCAGTAGAGGCTAAGAACAAGAGATACTATTTACTTTTAGCTCATTTCAGATGCCTGAAAGGGTTAAGCCATGTAGTGCTAATACCACTCCTAATTCTGGAATTTGAAGTTGAATGGAAGCCTGCAAATCTAAGTGACATTGCTCTGGAAGACATTTTTGTCATATGATATGATGATGAATTGATGGACCATCTGTTAATGACCAAGCAGGACTCTAATCGTGTACCAATATCTTTTGACTCCTATTTTTCTGGTTATTCCTATCACTATAGTGTGATAGAGTATTAACACTGGCATTTTTGGTAAGATCTTATGCTAATACTGATATTGATTGATGATGAAATGTACTAGCAGTCTAAGTTAAATCTTCCTCAGATGTAATACTGATAGAAGATGACTGGCCTGAGGAAGAACTGGATTTAGTTAACCATCAGCTAATTTCTAAACCAAATAGTTTTGCATAAGTTTATTTAAGGTACAATTAGTGGTAGAACAAGTAATCAAATTTGTACAAAAATATGAAAATGTTTGTAATAGTGTTATAGAATGGATTAGTTGTTTCTTTAGATTCATCTCTTCCTCACACTGGCTCCTCCCAATGTTAGACATATTTATACTGATACTATTGCTATATCTGTGCTATAAAAGCCTTACTAAATGTAGATGCTTAGACAAATATGATAATAATTTTGCTGTAAGAGGGCCTTGGCCAAAGGCCAAGGGAGGTCTGTGTAGTAAAGAATTAACCTTACCCGAAAGAGATCTGTCCTTCACCCTCAGCTTCTGGGAGGTAATCTCTAAGCCCTTGGCATGTGTTGCTTGTCTTATATTGTTTCTGGGGGCTTTTGGCCACACTGGATAGTCTAACATAATGTGATTTGTGATGGGGGCTTTGGGTTATGTGGTATAAGCTTTACCCCCAGAGGGGCTGGAGGCTAAAGTCAGCATGCAGTTGGTCACATTGTCAACCATACTACATGATCAAGCCCCAATAAAAACTCTGGACATCAAGGCTCAGGTGAACTTTTCTGGTTGGCAATGCTCAGTGTGTATTGTCATGCATCATTGTCAGGAGAAGTTAGGGATTTCCATGGCTCCACTGGGAAAGGATATCTGGAAAGTCCACATGGGGAAATATCCTGGACTCTGTCCCATGGCTGAATCTAATCTATATTTTTTCACCATAATAAATTGTAACTGTGAGTATGACAGCTTTCAGCGAGTTCCATGAGAGCTTCTAGTGAATTAACTGAAAAAATAGGTAGTCTTGGAGACCCCAGAACTTGCAATTGATGTCAAAAGTGAAGGAGTATTGGGGACTCCTTAACTTGCTGATGCACTTCAACTCCCTCACCTTTCTGAAACCTGCTTGTTCTGAATGCCATTGCTCAGATTTTCTCGCAGGCAGAGTTAAGCTGATTGCTGATAGATTACCTCTTGTCTGAGGCCAGCTACTGAAATTTCTCAAAGGCTTTGGTGACTTTAACATGAAAGGGAAATTAAGGGTAGGGCATTTTGTCTACATTTGGTGACTTGGCTACATTTGGTAATGGAAGAAGCTACATATTGGGTTTTATATGAAGATTGACAGTTGCCAGTTTCACCAAAGGCAGGCTAGACTCAAGCATCATGTTTATAGGATAAAAATTATACAAGTTTCTTGTTTTATTTGGTTAACTTTTCAAACACATTTACACATTGAATAGGGCAAATTGGCTAGCTCATATACTTATGGACAATGCTAAACATGTCCCAACAGTAAAAATGGTAGCAACTATCATGGTAGAGGTCTCACTGCATGCTGGCCACTGGACAGGATTCCCTCATCTAATTCATGCAACGATTCTTCTAGTGTGCTTTACTCAGCCTTATTTCATAGAAGAGAAATGGAGGCAGAAGAAACTTTAAGAACTTGCTCAAAGCCCAACTCTAGAGCTGGCACCCATAGCCACTCTGCCTCTTGTCTTTATTACATTGTGTTTCAGTTGGAGACATTACAGTTAATTAGGGCAGAGAGAGGCCCCCAGGTGTCAATAAGGCACTCAACCTATCTGCATTAGAATGCAGAAAATAAATATTTACTGACTGACTGACAGGAGGAAGCATAGCCATTACCCTCAAGGTGGAGGGAGGTCAAGCTGGGGTGGGGGCAGTGGCAAAAGAACTGGTCTTTTGAGAACTTCTTTAGCGCTAGGTTTTTGACATACAGGATTTTGTTTAATCTTTATAATTTTACAAAGGATTATTAACTCTGCTTTACAGGTGAGTGAGATTTACTTCAGGTTACAAACCCCTGCTCTAACGAAAGTTATGCTATATGCTGAAATGTGCCGTCCAATACTCATTTGTTGAAGACTTAATCCCCAGTACCTTAGAATGTGACTGTATTAGGAGACTGGGTCTTAAAGAGGTAATTAAGGTTAAATGAGGTAATTGGAGAGGGCCCTAATTCAATATGACTCATGTCCTTATAAGAAGAGGAAATTTGGACACAGACACAAAAAGAAGGAGGACCATGTGAAGACATAAGGAGAAGACAGCCATCTATAAGCCAAGGAGAGAGGCCCTCAGAAGACCATCGCCCCTTGACAGCCCAATCTTAGACTTCTAGATTCCAGACCATGAGGAAATAAATTTCTGTTGTTTAAGCCCCCTGTCTATGGTACTTTGTTATGACAGCCCTAATGAATGAATAAAAGGTACAGTGGAGATTCATCCCCAGATAATACTAATTCCAAAGCCCTGGCTTGCCCTTTCTCTGTATCATGGAAAAGATCAGCCAACGATGTGGGAGGCAGGCATGCAGGAGCCAAATGAATGATGCGTACAGTGATTAGATGTGATGAGAGGGACTGGTGGGCAAGGGTGAGGGTCAGGAAAGGCCTCCTGAATGAGGTGAGCATTGAGTTAGGTAGGGAAATTCAGGAAAGACACAGCTGGGCAAAAGGAGAACGAGGAGGGCATTCCAGGCTATAGGGTTACTGAATTTGCTGGATCCCAGAGCCACCATCCCTTCTGTCTGGACATTGGGCCAGCTAAGCACTAAGCAATGTTGGCCCTGATTGAGCATGAGAAGATGGTCTTCCCCTGAAGGCCCAGAATATAACCAAAAATGAAGAAGCTGGTAGCTTCTCATATTTACTGAGGCAGAGAGTGCAAGGAGGATCAGGAGGCACTGGCAGAAAAAGAACAGTTGACCCTAGAACCCTGGGCCTTAGAAAAAGAAAGCTGACAACAAACCAGCCACAGGGTTGAATACAGAGCATGGGAATGAGCAAGAGGAGGGGTCCCAACCAATTCTGACACGCAATGTATCAAATATAATAAGTCCTGTGAGGCCAATCAAATCCCCTGTCACCCTAACCCCACATTATGCCAAATAGTAAAAGCAGATGTTTTACGCACTGGTAACAACTCAAAAGTCTTTCTTGTGATTGGCAAGAGAGGGGGGAGCCTTCTGAGAGGGTAGAGAGAGAAAGTTTTTGGGAAAAGTCCAAATATTAGAGCACCAGAAACCTTACCCTCCAACAATAGAAAAAGAGGGATTCAATTTAGCTTGGGCAAGGAGAAATCTATTGTAACATGGAAGAAATTCAAATGCAATAGAACAAAGCAACATTTCAAATTGCTGTGATTTATCTAGCCCATTGCAGGACCCATTTCTTTCAAATACCAAGCTGACAGGGCCAATTGCAATACTTCATGGTGGGGGTGCAGTAGAAGGCCCCCCATTATGCCTTTGGAAATTCATTCTTTTCGATGCTTCATCCTGAGCTTTTGGCCTTCCTCTCTGTGGTAGGGAACCCCAAGCCCTGCAGCTTCCAGCACATTCTTAGTGGGAGTAATTACCTGGGTAGCACAAGCTCTCCAAAGTTGTCATGGCATTGTCTTCAGCCTAATGGCAGCATCAATAGAGCAGCCCATGTTCATTCCTCTGCTGGCACATGTACACTGCTCAAGGCCCCATCAGTAGGAGAGAGTCAAGGGCTCTGGGAGGAGCTAAAAAATAGGAGTCTGGTGGTTTGAGTCTAGGCTTTAGGCAATTTATGGATCCTCTCTGTTTTGATTTCCAGATTTCTCCAATGGAGAGGACATTAATATGAATTCTGTGCTCTTTTTATTTTCTTTTTGGTATAACACAAAAAACTACATTTTTAATGTATACGACTTGATGAGTTTGGGGATAACTTTTGAAATCATCATCACGACCTGTTACATATATATCCATCACCTCTAAAAGTTTACCATTTTTTATTATATTATTATTAATATTTCATGATGTTAACATTTATCATAAGATCTTAAGCATACTGTAAAGTATAACTATTATTAACTATAAGCACTACGTAGTAGCTCTCTAGGGCTTATTCATCTTTCATAACTGAAACTTTGAACCCTTTGACTAAGATCTCTCTGTTTCCTTCTCCCCACTGCCCCTAGTAGCCACCATTCTACTCTCTGCCTCCATGAGTTTACTATTTTAGATTTCTCATATAAGTGATATGATGTAGTATTTGTCCTCTGTATCTGGCTTATTTCACTTAGCCTAATGTCTTCTAAATTCATTCATGTTATTGCAAATGGCAAAATTTTCTTCTTTTTAAAGTCTGAGTAATATTCCGTTGTATGTACATATCTCATTTTTTTAATCCATTCATCTTTTGATGGACATTTCAATTGTTTCCATGTCTTGGCTATTATGAGTAATGCTTCAGTGAACATGGAAGTGCAGCTATCTTTTTGAGATTCTATTTTCAATGCCTCTGAATATATACTGGAAGTTTGATTGCTTGATGATATGGCAGTTCTACTTTTAATTTTTCCAAGAACCTCCATAATGTTTACCATAGTGTCTGCACCAACTTATATTCTCACCAACAGTGTACTGGAGTTCTTTTTTCTCATCAATGCTTGTTATCTTTTGTGTTTGTTTGTTTGTTTGTTTGTTTTAATAATAGCCATCCTAACAGATGTAAGGTAAAATCTCACTGTGGCTTTGATTTGCATTTCTCTGATGATTAGTAATGTTAAGCACCCTTGCATGTACTTGTCGGCCACTTGTATGTCTTCTTTGAAGAAATCTCTATTTAGTTCCTTTGCAGAGTTTCATATACATTACAGAGTTGATCATTCACTTATTTATTCCACCTATGTACACTGTGGTGTTCACTGGGGCACAGCAGGGAACATCACAAAATCCCTGCTTGTACAAGTATATCTTTGGGGTATGAGCAGTGGGGAGAAAGATGGTGAGTGAACAAAGGCATCACTAGGCCATGGTAAGGACAGAATAAGGTTGTAGCTCTGAAGGGTCTCTGAGCACATTTGGGGCATAATTGTGCCAGTGGATAGTGTCGCCCTGTAACCATTGGAGAACAGCTGGATGAGAAAACTCTTTAACTCCTGGTGGGAAGAAATGAACTTGATTGAATACTCTCTTTCTAAAGGCAAGGAAGAACAGACATGAACAAGATGACTATACCAGTTTTGTTGTGGACTCTAATATGGTGATGTTTTATTGAAACAATCTGGGAGTGTGCAAGGTGATTCAACTTCAATGGCATTATAATCATTCATGCCCCAGTCATATGCTCATACAGGTCTATAATACCAATTCTTGAACTGAGAGTAGGACTCAAATCTCTAGCTTTTCATTCTTATGGATTGGGAAAAAAAAGATAATATTTGGTTGTCTTCCAAGCTAATACAAAACAAAATTGAGACTTTTTCTTGTATAATTTCACCTAATCTTCACCTTAACCCCATGAGGTAGATGTTTGTTTACAACTTTATGGATAAGTGAACATTCAATAATTTGTTCAGATTATGTAATTATGTAATCTGAGTGGTAGAGATGATATTTGAATTCTGAAGAGGAATTCTGAGTGTTCCTCTTAATAAAATCCTCACTAACTTTAGGTAATAAGACTGAGAATTGGACAGTGGTGGTCTAACGGATATACATTTTTCAAGGGTTTGATTGTGTCCATTTTGCCATCATTGAACCCATTTTGTTTACATTCATTGATTTCTGGCTTTCCAGGTTGCCAGATGCCAGAAAGTTGCCTTAAAGTATCATCTAGAAAGATCTCAAGACAGACAGAGTGCCATCGTCCTGTTTAAGCATCATGTTAATTATAACAGTGATCTCTGTTGGCCTATGTTGACCTTAGAGTAGGGAAAATAAGAGGCCTTGAGTTCTTAGAACTCAAGGTGAAGGTGAGGGAAAATGCCAGACAGGTCATATTTTCTTGCTGAAGAGAAGAGCTACTAACTCATAGGAATTTATACAAATGGGGACTATTTTAGATAAGATGTATATGAATTTTAAAAGTTGTTGACAAAGCCTTTAAAAGCATACCTGTATATTTAGGTGCTTTCATAGTAAATAGAAGTTTTTACTTCAAAATGTTAATACCTAGCTCTAATTCTGGTGTCTTAACTCCCCTTTTCTCTTTATCACCAACTATTTCTGGACTCATTCCTTTGACCTCCTCCAAGGTCAAAGGAGGAGTATTTGATGTTGGCGATAAACCAATACTTCCTAAAACTTTTTCTTTGCTCCCAAAGACTTAACAGCTCCTGTATCACCTGGATGAGTGCAAGCAGTCCTTTTTTTACATGGCTCCAGTATACACAAGTTTTAGTTTTTGCAGTTGAGTTAAGTAACACCAGTCTCCAATAACATGGTTCAAATTTAGTTACCATGACATATTGACTGAATTATTGCATATATTTCACTGTTGGCTCATAAGTCCAAAAACCATTATATAAACTCCAGATATGCATCATGATTAGAAATGCACATCATATTTTTTAAAGATTGTGATGACTGATCGCTGTGCATCTGTCATTCAGTTCATACACAGACAGCAAAGCATTTAGTTGTGTTGTTGCCTCCTTGTCTCCTAGTGATAAACCTACATATTTTACAAAAATAATCAAAAAAGAAAATTGGCCAACAAATATGTAAGTTCAGCAGAGAACCAAAATATGATAATACTGGAAGTAAAATTTGAATGAAATGTAAAAGGAATTACAGAAGAAATACCTAGCCATAGGAATATCAACACTGCTACTTCACAAGAAACACTAGATGTGCATCCGGAGGAACTTAGTGACGATGAACATATTGACATAAAAGAGAAAAATAACTGTCACAGAAAGGATGAAGACTTAGAAGAAATGACACCAGCAAAAACTTCACACTAAAGAAAATTTCAGAGATGCTTTTCAATATTGAAAATACAAAAGATAAAGTGTTGGAAGGTGATCCAAACTTAGAATGTGAAAATTCACCAAAGCTTAGAAAAGATTATGTATTAAGTTATACAACTAGAAGAAGGCAATCGCTCTTGATGAACTTTTTCACCAATGAAATAAAATACTTTAACTATGAATTCTTTAAATGTTTTATGTTACAGTACATTAAATAAATATTAGTTTTATTATTTTTTTAAATTTTCTATACATTTAGAGTCTATAATAAGAGTTTTTAACGTTTTGACAAAATATTTAAAGGTCACAGAACAATTATAATTGATTACTAAGATTGTTTTGCATGAGGTCAGCTTGCCCAGTCATCTTTATGGTTCTGTACTACCATACAAAACAATGACTGCCTACATTAGGAATCTCCAAGTTAACATAACTATAATTTCATACATTATCTTGACCTCTACCATTTCTTTCTCCTGCATTCATGAGTTCAGTTACAGTGAGTAGGACACAGTAAGTGGCCAATAAATGTGCCTGTACTTTTCTATCTACTGCCTGTCTGAGCCATCATAGACTCCTCAGCCTCTTCAATCGAATTAGTCCCAACTATTGTCCATTCTATCTCCTAAACTTGGCTTGAATCTGACCTTCCTCTCCATTCCCACTATTTGGCCTTATTTAAGTCCTTATTGTCATTCTTCTACAACCAGTTCCTAATTGTTCTTCCATCCATCAGTCTCTATTTTATCTAGTATACATCTTTAACACAAATGCCAGAGCTATTGACCTAGAAAAAGAATCTGGTCACATTACCTTACTTTGGAAAAATTACTATTCACTGTCTGTTGTCCTTGGGAAGCTGAACATTTCTCAAAGAAGGCCTGTCCCTTTAAGCCTCCCTGCCTTCCCTTGTAATGTTTCCTCCTTCTGGGTGGCCTTCTCCCTCTTTTTTTCTGGGTTAACTCCACTTGTACTTCGAGATCTGCTACAAGTGTTTCCTTCCAAGCAAAAGTCTTCCCAATGTCACCGAGTTTAGTCATTGCTTTTTCTGTGGTTCTCTAATACTTTATTTATAATTCTATGATGTGTTTGTCATAGAATAACATATTTATTTGTATATCTATATTTCCTACTAGACTATAAATCTTCAGGGTGAGAACCTTGTTTTACTCCAAGCTTCTGTGCAAGAAAACAACATTACCAACAATAATATCAATATCAATAATACTCTTTACAATTAAGAACAGGAGTTTCAATGGAAAACAACAACCACATAAGACTAGACTTAATAATTATAAAAGAATGTGCTAGAAAACTTTCAACATGGTTATATTTCTACTAAACTGCTAATCACTGATTGACATGCTCGATGTGATAAATTTAGCTGAAGTGTGGCAGCACGTATATGAAGGTACTGTTTGAAATCCAGAAGCTGAAATAGCTTCTTTCAGACTTCAGTAGATGCATTTAGCTAATAGATGTTTCTATGAAACAATTAAATAGTTTGGTAATCAGGAGGTGTGTTGAAATTTAAACACAGCTCTCAGGAATTGTGCCCTTGGTGGGAAATCCCATTCCCTTGCTGGCCACCTCCCTTTCAGAAGATTCTCTCTGGGAGCCCCTCTGTGAACAAGGTCTGACCCGGGCTTCTGCCCAGGAGTGTCCTGGGACATGTTTATGTGGTACAAGCAAAGAAAAAGCAGAGAAACGCATTCCTGTCTGTTGCTCAGAATATAAATCTGTCACAGGAGCCCTCCAAAGACAATTTGGCTAAGGAATAATGAAGTGAGGGAATGTGTAGGTGACCAGGGATGACACAGTAAACTCCAAATAATTCAATATGATTAGGGAATTAGCAAGGACCCAGGCAAGCTGGTGAGAAGAGATGCGTAAATTTCCTCTGGCGTAAATGAGCCCTGGATCAGCCTATCCAGGGAAGGGAAGTAGCCGTTCTGGAAAGCTGGCTCAGGTTTTAAAAGCTATACGTCTCTGAACAAATCCAAGGATTGGCCTTTGAAGATGAAGTTAGCGTTGACAAAGAAGAAGGGAGTGGACAAAATCACAAAGGTTCTGTCTGGTGATTGGCTAGGAACGTGGGCGTGGCTACCGCCCAGAGACTGGCAGGAGGGAGGGTCAGGGATTCAGTCGCATCCGGGCTGCAGTTTCATTACTAACGCTGCTCTGAGAGGGCATCCAAGAAGCCCTGCCCACCTTGGACACTACTTTTACGTTATAGGGTTTGTTTTTTCCTGGGACCAAATCACCAAAAATATCATTGGTCATATTTCTACTGTTAATGCAACGCTTCAAAACATTTTTTAGTTTGCTTACCGTTTCATACATAGTATCTTATTTGAGCCTCACAATAATCCAGTAAATAGGAAGACAGATAAGGTCGACACTGAACCTAAAACTTTTTTAAATTGTACTTTTATTTCGTTTCTGTACTTTCATTTCTTTTCTGAAACATGTTCATTGAAAAAATCAGAAAATATAGGTGTGTTAAGAAAAAATTCAATTACCTATAATACTCTCATTAAGCTATGAATACTTTCATTTTATATACAATTTTATATTCCATTTATATGTCCTGTTTTGCAACTTGCAACGTGACTTTTTAATTTTTAATAATTACAAAATATGTATCAATATATACACAATTACATAATCTTTTAAAATGTGTGCATATGCATACTATTTTATTGTTCTGATGAACTTTGATTAATTTAACTAATCCCCTAATGTTGAATATTTAAATCACTTTCAATATTTAGTACTGAAAGTAATTATTAAAATTGCTTTTATGTATTAATAAATCAAATAAGTTATTAGGTCTAACATAATAATTATACAGTTAGTAAATAGTGTTACATTAAATAAATGCTTATTAATATTAAAATAATAATGACAATAGCATCCTTGTGACAAAGTCATCGGGCACATCCATGATTATGCCCTGGGCTTTTAAAATCTGGTTGGTTCTGCATTGATGCAGGTGTTCCAGAGCCCACAGTCAATGAAAATGAACCTCAGATATTTCTGTCCTCTTCCTGGAATTGCAAACTATCTTAGTACCCACCATGGTTTCTCCTCCTTACTCAATTTCGGCTACCACCCACCTCCTAACATTTTCAACATTAATTCAAAAACCAATTTTTTAATTGTCACATACACCAGGCATTATGTTACACATTAGTGCATATGATGCAGTACATAAGAACTGGTCCCTGCCCTCAAATTGCACACAGTTCAGCTGAGAATACAAACAAGAGAAGGATAATTACACTATGATTTGTGAGTGCTGGGATCTAGGGAAGACACAGGTGCTGTATGATTCCAGAGAGAAGCCTCTAACCCAGATTAAGGACTTAAAGAAGCTGATCAGACAGATGATGGGGCAACATGTGCTGCATCTGGAGTGATGACTGAATTAGCCAGGACACAGAGGAGGCTGGTTAGAGAGAAGGGGTCATTTCAGACAGAGGAAGCAGTTTCCACTATGTTCCAAAGGAGATGTAAAGATGATCCACTTCTTGGAGCTGTCTCTTATTCGTTGTGGCTGCTTGGGAAGTATAGATGAGGCATGGAAAGAAAACAAGATTTGGGCACAAGGTCTGTAATGAGTTAGTATGAGAGCTTCTAGCCCTTGTAGGTGATTTTAGGTGTCTGGGTTCAGAAGAATTATATCCCGGCATGTGAAAAGGACCTGCAGATGTGATTTATCTCATAGTCAGTAATGCTTGAAAAGTTTTAAGTATATTTGAGATGGTCAAGTTATATTCTAATTTTTGTTAAATCGGGCAAGAATTGTTTCAAGAAACTTTATATAATAGGGTTATGTTGACCTTTGCTTAATGCCAGGATATATTGTTAAATAGGTGGTTTGTTGGCATTTTGAAAATCATGTGGTGACTTCTAGTCATCAGCATAGGTTCATTAGGAACATAGGTTCATTAGCCATACCAAACTAATTTCATTTCCTTTTTATCCAGGGTTACACAGATGGCACATCTTTAGTAAAGTTAGAATTTGATTTTGGCGATGCATTGGGTAGAACATTTTGTGTTGTCTTTGTATAGAAGAGACAAAATGTTAAAGTTGAAGGGGAAGTATAGAAGAGAGAGGTAAGGCTATGAAAAAAGTAGTTGCAAACTTAGATTGTCTTCATAGATGTTTATAGATGCTCCTGTTAGGGGTATGTTGATCATTTGTGATTGATGGTGATCAAACTGCATCTGAAGCAGTGGATTTTACTGTTGATCCCACATTTGAGGAGGGATAAAGACGTACCACTGTTTGGAGATGAAGAATCTGAATACAGTGTTACATATGGAATGTAATAGGGCTAATGTGCATGAAGAAAAACTTACAAGGAAAATTATGTTAGTCTGAATTTTTTAACTTAAATCTGTTAATTGATAATTTTCATCAATTTTTGAAAATTCTCAGCCATTTGTGTTTATAAGTCTTCCTTCTGCTCCTTTTGGAACTTCAATTAACTTTTCTTTTTTTTTTTTTTTTTTACTATTAAACCTATTCATTTGGACTTTTATTATGTGGTTTTTCAGTTATAGAACTTCAATTTGATTTTATGTTATTTTTTACATTTTCAATTTTGTGATGAAAATGTTCAATTTTGCCTTTTATCTTACTGAACATAGAAGCATTGTTATTTAAAAGTCTTTATCTGATAAGTCCAATAACTGGACACGCTGTAGATCTGATTCTATTTTCTGTTGTTTCTATTTATTATCAAGAATCTTTTTCATACATCTTTGTATATCTAATTTTCTTTTGATTATGTTCTCAACATTGTGCCTAAAAATTGTTTATGAAAAAATGGTGATACTAAAGATAATGGTATCTTTCTTCAGAAAGGGATTTTTGTTAGTTCTTCCAGAAACCAAGGAAACTAGCGGTTAGGGATCACCTTAATCTAGCTTTATAGCTTGATGTTTTAAAGGTCATTTGGATGACTTGTAGCTGCTCACATCAGGATTGGCTTATTTCTGATTCAATTCTATTTCTAAGGTATAGCCCTTTAGGGTTGCAGCCTAAAATATGAGGTGGGGGGGTATTAGCTCCCATCACTCCCCCATGGCTGGCTCTGGAATCCAGCTCTTGTCTGTTTAACCAAATGAGACTAAAAACCAGGGGGTACTGATTAGTCCCACCACCCCTGATCCAGAATCAACATCTGCTCTCAGGAAAAAAACAACTCCTACCAAAATTACTTTTATATATTTCCATTTTCTCCTGGATCTTGGCCTGGAACTTCTTTATTACTTTAATAGCTTTAAAAAACATTTTGTTTATCTCTTCTAGTTATTTTCAGTAGGAGGGTTAGTTCTAATTATCAAGTGTGTAATTACTAGAAGCCATGAAGTGGAAGAATAGATTTGTTGTGCTTTGTCCAGTGGTTGGACGAAGTCTGATGGATGGAATTTCCAAAGAGGACTACTAACCAAAGGAATAATTTCCTAGCAATAATACTAACAATAATAAAATGGGCTGACCATGAAATTGGGAAGTCTTTGTTATGTCTTAGTTAAAATGATGCCTTGCCAACATTTCTTCCGGAGAATCTAGCAGCAAAGGAAAGGGAGCTTATATTTCTTGGGAGTGTGAAGGTGAGGGACATACAAAATGTCTTTGAGATTTCCTGAACTTAAAAGGTATCTTAACCCAACCCAGCCTAAACAGAACCCTAAATTCTCTCTCATCCCTGTGATGGTACTACCACCTACCCAAAATGTTCAGGCCCTAAACCTAAAAGTAGCCTTCATTGCTCTCTCTCCCTCACACTCCCCTTCTAATACATTGATAAGAATGGTCAGTTGTCCTCCAAAATATACTCTGGATTTGACCATTTCATTCTCATTGTCTTCAGAACCACAACTCTAACCTAAGCCACTATATTAATTTATTAGGGCTGCCATAACAAAGCACCACAAATTGGATGGCTTTAACAACAGAAATCTGTTGTCTCTCAGTTCTTAGACATCAAGGTATTGGCAGTGTTAGTTTCTTCTGAGGACTTTCTCCTTGGCTTCTAGACGGCCATCTTTTCCCTATGTCTTCACATAGTCTTCTTTCTGTATGTGAAGTCCTTTTCTTATAAGGACATAAATGACATTGGATTAGGATCTGTCCAAATGACCTCGTTTTACCTTAATTACATCTTTAAAGACCTATCTCCAAATATAGTCACATTCTTAGGTACTAGGGGTTAGAGCTTCAATATATGAAATTTGGAGGAACACAACTCAATTAATAAGAGCCACCATCTTTTCTTGCTCTGACCACAGCAATGGCCTCCTTCCTTTTCTTTCAGCCTCATTTGCTCACATTTCCAGAGTCTATCGTCTACACAGCAGAGTGATTTTTCTAAAGTGCAAATTATATCACATCATTCCTGTGCTGAAAACACTACAATGACAACCAGAATAAAATTCACACATAGGTCTACAGACCCTATTTGACCTCACTTACCCACCTTTCTGACCTCACCTCCCACCTAACATTCACTCTATATCAGTTACCCTGGCCCTCTATTGTCTCTTCAAACATTCCAAGTTTGTTCTCAGGAATTTTTGTTGTGTTCTATTTTCTGCTTAGAAAGTCCTTTCAACCTTACAGAGCTACTTTTTTTTTTCTTTTCTTTCTTTTTTTTTTTTTTTGTCATATCCTCAGTGGGCTTTTCATCATTTTGCTCAAACTTAAAGCAAGAACACACCTGCCACCACCATCTTCTATAACATAACCCTCCTTTATTTTATTCGTATTACTTCTAAGTCTGAAAATATAATATGTATTTACTGATTACGTGTTTATCTCTGATTATCACTCTACAATGAAAGCACCTTGAGGACAGGACCCCTGCTTGTCTTGGACACTGCTGTCCCTCACGCAATCAATGCCTGCCATGGGAGATGCTCAAAAATGTTCAATTTTCAAGAGTATAGAGACTCAAAAATCTTTCCTCTTTTTCTCAACATTTTAGTAAAGTTAATATGATGAGCCTTTTTCCTCCTGTAAATTTACTAACCCCCTGGCATGTATTGCTTATCTCTGGGGACTAAAGAAATCTTTATTTGAAAAGCTTGGATTAGAGGATTACTAGATCTGAAGTGGCAAATTAGTTTCTTCCTGTGTAGAAACACTGTTCACTTGGAATTAGTTGAGAAGGATTTGAGGCTCCACTTGAATTCACTGAGAGTGTCATGCGTGATTAACAATGCCTGCCACTGCACTGTATGGAAGAGTCCAGGCTCATATATTGAATGCCTGTTTTTCATAGGCTAAATGGTGTTCATAGCACCCACTAAAGTATGAAGAACTTGTTCCATATTCAGTCTTTAGTGGTGTTCCATGCAGAATTACAGCCGAAAATATTCTACAAGTATAGATTCATAAAACCATGGGGTTCATTTAAAGTTATGCTGACTTGAGACTACAGTTTTGAGGAAACTTGGCATAGCCAATTCTTTCCTTCCTGAATGTTAATAAGCACTCAGCATTAATAACTAAGAATTTGAAAATAGTTTCAAGAATAGAGTTTCTTCAACTTTTCTAGTGAACCCACTTTCATTTTCCCTTTTCACTTAGCTGTCACTTGGCTGATCAAAGATTTCATCCAAATATACACCAGAATCACTTTTAGCTTGAGCACATCTTATTGTTTAGTTTTTGATGAAAATATAGTATAATTTCTTCTCTTCATTCATGAATTGAAAAGTTGGCACACATCGTCTGAACATCACTATGTATGGGTGTAAAAGGGGTGTAGAGGTGAAAGAACATTGCTGTGCTTTCCACAAGTTCCCATTCCGATGGTGGAAAGACAATAGTAGGATCCTGTGATAATTCTGGGTTGTGCTTGAGGTTACAGACACTGTAGAACTTGGAAACAGAAATTTAATTGCTCCTCAGTCTTCTGTTTTTCAGGCAAAATAGGACCATTTCTTTTAACCTTTCTTCAAAATCACATCAGCATAATTTCCTCAAACAGACCTCATGGCCAACTTCAGCGCCGATAATATTTAACCACACCACAGGGCATACCCAACCTCAGAGACACGGAACCAACCACAGCCCCATGAGTTCCAACCAAGCCTAAGTATCTTTGCCAAAAGAAATTCCTAAGACTGATTGAATGCTCAAATCTCAAGGCAGCCCTTCAAGAATTTTGCCACTGAATATTATGTTTGTAGACCAATCAGCAAAATGCAGAATGAGATTATCCTGTTGGTGGTTTGGATGAAGAAAAGCACATTCTTTACTGTGTAGATGAAAGCTGAGAAAACAGTGGAGTGGGGTGTTTCCCATCAGAATTCTCTGGATCCTATAACTGAGGATACCTGGGACTTTTGGAATGTTAGACATAAGCGAACAGATGCAAGTATTTTATGAAGTGGTGAGGGGAGCATCCCACATTTTTCTAATCATTTAGCAAGACATAGTTCTTGGCTTCTTTGTATGACCAAGATAATAAAGGTGGTCACTCTCTGCCCTTTTATGTCATTAGAGCAGTTGTTGGTGAGGACGTGCTGTCTGTGAAAAAACAATCGCTAGTATTTAATTCTCAAGGATCAAGGTGGAATTAACATAATACAGGCCTCCTGATCATAACAACCAAGACTCTCATTTCCAAAACCTAGGGGACTCTCTCCTTAAGGTAAAGCCTATTGGTTTTCCTTTGTCTGGGAATTTGACTTAAAGAAGGCTGTTGTGCAAAAGTCTCCACTTCTAGGGTTGTCGTTATTAAATAGGTCTCAAACAAACAAACAAACAAATAAAATACTTAAAACCATCTATTTGAATTATGGACATATACACATGTATATGCATTTATTTGGTTTCATCCTATGTGTCCTATTTCTCCTGTGTATTCATTTTTATATGTGTGTTCTTGTATTTGTACATGTATATCTGTGTGAATCTATAATTAGATACAAAGTGCATTTGCATATGTAAGAAGGGCATATGGAAGTCAGCCTTAGCAAATCAATAAAGCTGGGAGGGTTGAAAGCATAGCCATCAACTCACTCTCTATGTCCTGCCTCTATTCCCCAATGCCAAATCAGGTAGGAAGTAGGCCAACCCTAACTATGGGCCTTTATTGAGGTTCCAATGAGAACATTTTATTGAGTCTTCACATTTGCTGTTTATAGGTAAAAAAGAAAAAAAAAACTGAGATGAGATGAGAATAGAGAAATTTTTTAGGTTAAGATTTAAACATAAGTGTGTGTGTGTGTGTGTGTGTGTGTACATTATATTATGTGTAATATAATCACAGCTCTGATATTATCACACTTTACTCTAAAACATTGGTGGTATCTTTTTAGATCCTCGAACAAGCCAAGTTCTACTGTTCTTCTACACACTTTTCATGGGACTCCTTATCCTTTTCTGCCCTAAATATCACTATTCATAGAGGCCTTTCATGATCATATTATTCAGATTCCCCTGTTTGCTTCCTTCAAAACTCTTATTATTTATAATTATCTTAGTTTGCTTATTTTGTCCATTTGTGTACTGTTTATATGTAGCATTCTCGAGAAAGAAGGTAAGTTCCATGATGTTGGAAGTCACGTCTCTCATTTTGTGCTGTAGCCCCATTACTCAGCTCATAATATTTGATGCCCCGATGCAGTTTCCTGGCTGCTCAAGAAACGCCACTTCACTGTCTCATCCAGTCCTGAATGTTCTACAATTGCTGCCCCAAAGGTCTGTTTCTCTGCCTGTATCAATGCTGTTCTATGATCTGTTCCATTTCTAGAGCTACTCACTGAGATGCTCTGATACGAATATCCTGGCTAAATTGTTACTGGGGAATAGTGGCTTAATTCACTGATTAATTGATTCATTCCCTCTCTCGCCCATTCTTAAAAATGTACTGAATGGCTTCTTTTGAGAAAACCTGGTGGAGAACATTAAATACACTAATATAAACAGCATATGGTTTTTGTCCTCATTCATGGGTTAATGAGGGAGATGGACAGTGAGCAGACAAAGTGCTCTGGTAAATGCAACCACATGTATGGGCTCAAAGAATGGTCCCCCAACCCAGTATATGTGGGCAGGGAGTTTCCTGGAGGAAAGGTGCTTGAGAGGATCTTGAAGTACACCTGTAAGAATTATTCAAGTAAAATGGAGCTGGCCTGGAGGGAGGAATTCGGAATGACCCAGGTGAGTGGGCAACTTGTGCAAAGACAACCAGTTTGTTTGGGACTATACAAAATGTAGTGTAGTACACACATTGTATAAACACAAAGGAGGGTAAGGGACAAAAAATGATCCTGGGCAGGCAGCACACATTGTGAGATGAGCTAAGCAATTTGGAATTTATTCTAATCACTACAAAAATCACAGAAAGATTTCAACAGGAGAGTGACATATCATATTTGTTTTTAAAAAGATCACTCTGATTTACACGGTCAAGAGGGCACTGAGAGTCTTGATAGATCTCATTCATTCATTTATGTATCAACAATTTTTAGTACCTATCGTAAAAGAAGCACTATGCTAGGCACTGGGGATGAACAATGATGAACAAAACTTAAGACAAATTTAGCACCAGGAATACATAGAAGCACAAGTTGTGATAATGACTCTGAAGGGGTAGGACAAGGAGTTGTGAGAGCATTTGACAGGGTCCAGGAAGCTGCAATGTAGAAGCAATGTTTGTGTTGACCCCTGGCAGCTGATGAGGTATTCACTGGCCCTGCTAACTCTCCCAGTGAAAAGTGCTCTGGCTTTGAACCAAGGTAGTAGCAGAGAAATTGAAAGAAGAATGCAGGCTAGACAGATCTTAGGGAAGTAAAATTGACAAGCCTTAAAGACATTTGAGTTTGGGGACAGGGGACATGGGGGAAGGGAGAAAAACAAGTTAAGAATGGTCCAGCTGTCTGGCTTGAGCATTCTGGGAGGGTAAAGCCGTCAAAAACAGAAATAAGAGATGACTAGTCTTGTCATATCTTTCAAGCACTTCTCTTACAGATTTTATCTCATTTAATTCTCACAAAAGCCTCATTTGTTATCCCCCAAACTATTGAGTGCCTGCTATCTATCAAGTGCTGTATGAAGTGTTTTGAATGTATTAATCCTTATAATAACCAGGTGAGGCAGGGGCTCCTACCATATTAAGGCTCAATGAAGTTAAGTAACTTATTGGGGCAAAATAGCTCATTATTCACAGAGCCTGGATTTGAAACTACAACTGCCACTCTCCAGAGTGAGTGGCTGTAACCACTCTGCCATTGTGAATTTTGGATAGCTACAAGATATGTGTTGCTCCCTCATATTTGTATTTCATTAGAACCATCAGTGTCTTGACTCAAAAGGCATCATGTAGTGGCAAAGTTTAACAGCAGCTGAGCACTGAGCTTTATTTGTAACTCTTTATGAGCATCATTTGATTAAAAATGAATTCTCCCTGAGCTAATAGGACTGGCTAATAATGAAATGTAGCCTCGAAGTGAGATGAACGCACAGCTGCCCTACCAATTCCCTGGCCACATTGGGAGTGCCAGGCTCCTTCAAGATGACATTGGCCAATCTGAAGTCCCCCAAATGTGAGCAGGATAGGGAAGGGAGGCTCACATGTGCCACAGCCTCCCTGGCACTCTGTTTGGTGCTTTTCTTCCACTCATCTTCACTATCTTCTGAGGTGTCCCTCTGAGGTGTCATCATGTCATAGTTAAGTAAGTTGGAGCATGGACCAGCTAAAGTCTTGTTGAAACTGTGTGACTAATAAGTGACTAAGAAGTTGGTATTTGAATCCAGACCTGTCTATATTCCTTACCCTGCTGGAAATGATGTGGCAGGAGAGGTGGAAGGAACTAGAGAGTTTAGCTTAGAAAGGAAGATCATGAGGCTTTCAGGTGAAATAGAAAGTAGATGCCTCCTTCCTAAGGCTCAAATAGTCAGAATTAGGACCAAGAGTAGATTCAGATTCAGTCCCCAAACATCAACCCTGCTGTGGGCCAGGCCCTACACCAGGCAATGGGATATAAGGAACAAAAACACTGTCCTTAGCCTTTTGAAGTTCACAGTCCAGGATAAGATGAATATGTGGCAGGGCTTCTCATACAAGCCCTCCCCGCTGAGTGCAACAACAGACAAAGGAATTTGAGAAGAGAGCCTGATCACTTGTGGCTGGACTTGCTGGGGAATGCTTGGGATAGGTAATGTCCTTTAAACAGGGCTTTGGTGAACAAGTAGGCTCTTAACAGATAGAGAGAAGGAGGAAAGACTTTCTCGAGAGCAAGGATAATAGGAGCAAAGACACTGAAGCAAGAGATGGAATAGGGTATTTTGGATAGAGTGAGTGACTGGACATGATTAACAGGTGGGCTCTCCTTGGAGAAATGCCAGCAATGAGCCTGAAAATCTAGCCTGAAGTTGGACTATGGGGGTGCCTTGAACATCAGTCTTCCTCAAGTAAGAGATGTCTTGATTTAGGCAAACTTGAAAGAGAAACATCTAGATTTACACAAAGATATCCACTGCTGTTGATAGGATGATTATTGCTGAAGTTCAAGATTTGCTACTAGAAAAAAATTCCCAATCCCTGTCCAACTCATGTCACTCTCTGGATACACACAACCCCAGTTACTGCATTTTAAAACACCATCCTCAAATGAAAACGGTCCCAAGGGAATGTTAAAATATTTCAGATGATTAAGGACCGTCGGCTGAGTGAGGTGACAACTGGATCAGGATAGAAGGGGAAATTGGGGAATCAGATGCCACAGAAATGCCCAGGGAATCCCAGCCCATTTGAAATTAGCCAGATGTGAGAGGAGCAAAGTAAACAATACCCAGTGTGTTCTTTTTGATGACTAGCTTGCCCTGCGTATTCATGGAGAAACAAGTACCAACATGTCTTGGCATTTTTTTCGAATATTTGACTCTTGATTGCAAAAAATTATAATAGGTCTCTTAACTGCTTAGCTAACTTCTAAGTTAGCTAAGAAAGAATGGAGGTTGTTAGAATTATTATTTTTTACCATCCTCCTTCGACCCAACTCTAGTATTTTTCAAGTAGTTGAAAAAAGACAATTGCTGGTCTTTAAATTGAAGTGCATGGAAGACTGTCTTGGGAAAAACAGCATTTAAGAGGTGAAAGATTACCATATATTTAAGTGTTTGAGCCCATCCATCTTTTAGAGCAGAAGTCTTTAATCAAGACCAGTGATTACAGGGATAATGTCAAGATAAAATCATATGCATTCTAGCAATTAAAAAAATCCCCTGCCTTAAGTCACTAATGGTAGCTTAGATTATTAGCACAGAGATCATTCTCAAGGTCTAATGGGCCCTTGCTGGTTCCTTTCTTGGTAGGCCTTGGGCACTGAGCTCACCTTTGTAATTTCACCTTGACCTTGGAATCTGTCTGTGTCTCCACAGGCACATTGATTTGGAAGCAATCAGTTGATTTTGTCCTTAGAAGTGACTGTTACCAAGAAATTCTGTGCTAGTTGTTTTCAAAATAACTGGTGGGTTGACTGAAGTCAGAAGTTGTAACAAAGTGGGTAGACTGTGTAGCTGTAATTTCTGTTTCCCTTTTGATATTGCTGTTTGGTGATATATTGGTCTTATATTTGTATATCTATAAGTGTTAGTGTCTGTGGTCCTTTGCTCTTTACAGAATGCTTTTCCATTCTGCATTCATCTATTTATTAACATTTGTTTAATGAACATTTGTTGAGAGCTGATTATAGAGTGGATCTGTAAAGTGGGTCAGGTGCTGGGATATATATGTGAACAAGAGACATGACCTTATCCTGATGAAGCTTATAGTGCAGGCATTTATTTATTCATCATTCCTTCTTATACTCCACAAATGTTTACAGGGTATCTGTTATGAATGCCTTTGATCCGGGTGCCGGGGCTGCAGTAGAGCGAAACGAAGAGATCGCATTGCTGTTTTGGAAAGAAATGTTGAAACTGACTACATAGTCAGGTGTTAATGAGAACGATGAAGAAAAATAAAACTGGAGGTACAGATATTTTTAATCCAGAGTTCACATTTCTTATCTTCTTTTGGTGGGATTAGTAATCCCATTCTAAGGATGTGAATGACAAGGCCCAGGATGCACATGATAGCCCCAGTCCTGCAAGGAGCTGCCCACAGGGACAGAACAAGCCTTGGGGCTATGCTCTTCAGCTCTCTGCAGGCACACTGCCTTTCACTGTACTCTGTTCCTTTCTATGTGGGTTTGTGCCCAAATGGGGAGATGTTTCCCTTAAACTACTTCCAGTTTAAAAACTACTCCCAGCTTCAGTAATTGCCCCAGACCTTGACTATATTTCAAAGGGTTTTATTTATTTGTTTTTCCAGGAAGAGTGACTTAAAAATATCACTTCCGCTCTTAATTTTAGTATCTTCCCTTTTCTCCCAGGAGGGAAACCAGAAACACGAATAAAGCTCCAAAGAACCAAAATTGACTAATTGGGAACGACCTTAATCATTGATTCTGCATCAGAGGTCTGGGTTTGCCCCTCATGGCCTATGTGACTTGTTTTTTCCCCTCCCTCCCTTCTTTTCTTTCCAGAATCTCTTGTATTCATAAAATCATAATAGCATCACCCTTGTCCATCTCCCAGGGTCGAAGATCACATAAGAACACCTAAAAGAGTCCTTCATGAACATTCCTCTTGGGCAAATGCCCACCAGGAAGAAAATGGTCATCAGGTGTAGTGGGAAGAGCATACATTTGAATTTGAGAATCCAGATGGGACCCAGCACACCAGCTGCTGGACCTGGCTGAAGTATTTACTTCTCCAAGCCTCTTTGCTCATGTCACCGTGGAGCCTGCAATAGTGGACGACTGCATGGCAGGTGAATGGGGGCAGCGATGTCTCCATCATAAGACAGATGTTGACTGAAGTGGTGATGTATAGGCTGAGCTCTGTGCCAGCTCATGTTTACTAAGCTACAAGCATTTATGAGCACCTTCATAACATTTGCCACATCAGCACCTGAGATATTTTTATTTACACTTGTGCTTTAGCCATACCTAAACAAAAAGGGTCAAAAAATCACATGTTTTACTTCATGCATATCTTAATATACATTAGAATAACTCTGTAATCATCAAAATACGTGATTCCTGAAATCCTCGTAAGCATCCCCACCAGTGCCATGGGGTAATTGTCAGGTGAGCACATCGGAAGTCTCCTTCCCTGTTTTTCTTTCATGGGCTTTACTGTGCAGAACATTGTTCATGGAACTTTAAAATCTTACGTTTCCCTTTCACAGATGTCATTTCATTTGATCCTTCTAATATTCACGGCAGAGGATAAGGCTGAAATTATTGTCTCTATGGCAAAAAGAGCTCAGAGAGAAAATGCTTTGCCCAGAGTCACACTGTTTGGGGCTCCAAACTCTCAGCTTTCCTCCTTTGCCAGGGATGTCCTTGATCATCCCAGGACCCTGGGCCACCCACTGACTGCTAGCTCCTCCCTTCCAGACCTGGCTGAGATCTTGGAAGGCTGTCTGGACTCTTCGAGCTCAGTTGTAAATATTGGAGAGGGGTTCTCTTATCTGAGAGTCACTTCTCACTCACCTAGCTGCCAGCAGCCTAAGCAGCCATCAGCTTGCAGGTTGCAAATCAGTGCCAAACTCGACAGCAAATCCATGAGCCTGAACTGGAGCCCAAACAGGTATCACCCTGCTGCCTGAAAAACTGCAGAGAGAATTTTAGGGCTGAGCCCAGCCAAGAGCCACCCTGTTTAAAGGGAAGCTCTGGGCCCAGACACATCGTCCTACCTCCTATGGAGAAAGGCCACAAAGAGGAACCTAGGGGCTGCAAACCCAGGCCACCAAGCCCCAGTCTGAGTCACGATGGGGAAGAAGAATGAAAGAAGCTCAGTTCCAAGTTTGTTAGTTTGCCCTCCTGAGCACATCAGCTCTACATCCAGAGAATCATGCAAAGGCAGATACAGACACCAAGGCCAAAACTCTGGGGCTGCTTGGAATTCACGCTCAGAGAGGAGGGAGAGATCCCTGTCTGTTCCTTTCTCCACCAAATAACTCTCAACCACCAAAACCAACTTGGAACCCTACTTCCTTGCTGGGATTGGGAATGGCAGATGATAAACTAAATAAAAACAAAGCTAATGTGTCCATGTTTCCTGGAATAGGCTAAAATGTATAAGAAAGCCTGTAAGGACTTCCAGGTTGGGATTCCTACCCAGCCCTTCAGCTCTGACCCTCCTAGTTCCCACCTGGAATGTTCCTGCCATGCTCACCATGTGGTCTCCTAGACAAGGCCTGATGTTCTCAGCCTCTGGGCCCTTGCACTGAGTGCTTCTCTGCCAGGGGCATCTCTTCTCCTATTTCCACATAATTCTTACTCACTCTTCAAGACTCTGCTCTTTCATCTATTCACTGATTAATCCAACCAAAACACAAACAAATAGATGAAATAAAGCTCAGGAGTTAGCCTAGCCATAAAAGAATAGTGCCCATGACTATTCCCTGGCACCAGCTATAGAGGCCAGAATAATCGGTCCTGAAATCACACTAAGTGCCCTGTCTCCATCTCTGGCAGCCCTTACCTGTTTGTCGGCTTGATTCCACAGCTTATACTGGGGCCCAGCTGGATCCTGTTGAGCATTTGGGGTCCAGCTCTCCCAGGAGGTCTCCATATTACCAGGCTTGTTTGGGTGCTGACAGTTGAACTCCAAAATGCCTGTTTATACCTTGCAATGGCTGGCTTTTTTTTATATATTTCTGTTTTTCTTCCTAAACAGACTCTGAGTTCCTCAAACAGGCCCTCATTTTGCACTTCTCTTTGCTCACTTCCCTTCATTCCATGGTCTGACTCCCAATATCCAGCCCCTAGTCCACAAGGCAGGGTCTACAATGTCTTCAGGATGCTTGATTTACTCTCCGCTGGAGCATGTTTCATTTGTTTAGTGTATATGCCCTTGGTGCCCATATTTTGTCAAAGAATGAGATGCCTTTCAACAACAGTGTTTTAAACTATTTAAAATGACTCAATTTAATCCCACAACATCCAGAAATATTTCCCCTAGGAGCTCAAAGCAATACAATGGTAAATATAAATAATCCTTCTTTTCCTTTTGTTTTTCTAATGCCCTCCTACTGTTTAATGGCTCCACCTTGAAGATTGGCCAAAGACACAAAGGGGTTAATTTTCATTAGGCTGAAAAAGAATAGGCCATGCACAGCATGAAATGGGTGACAAGTAACAAGAATCCTAGAACTGGGACAGTGCAGGTGGGCGGGTGGGGGTGGCAGGTGAATTTCAGAGAGGTGGATCTCCTTCCCCACTGCTGACTGACATCCATATCAAGACCATGGACAATTTTGGATGATTGAACAATTTAAAATCTTTTTTTTTTTTAATCTTACACAATTCTTCCATTTTTATCGGCAATTATGGCTGATGGTAGGGCATGCTGGTGCCTTGGCAGACTGGAAGCTTCTCACTGGGTTTTGAGTTTTATGTCCCAATATGACTTTGACAGATTCAGGCAAATTTCTCAGGCTTGGTGGACCTTTGCCCAGGCTGGAAATCTTCCCTGGGGAGCAGGAAACATCTGAGACATCCAGGCCCCAAATGGGGTGTTTTCCTTTACTAATCCCCAGATCTTGGTGGACTATAGCCAAAAGAGTTTGAGGAAGTCAGAGCTGTGGTACAGTCTCCAAGGCCATAAGTATAGCAATGGAATCCCTCAGTTTAGAGAGTCAGGCCATGGTTTACAAGACTTGCTAGGTTGGACCAAACCCAGCACAAGCTTCCCTGAGCTAAGGAAATACAGGCAGTGTGATAGTCTGTGCTATACTACTAGAAAAGGTCTATCCTGGGGCCTGTCTGTCTGTGGCCTGAAGAGAGGTAGGTTTGGAAGAAAGATCAGAATGGAAATTGTAGGTAGAAGCTGGGAGTGGAGGCCAAAGGTGGAACAAGTCAGCAGTCTGCATTGCTGGGTCAGAGTGCGTCCCCATCCACCCAGAGACAAAAGCTTTTCCTAGCTCCTCTTGGGAGACCTCTGGGCTGATGCTTTCAGCCACGGGCTCTCTGAAGAACTGAAGAATTGGAAAAAATCTAGAGGAACTGAAAGAATTGAGAAAATGAACAGAGGCAGGATGAAGCAGGGCAGTCTGGAAGTTAACACCATGGAGGCTGGTTATATACTATTGTTATGTGCACCTAGAGCAACATGGTGCTGGGTGTGGACTCTGACAGACTCAGCTGTGGAAAGGACTTGGGCACCTGACTCTACAATCAAGACCTAGCTTACATGGCCATGAGTTGATAATATTTGTAATCTCAGAGTTCAAGAATGAGTGTCAGAGAAACACTCCAAGTTGTCAGAAGCCTGCCTCTGTCTACCCTGTCATCTCTGCTAGAATGCCATGTTGAGCCTTTCAGGCTCTAAGAAGAGATGTATGATAGAGTCATTCCCTTCTGCAATCCTTGGGCCCAAACTCCTCAGAAGCATTGTGCAGCGGAATCCTGTTTACAGGCCAAGGATGCAAGCTGTTATTCAGTACCTGTTATGTGTTGGGCAGTGTGCAATGTTTTGGGTTCCAAATGTTACCATAAGAATATTCTTACAGCCTAGAAAAGGGAGAGAGACCTCTGTGTATATGCACTTTGAACTCATGTGTGTATAAAGTTAGGAAGTGATCCAAAGGAAATGTGATTCAAGGATGTGGAGAGAGGAGCAACTAATGCCTGGATAGGATTTTTAAGGATGAATAGGACAAGGGAATATATGACAGAAAAAGAAGGAATAGCTTCTGCAAAAGTACAGAGGCACTAAGCTCTTGGTATGTTCAGGGAATTAGAGGTGGGGGTCAGGTCGCAAAGCATTCATATGCTCTGGTGAGGATTTTGTACTCAAACCTATAGGTAATGGAGCCACCGAAAAGTTTTAATTAGAGTATTTACATAGTCATACAGATAGCAAGAATGGCTTGAAATGAAGATGCTTTCCTAAGAGGAACACTGCTAGATCAGGAAGAAGTCTGGGTCAGCAGCCAGGAAAGGCAGACTCTGTGCCCACTTGGCCAATTAATGGCATGAGTCACAGGCATTTGTTTCTCCTCTAGGTTTTTCCTGCCATGTCGGCCAAAACCCTTCTCAAATATACATGCAGTGATTTTTTTTTTTTCTTTTTTTTTAGGAGAGTGTC
>NW_006442484.1:7938975-7963848 GCF_000325575.1 Pteropus alecto
AAAAAGACATGGAGTGATTTTTTTTTTTTTTTTTTTTTAGGAGAGTGTCAATGAAAGATAATGGATATGAAAGCTCTTTGGGAAAATTTCTGCTATAAATGCAAGATGCAGCCATCTATTATTGTTCTTTTCCAGGCTTAAGACGGATAGCAAACCCAGGGGTGCCAAGTGCCCATCCTGCCACCCAGGAAGGCTTAGGCCCACGGCTTCTCAATACTCGCCATGGAAAATGCAGAGAAACATCAGCTGCTCGCGGGTGTGCCAAATCGGTTCAGCTAGGGTATCGGACTGTCTGGTGCCCTCCCCAGCTGGGGGAAGGATTTGTTGGGGCTTTGGGACAGAGCAGTAGCTTCTCCTCTCCCAGGGTTCGCCCTCCAGCAAGGCCCCAAGGAGTCACCGCAGATCTTAGTTTGGAAACCAGATCCACCTGTCTAATCTCTGGGAGGCTCTGGTGACGGGGACAGGCAAATTGATCACTGATTGACAGGTCCCCGGGCCAGCTTGGAATGCCTGTTTGGGGTGACTTGGCAGTGCTTTCTGCTTTGAGGAGTTCATGGGAACGTGTTGTTCTTGTACAAACAGGCTGGCATGCATGCAGCCTGGGAAGCAGGGGGCTCATGAGTGAGTGCGCAGAACGCAGTGGAAAATCCTGAGTGCCTGGAAGAACAAAGGGCTGTTCTGAGGTGATGTTAGTTCCTTCTTCAGTGTCCCAGACTCGTGCCATCCGAAAACTGTCTTCTGGTATCAGCTGCTACCAATTGGTCAGCTTTGGACAGATTTTGTAGACTTCATTCTGTCACCAACACTCTGTGTGACCATGAGGCACTCAACTTTCCTTCTCTCTCTCTCTTTTTTCTTTTTAGTGTGAATGGCCTTTATTGGTTACAATGGAAAGTGAAACGGGAGGGATACTACAGCTCTGGTTCCTGGGGCGGCTTCACAGACCCCATCGCGGTGCTCCAAAATCAACTTTCCTTCTCAAGGTCTTGGTCTCCTCATCTGTAAAGCAAGACTAGATAATTCTAGAGATTTCTGGCATCAACAGCACCATAAAAGGGAAAGACCTTGGGCATTGAAGTCAGCGGATGGGAATGAAGCCAGCTCTGTGGCCGCTTCGCTGTGTGGTCTTGGGGAGGCTGGTGTCCCTCATCTAGCACAGTGCCTGGCATTGTGCAGCTTCTTCATAATAACAACCAATATTAATAACTTTTACTTAGTATAACCACGTTTCTGTACATCAACAACATTAGTCAACACAAGCACATCACAACACAAGACAGTTCTAGGGCAATATGCCACAAGTAACAGAAGTCTTATGATTGTGCTGTGTTCTCAGGTCAGTTTTGCCCTCAGAAAGGGCCACAGGCCCCTTAAGCATTTATCCTTCAGCCTGCGCAGGCAACTGAGATCAGCTGAGATTTTCTCTAGCAGGAACAGTCCCTGGGGCCTTGATGCAAGAGCCAGCAGACCGGAATAAATCCCCTCCAGACTGGGGGCAAACCACTCAGATTCTTTTTGAAATAAGACTGAACAGGACTCAGAGAACCCATGACTAAAAGCATCAGCCCTGAGGGCTCCCAGGTGGAGGTCAGAGGAAATCTTTGTCTCTGGGTAGCTGGGGACACACTCTGACCCAGCAAGGTAGATGCCTGGCAGATTCTCTCAGACCGAGAGTTCAAGAGTCCCTGAGGAGTAGCTGACATGACAGGTCATCTGCTTGAGCCCAGACCTTGGTTTTATTTTGAGTCAATAAGAGAAATTTTGAATGTCCTCTTGGATGTAGACATTGAACACCTCTTTCTGTGTTCTCTGAGCCATTCCTGTATTAGGAATCTTGAAGAAGAAATAGTACCAAATCGGAGAAAGAACAATATTGATAATTGATAACAATAGAGCAATGCAGGCACACATCCACTTAATGAGACAGAATGTGCATGAAGAATTTTCTATAAGATTTGAAGGTATGCACCTTATAATGTCAAATAAGAACTGGTATATGCACCCGATTGCAAATAAGCAAACTATATAGGGTTAGGAAAACCAACCCTTGAAGGAAATATTACTTGACTCTAGGTGGTCCTTGTTGGATTTTTACTTTGATGCATTTTCAAATGTTCTACAGGGTGCAAGAGGCATTTTAAAATGGAAAAACACAATTTTTTTAAAGCAGAATTTTTTTGCCCTCATAGTGAGACAAGCAAGCTGGAGTGCCTTATCTGCAAGTTCAAACTGTGTAGCAGCTTGATCACTTCGGCATGATGGCAAGATGTTTCTGAACCATGATATACAGAAGAGCCAAAGGACAAAAATCTCACCACCACCTCGAAGCCCTGAGCAGCACACAGGTGTCTTTCATTCCTGGTGCCTCCATCCAGAGCACAAATAACAACCACCAAAACAAAAGTGCACACATTTACAAAAATAAACATGACTTACTTTTTTTTTTTTTTACAAAGAGACAGAAATTTTTATAATTTTTTAAATAGATGTTGGTCCTGCAGAAAAGTCCCTTAAACAGGCAATGCATTTATTCTAATGTTGCTGTTAGAGCTCAGGAGAATCTTTGTCTTTTTTTTAGAATTGTCCCGGATTCACTGCACAGGCTTGTGGATGTGGTCAGTGTGGCCAACTCTTTGCCTTTTCAGATGGATTATGATTTTCCAAAAGCTGTTTGAAAACTGTCTTTAAACTGGGCAAAACATTTTCAAGTAAAAGTGAAATGTGACGGGGAAGATCAGAGATTGAAATGAACTGACCTAACTACGAAGATGCTGCAAACCAAGCTGGCACCCGAGAGCTCCTGTGGGGCTGCAGCTTTGGAATAATTGTACGATCTCCACAGGGGACTATTTTGGGGCCAGTACTCATTATATATTTTGAATGTGTTTGCAGGAAAAAAAATTAAACCTTTATATACTGGTGGAGAGTTTACCCCATGTAAGTTTGAACCAGAAAGTAGCCCTGCCTGCCTTCAAGGAGCTCATCAAATCTATTTCCCCATCCCATCTTGCATGTATTTAGTTTTTGGTCCACCTATTTTAATATTGGTATCCAGAAGAGGCACAGGAAACAGCCCATGCCCCAGCACATCAGCATTTGTATAATGAGTGGAAAAAGGACCTGAGGGCAAAAGGTCAACTTTTGGACAGGAGGAAGATGAATCTTTTCTCTCTGTCCCTCTACTGCTTGAATCACCTGAAGCAGACAGACCTGGACTTTGTTACAGGTAAATAATTACAGTTGTATCTGCCATAAATATCTCGCTGAAGGGGCCATTGCAAAAATTGAGATTGTATCTCCAAGCAACTGTCAAATGGCTAGAATAAATTCAGAGGACTTGAAATACTGATGTACATTTTCTATCATAGATATCTCTCGGTCTAGACTTTCAGACTGCATCTTGACAGAACACCTAGGATAGCTGAGAAATTAAGGAGTCAGGAACAAAAAAATTACATAGTGTTGGTGTTCTGTGTTTGTGTCTTCTTTATCTGTGGTCTCGGCAAACAGGAAGTCCTTGTGAATTGGGGGGCTTGAACAGAAATGTTAAAGGCATAGATCCCTGGGAATTAAAAAAGCCAGGAAGGTAATAAATCTCAGGCCAAAATGGAAAGCCTGAAGAGGTCAGTGAGCTACAGCCAACCTAATATCTGTACTTCTCAGGGCCGCAATAAATCTGACACTACTCCTTCTTGGCTCAGCTGGCTTCTGTGCAGCCGGCAGATCAAAGCCTCTCCCAGTATCCTCTGCAATCACCTGTTTCTCATTGGGCCTGGTGGGTGAGGCAGGCAGGATGGGGGTTAGGGGGAAGGAGGAGGCTCTTCCCTCCTTCTGAGCACCATCTGGGGGCCATATTTAAGCACCCCCCAGGCTGGGGTTTAGGGAGAGGATCCTTGGGGAGTTCGAAGGCTGCCCCAAACTGGCAGAAGTAAAGGATCACCTGTGAGAAGGAGTGACCATGAAGCTGATGAAGATTTCCTGTCTGGGGATGCTGTCCTGGTTGGGTTGGAAGGGAGAATTGTGTGTGTGTGTGGGGTGGTGGGGAGCTGGTAGGGAGGAGGAAGACCATTGCTCAGGCTTTCTGAATTTGATCAGAAGAGATCTCTCACTTGTCGATTCTAATTCAGTTGGATCTTTGTCCCACATATTTCCCCCAATTATTCTTTTTTATTAAAAAATACTTACTAAAGTGCCCATTTATTTATTATCTAATTTCTTATGCCCAAAACTATGCCAGATCTTACCTTATCACTATCCCTTAACAGCCTTGCAAAGGAAATATTATTATTCTCTTTCTTCAGATGAGGAAACAGACTCAGGATGGTTAAACATTTTGGTGAAAGTCATACAACTCGTGGGTAGCAGAGTCAGGATTTGAATCCAAGCCTTTGAGACTGAAAATCCATGCAGCTCTTACTCTGCTACAATAAATCTAATGTGATCAGGGCACCACTAAATCCTGCAAAGGATGTAAAAATAAACCAGAAAGGGATCCTAGTTTTAAAAAAATGGTCTGAAAGTTGAGATCTGACATATCTATAAATAATAGTGATACAAAATAGAGTGTGATAAATGCCTTGAAAGAAGTACCGACAAAACATGAAGGGGTTGGGAGGAGGCAACGATTGCTTCTGGATAGTACTGGCATTTGTATTGGATCTGGGGGCATCAGTGGGATTTGAGGGTCTGGCTCTAAAGGGAAAGGATATTGTAGCAGGGAAAATGACTGTTCAGAGGCCCCAGCCAACCAAGCATGGAGTACGTTTGGGAGATTTAAAGTACTTGAGTTTGGAATGAGCTGCCCTAACTGTGTGGATATCTTCTAATACCTGATAAAGAGTTTGGACTTTTTTTCCTGTAAGCCAGCATAGAGTTATTAGAGATTTTTGAGCATGATTTAGAAAACTTATTTTTTATGGCATTATGGAGAGAAAATTGGAGAAGAGAGAGAAGAGGCAGAGAAAAAGGCAGTTATTGTAATAAAAAAAAAGGTTTTGAGGATCCTGACCTTGAAGACTGTTTGACTTCTATGCATTTTGGTTTTGTTGTTGGGGGAAGATCAACTTTTTAACATCCATCAACATAATGGTGTGAAGTCCCGAGTGTCCTGTGTGAGTTACTTTGAAAAATTCTCTAGAGCCAAGCAAGTGTTTAGGGGCTGAGTAAGCATCCATGTGACAACTAGAATCCCTCTTGTTTTTTTTTCCAGAGGCACTTCCAGGGATCCTGTCATTTCCAGACCAATACCTTGACTAGCTTGCCCTTCTCCAGGATATAGAATTCCTGTCCCAGAAGTAGTTGATACTATGGAGAGAAAAGCCTAGAATGTATGGAAAGTAGAGAGGGCTAGGAGTCACGACCCAGATTGAGGCTCTGTGCTGGCCCTGAACTTCTGTTTGACTTTGGACCAACTGCCTTATCTCTTCGTATTCATTTTCTCCATCTCCCAAACATGGAAAATAGAATTAATGGTTCACCTAAGGCTGTGTGGATTGTATAGTGCAGATTACATAAGTATACATTTTCAGACTGGGTCCTAAAAGCACCAGACTTTTTGGGAGATGCTTCAGGGACTTCCCACAGATAAGCATAGTCTGAATAGAGCCCCTTTATCCCTTATATCAATACATATTGGGCTTCTGATGAAAACATGTAATGAATGAATTAATGACTATTTAACCACTGGTGATATATAAAGATTTTCAACCAGGAATCAGGAGATATAAAAGAGATTCTGGGAGCTACCCTAAAGGGTTGTGAGATCTTCAGCAAGCCATTTATCCTCACCTTGAGCCTCTGCTTCTTCATTTGTCACATGCTTGGTTTTGAATAGATGATCTGTGTCCTTTCCAGTGATGAGGCTATATTTCTCCATTACATGGGGATTATAGGAATATAAAATGTATCGTGACAATGCTTTAATACTTAGAAAGCAAGGCCCTGCATCACATCAGCTATGTGGACTGTGATAGGATATAGGGAATCAGGCCTTGGGACCATCAAGACAGGAACGAACTCAAACCAAAACACATACACTTTATTTGTAGGAAGGCCACTCAAATCCTCACTCACAGCTTATTAATTCTTAGTTCGTGTACAATTCTAACACACTTGGCTCTTTGATGTTAACCTACAGCAGAAAACTCTATAGCAGGAAAGGGACAGCTACTTATGAAGCAGTACTAAATGACAGCCTGACACCAATTGCACTAGAAATGCAAAAGGTGAAAGGCATTAAGGAGCTGGAACAAGAACACAAAAGCATTTGAAGATAGAGATTGTTGACCACAGGGGCAAATATTTTTATACAATCTAGTTCTAGCCATCTCTCTATATGGCAAGACTTAAGTTCAGGTGAAATCCAGAGAAATCTAAGACAGCTAAGACACTGGCTCCCAAGTTAGGGTAGATGAATTATCAGAGGAGCAGAGTAGGGGATACACCAAATATTTATTTTTAAAAAGCCAAGCTGTCGAATCTGAGGTCTGAGGGAAAAACTGACTTACAAAAAATCACACACAGAGCCAAGGGACACAATATGAAGACGATTGTTCAAGTGGTTCAATTAGACACGCTAATTGATATTCCAGTAATGACCTCAAGTCATTATGATAAAAACAAATTATGATGCATAGCCTCTACTGAAGGAAGCATGGAAGTACATAATTCACCTAGGAAGCTTTCTAACAAACAGGATGAATTTGAGCAGAGGGAGGCTGGGGAATCAAGCTTTGGTTTTTAAGGGGTTAAGATTCAGTTATTTGGAAATCTCTAAATCCCTCAAAATGTCAAGCCCTCCTATGGCCTCTCTCCTTCCTCTAGGAGTACATGGGATTTCAGCTTCAAGGGTGTCTGGGGGTGGGGTGTTCCCAGTGAATACTGATGAACAGCATACCCAGAATGGCCAGAAATCTGTGGGAGGCTTCAGGGCTGTCAAGTGCTCTGTCCATCTTTATTTTGTGCTGCTTTGGGAAGTTAAACAGAGAGAAAGCATTACTGAAAACCCCAGCTGCCTCGTGCCAGACAGTATCTCCTTGCTCCCCTTCCCACCACCTCAGCACCATAGCCAGTAATTTGCAGTAAAGATTATGGATTTGGTGACCAGTGCCGTGGTGGAATGGAGGGGGTGGGCAAGAGCCTAGGCCTGGGAGCCTTCGTGAAAGGCTAAGGAAACCTCAGGTTGTATTCTTGTTCCCTGGGGGTATACTTTCCTCAGGTGAGTGCCTATAAAAGCAGAGAGGCATCCAGACCTCCTCAAGGAGGAAGCTCAGAGACCATTTGACAGACGCAGTGCTGTGTTTGTGTGCAGTGCAATGTATGCAATGGAGAATATTAAGGGAACAATTCGGCTGACGTTGCCATATTAGCACCCAGGGTGCCTGTAAACATCAAATGTGAACAAGCTCTAAATCTGAGGTATGCCTTAGGGCAATGCACTCATATTGGGGATTTACCCCATGTTCCTCTAGACCCTTGGGAGGGCAGGATGTCTGCCCCAAGGCAAAGGGGAAAGGGAACTAAAATGTGCCAAGTGCTGTGCTAAGCCCTTTACTTGCATTTGCTCCCCAAGTCTTGACGATAGCTCTGTGAGGTAAGGATGCATTACTAGACTCATTCCACAAAGAGTGGCACCGAGCCTCAGAATAGTTGAGCAGCTTTCCAGAAGTAACAGGTGAAGGTTTCAAATTAGATGTGCCCAGTGCCACCAAATTCTCTGCTTCTTTTGCTTTACAAACTTCCTGGAGGAGAGAGGGTAAGTGCTGTTGGAAGACCCCTCTCCAAGATATTTGGGAACAAAACCCTTCCATTCTGGACCAATAGCCTAAACATCACCTGAGAACTTGTTAGAGATGCAAATTCTTGGGCCTCTCCCCAGACCTACTAAATCAGAAACTCTGGGGGTGGGTCTAGCAATTTCTTTTAATGAACCTGCAATCAGGTGATTCTGAATGTAGCTGAAGTTTCAGAACCGCTGCTCAAAGTGTGGTTCCAGGACCAATAGCAAGGTATCACTATAGAGCTTGTGAGAATTACATCAAAGTGGGATAAGTACCTGGTTCTGTTAGTCGAAGGTATTGTTGAATCCATACTATAGTCCATGAGCTGAGCAGTAACCAGGTTCTCCTGAAGTTCCAGGAGTGAACTGGCACCACCCCAGTTGGAGCGGCAAGTAGGCGTGTGTGAGCAGGACTGGGTTAGATAATGAATGGCCAGGACAGGCCCAGTGCTTTGATGCTCTGCTTAGTGGAGGCTAGAGCCCCTTGTAGGCCTTTGGATGGCACGGCATTCTCTGGAGGACAGGGATTTAAAGTCTTTCTTCCTTACCGAACTGACAAATATGTACTAGCCGCTGGGCTGTCTGCACTGAGGAAGGTTCTGTCTGTGTCTGGGCTCAGTGGTAATGAGTGCTTGCACCAATTAGCAACATCTGTCATGGATGTGGGATGGGGTAGTGATGATAAACATGATATTCTGATGTATGAGAGTAGATGGGGCAGAGGACAGAGAGTTTGAGCAGGTCAGGACAGTTAAGAAGCTTGGCAAACACCTGATGGCAGATACATTTTTCTTTTTGCAAAGTTCATAGACAAATTCTCCTGTAGCTTTTGTTGAAACTTAATAATCATTTTAAAAAGATAAAAATAAATGTGGTAAAAAATGCAAACGGTTAACAAAGTATGTAACCCCTCCTCTCCTGATAATCACTCTCAACAGTTTCTGGAGTATCCTTCCAGAGATAGTTTTACATGTATACACACGCACGCACTTACACAAACAGACAACTTAACAATTTATTTAGAGTTTGGCTCACCCTAATTATTATTTTCCAAAGTTAAATAGTATTCTATTATGTGGATGCACCATAATTTATCTAACTAGTCCTCCATCAATGAACATTTTGATTGTTTCTTATCTCTCTACATTGCAGGGAATATCCTTGTACACATGTCTTTGTTCTTGAGTGTGAGCTTTTCAGGAAAATTAGTGGTCCAATGGTATGTGCATTTTAAATTTAGATTATTAAAATACAATTATTTTCCCAAAAGTTTGTGTCAATTTTCACTCTTACCTACATTATACCAACTAGCATCTAAAAAACATATTTTCATTTTGAAATAATCTCACAATTACGGTTAAATTGTAAGTACATTATTGTACAAAGAACTTTTTTCTTGAACTATTTAAGTTACCGACCCAATAATGCATAGCCTCTGAATGCATCAGTGTTCATTTCCTAGAAGCAAGCACATCTACCTATATAACTGCAACACAATCTTCAGAATCAGGTAACTGACCATGATACATGAATATCTTATCCCTAGGCCTTTTCAACTCTCACCAGTTGTCCCAGTAATGTTCTCCTTAGCAGACAGATTCAGTCTGTAATCAACTGCTGCTTCTACTGTCATGTCTTTTTAGTCTCCAATTTGGAGGAGTCTTTCAGTTCTTCCTTGACTGAGGATTAGGAACCAATTATTTCATAGAATGTTTCCCAATTTGGGTTTCTCTGATGTTTCCTTGTAATGAGATTCAGATTATGTGTCTTTGGCAGGAATATCACACAAGTTATGCTGTTTTTGTTGTTGTTGTTGTTGTTGTTGTTGTTGTTGTTGTTGTTGTTTTCTCTTTCATTGCATCCTAGCAGGTAGTACACGATTTTTATCTGTCCCTTTGCTACTGATGTTCACTTTGATCACTCGATTAAGGTGGCGTCTGCTTGGCTCCTTCACTTTAAAGTGACTCTTTTTCTCTTTATAGTTAATTGGTATTTAGTCAAGAGGAAATCTGAAACTATGCGAATACCCTGTTCTTTATCAGACGTTCAACTTACTCGTTTATTGAAATTTATTAATATGTTTTTTAAATTTTACTCCGTAAATTATATTTCATTACTATCATTACTATTTTGCTGCTCATACTGCCCTGATTTTGCCAATGGGAGCCCTTTTAAACCGGCTTCTGTGTGCTTTCCATGCATCTGTATCACTCTTTGAGCTTCCTTTGTTTCTGGCACCAGAGATGTTCCCAGCTCATCATGTACTTTCTCAGGTTCAGTCCTCGATTCAGCTGCTTTTCCAAGGAGTGCTGGTTTCTTTTAGTGGAGAACGACATTCATACACCCACACACACATTTACATTTATATTTATATCTATATCTACATTTATTGAAAATGATGAGTTCACAATGGTACTTCCAATTTCAACATCACAAAGCGTCAGTTTGATTCTTTTTCTCTTATTTTAAATCTCCTTTCTGACAATAAGAACCTTAAATCATTTTATTCTAAATACATATGTTTTTTGTTCAAGTCTCGTGTATATAACCAATCTCCCATCTAACCACCACCCCTCCCTCACACACATAGATGCCCTCCAATCCATTCAGGTGGTGAAACCTTGTGCTTGGCCCCCCCACTTGCTTCACCCCACACTCTCCCCTTTGATGAAACCCCTCCCTGCCTCACTCAGATCAGCCATTGGTGCTGGGCCCTAGCTGGTTCTCTTGGGCTATGACTTCCCATGTAAGGTCACACTCCCCTGCATGGATGCCCTCATCCTGCCAGACTTTGGCTCCCACTCTGAGCCACTGTAGCTCTCCTCCTGAACCACAGCACAGACACTTACCATGTGCTGCCCAACCTAAAAGCTTTAGGAGTGAAATGTCCAGAAAGGAAAGGAAAAGGCAGGAGGAGAAGGAAGAGACAAACTGGCGTTTTAATAGTTTAGTGAACTCCTTTGAGTGAAATGACCCTTCTTTCTCAATAATTCACTATCATGAGGACTTTTCTGAGTCAGAGGACCTCGAAATGTTTTCCTGAAAAAGAAGAGACACATGATGTTGGGTACTGGGCTTCAACAAGAGTGTACATGAGGGCACGTGTCTGAGGCTATGAGTGGGGCCCAAATCCATTTCTGGAACTCTCTTTTTGAGCAAATTTGACAAGCAGACATCAAGATAGGATTAGACATGCAAGATATGTATTAGGGGAAATGACTACAAGAGAAAATGGGGAAGGAGAGGCTGGAAGAGCCATCATACTGTGATGATGACCTGACCTCGAGTAAAGAAGAGAGAGAAGAAAGGAGAGTGGGTGGAAATTTAAGACTTCAGTGCAATTCTAAGGAAAGTTTGACAAGGCTTTCAGGGAGTGCCAAGCCACAGTCTCCCATCAGAGGAGTCCCCTGTCACCCGGAATGGGCTTGCCTCAACATCCCTGCTATGTTCAGTTATTGGCTACAGGAGCTGTGGGAAGAGTGGTCTCAGTATGAGTGTAGTGGCAGATTTCAGAGCACTACAGCTAGGCCATGGGTTAATTATACTTCCTGATGTCAGAGATGTGAGAAGAGCCTTCTCAAAGCTGCCACATAAGCAAAGGAGCAAGGAAGGATAGTCTTCTGGAAGGGTAAGACTGAATTATATGCTGTTATCAAACAGAAAAACCAGTGATCAGAGAGGTGTAACCTGTCTCCATGAGCAGAGACACATAAAAAAAAGGGCAGCGGGGCGGGAGTGGGGGAGGGGAGAGGGGAGATTAACAGAGAGGAAGAAAGATAAAGTATCTTGCCAAGTATCTGATGCAAGTGATTTTGCATGTTTAGACTAAGCAGAGGTGCCCATCCACGTATCCCTTTGACTGAAACATCGAAAACCAGCCACTTGCAAAGCCAGACTAGCCTCCCACAGGTCCACTGCACTGAGCATTTCCCACTCTTGACTCTTGGATCTTTGATTCCTGATTTCATTCCTACTTTAACTCCCCATAATTGCCTGGGGCCCTCCGCACATGGCAACCCATTTACATTTCTTTTTGGGGTTTAGCAACCTTGGCACCTCCACATCAGTGGGCTTTCAACTTGGCCTGCTTCCTTGGGCTCAGAGGCTCCCACAACTGTATGTGGGAATAATTTTCTCTTCCAACTTTTTTTTAGCAAGGCCCACTGGCCAAGCCAGGTAATTGATCTCTGCTCCCCAATATAACCAGCAAGTTGGGGAGATTGGGGGCAGTGTTCTAGCCAGGGCATATGGGTCCCACAGGTCACACTGGAAAAAAGTAGGGGAATCCATAACCCTATGCCTCCTGGATTAAGCTAACAGTACTCTTCATCTTTTGCCATTGCCCATAGTCTTCCAGATACACATCTAATACTAGGAAATAACTTCATCTTTATATTTTTTATAGCAATTGTGCATCTCTTTAGGTTTCACAATAATTCTAAGAAGGATATGATGGCATTTTATAGGTGAGAAAGTCAAACACCCAGAGAAGGTTAGATGATATGCCTAAGGTCACACAACTAGACTAGACAGAAGCATAGGTGGATTAATGCTCAGTCAAATGTTCTTTTCACAGCATGCTACTTTCCTAGGTGCATCCCTCACCCATAGATTCTTTCTCAACTCTCCTGAGAGCCTGCTCCATTAATTCTGATTCCCTCCCCCAGCTTCTGCAACCTTATGAAATAACTTGCTCTACTGAATCATTGCTTTACCTACAAGATATAATTTTATTCTACTGCCTCTGATTTCATTATCTCTGTTTTGTCACTCGATCTCGCTTTTTCTAGGGGTTCCAAAGGATTTAGAATGAATGATAAGAATGGAATTATAAGCACCAAAAAATAGAGAATAATTAAATGTCAGTCACGGCCATGATAGAGTGAATGGAATTCTGTATCCTATTTGGGGCTCTGACTATGATAATATTCATTAACTGTTTTTTATTCTTAAGACTGTGAGTTTGGCTGAAGATTCAGCTGTACGCAGTGTATCATGCTTACCTTGCCTTCTCTCTATCCTTGTGCCCCTCAACTCTGCAGAAGATAAGCATCTTTTGGAGTGAGAATTTTTAAATGAGATTGTACATGCATCAAAGAATAAGAATTAATACCTAAAGTGCAATCATGGGCTGATTGTTTTCTGGTGATGACAATGAGAAATGTTATTTCTCTATTAGATTATAGAGGCCACCGGATTATGCATGCCATGCTGATGTGCCAGCTCTGTTTCTCTCTACTCACAGTGATGCTTTGAGTCTCATTTTCAAACTTGACACCTCTGGAAACTAGCCTGAAGTTTCTGTGTACATGGGCATTGGTGCTGAGGAAAAACAATGGCATTGCTAAATGAGCATGCGAAGTCTGCTCTGGAGTCTGCATTACATGCACACTCTCCACCAGTTTGTTCTGGAGACCTGTGCTTTTCCCAGGGCCCCACCCTTAAAGAGACATGGTGAGTAAAACCAGGAGGTGCTGGATCTACAAAGCGAGCCATAGGAAGAGCAGCAGAAGAAACCCAGGGTGTTTAGTTTGAAGAGGCAAAAGCCAAAGCAAATATGAGAGTTGTCTTCAAACTCCTGAAGAGAATAAGTCTGTCCAGGAGGTTGACATTTGCTCTGTGTTGTCCCAGAACACAAACTTATTTAAAGATAGAAGATTAGAATTTAAAGATAGAAGATTTCTGTTTCCACAAAATCGTAAAATTTTACATTTTTCAGTACCTAAATACTTTCAAAAGGTCCTTTCAAAAACATGGTCATATTTAGATAGACAAAGTAGTTTCCAGGCTGAACCCAGTTCCCCTAATAAGAATCTGCTGGCTTCCCAATGGTTTAATGATGTGGGCTTTCTACGATAACCTTAGTCATCTCCTGTGGTAGTTAGTGAGCTCATCAGATTGTGAACAGGCTAATTTATGCTTCTGCTACTATTATTTCCCTGTTTCATCTGGATAGCCAAATGTAGAGGGGTTGAGTGAACCACAGAACAGCTGTCTTTCTTATTGACAATGTAATAAAAACACAGCTTTTCATACTCTGTCCCTCCATTCCTCACTTCTCTCCTGTGCATTTTTATCTGTCCGAGCTCTCTGGAACACCTCTATTACATAACCATTAACTTGCTCTTTTCTCTCCAGGTGGAACAAAAGCTGTTTTGATTGACCACTAACACTTTAATGAGCAATATATTAGCACACTACTTCTCTCAGAGTTATTAGCTTTTTCAAAGCATTCACTATAAAGAAAAACCCAAAGGAATGTCTCTAAATAATTGAATTCTAAGTATCGTGTACCTTGGAGTAAGAGCTATTCTTAGAGGGGGAAGAGAAATATGAGAACCTTTCTCAGTGACCCTGGAATCACAGCAATCAGGCAACCTCACACTCCATTTACAAAAGCCCAGTTCTGCTTACGGCAGCTTCACCTGAGGGCCATTGCCTTTCCTGCCCCACCTAGTTCCATCATCCTTCCCCATAAGATGACCTCAGTTGTACCTAGCTAGGCCTCCGGCTTTCATATAAAGCTTATAAAGACAACCCTAGCTGGAGTGGCGATAGATGTGTTTCTGCGTGACAAGGAACCCATGAAGAGAAATGATTAAAGAGAAATATTCATTAAAATGGTTAAAGGTAAGGGGACTTTGAAGGTCTGAGATAAAACAAACCTATGACACTCTTGCTCCCATTAGAGCCCACAAAAGGCCTCGTGTCTGTATGGATGCTCTTCTATGACCTGAAGTACCTTTGTTTCTGAAAGAAAATGTTCCCCAACCTGCTCACCTAGCATTCGTTACTTACGCTCCAGGCATAGAAGCTCTTGACTCAGAGTAGCTCAGAAACCTCACTGCATTTCTTCCTAGTCACTGGTATGAACTCCAGAGAAATGATGGGAATTTTAAAAAGCACCCAGCACTAAGAAAATAGTTAACAGGACCTCTAATAAGAAAGGCAAACCTTGTACAGAAGATCTGTCTGCTTTACTTACCCCATATCAATATTGCTCCGAAAGTTAATTTGTCACTGTACAGTCAGAAAGCTCACCCCAGTCTCCTTTAATGTTTCACGCTAGGTTTGCCCAACAAGAGTAATAAAAATAATGACACCATTATTCCTTTTCTCTCTTTGTTTTCAGTGCTTCACTTGCAGATTTGAATAATGAATTATACTCACATTATACTCTCTTGCTCTTGACTTCCTCTACTGGCTGAAAGTGAAGCTATTATCCGATCGTCAAAGACGGAGGAGCCTTTCCTCCCGTAGTCAGTGATCCTGTGATGTAGATACACTCGGGTGAAATTATTGAGAGCACAATTTCAAGCTGTGTAAGAGAAAATTACCAGCCAGAGTGGAAATGGATCTGGAACCTGGTGAAATATTAAATATTTCATTAGTAATTCTTTTGGAACAAAAATAAGTAGACAACAGAATTAGTTGTGAGTTGGGCATAAAAGGCTAATTAATGTTATTGTATTTGGCTGATTGACTTCAAGGCTATTAAATCATTATTTTATTGTCTGGATCTCTGCCTCATTCAGGCTAAAGAAGCCATTTCACCAGAAAAACTGTGCTATCCTCTTTTTTTTTTTTTAACTTCTGCTGCTTCTAAGGAGACCTACTATGCCCGAACTTGGCTTCTTACACAGTCGAGGTTGCATCCTTGATAGATCTTCCAGTGTATTTTAAAAGATGTAAAGCCCACAACAGGCTTAAAGAACAAATTAAAAGTGGACATAATGACCCTGGGGAGACTGACACCCATGTCTGAAAGGCACTGCAGGTCACATTGTCCACCCATTTGTATCAACAGAAGGATGTTCTTTCTACTCTTCATCAACTTTTCCATCTTTATCATCTTCATCTTCTGCCTCTTGCAGAAACCTGGTTCTGTGTTCCATTCCATAATTTATCATCCACAAAACAAAGCAAAATAAATCTCTCTCACACACACAAGTTTATGCAAAACGATATTTGAACCTATTTATGGTGACTTGTCTCTTCATCTTCACTCCCAATTCCACAGATGCCATTTAGCAAGGACGAATGTTGAGGACTAACCTAAGTTTCCAAAGAGTTTCTTATGTCTTAGCCTGGGCCTGGTGCCTAGTGGCCACTAGCTATATGACATCTCTATGAATTGGAAAAAAACTCTGTACCTCTGTGCTATTGCAGCCTCCCACTGAGTCACGTAGCGTGGCAAGCCAAGTACAGGGTTAGATTTAAGTGCTAATTGTCCTCTTGTCTAGGCATCTGAACAGTCACACACAGCAGACCCAGAATAGACTCTTTTGGCACAGTTGGCTCTCAACAAAGATGTAAAGTGGGCAAAATCCTGTTCTAGGGCTTTCCATCTTTGCCTTTCTTTCCCTTCCTCTCCTGGCCTGCTGACCTACTCAGGTACTAGAATTTATTCTTCAGTTAGTAGCTAAGAAGGACTCAAGGTGGTCTCTTTTCAGAAGACCTTGAAATCCCATTCTAATAGGAGTTCCTCAAAGAATAAGAAAATTTTGAAATGCAAAGGAATAAATTTTAAAGATGCAATTTCAGGAACCCCAAAAGACAAAGAAGGTTTTCTAATGCCTTACTGATTGATCTTCTGTTGGCTATTTGGGAGTCAGTGGGTTAGTTAATGTTCCTTTCCCCAGGATTCTAGGGACCAGTTGGCCAACCTTCAGTTTCTGGGTGTTATGACCATTCTCAAAATGGCAGAAGCCAGACCAAGGAGTGGGACCGAACATGAAAATCACTGGGGCTTGAGCCGTGAGTAATCTAGTTAGAACTTTATATGGGCTGCTTGTGGCTTCTGCAGAGAATAGGGGGAGTAGACAGGCCCTTTACACAAACAATTCAGACCCAACTAAGCCAAAGTGAGTAGAAAGGGCCTTCATGATAAAATGGTATTATCTAGCTTTGTCAGTCTCACTTGATAATAACTCAGCTTTCCACAAAGTATAAATATAACCTAACACCCACTGTTTCTCACCACTGTCCCTTTCTTCTTCTTCCTCTTCTTCTTGTTCTTCTTGTTCTTGTTCTTCTTCTTCTTCTTCTTCTTCTTCTTCTTCTTCTTCTTCTTCTTCTTCTTCTTCTTCCTCCTCCTCTTCCTTTTCCTCCTCCTCCTCCTCCTCTTTCTTTGAATAACAACCATCCTAATAGATGTAAAGGGGTACCTCATTGTGGTTTTGATTTGCATTTCCCTAATTATTTGTAATTCCTCCTCCTCTCTTCTTCTTCTTCTTCTTCTTCTTCTTCTTCTTCTTCTTCTTCTTCTTCTTCTTCTTCTTCTTCGAAGAAAATGAAAAAAGAAACGTAAAAAAAAAAGTGAAGTTGAAAGATGTTTTGCCCATGTTAGTGAGCATGGTGGCTTGGATCTAGGTGGAAAGTTTTATTTGTTTATATTTTTTAAAATCAGTAGCTCTATTTTCTCTGAATAAACTTAATGGAAATAAAACTATATTGGTAATTTGGAAAGAAATTACACAACACTGAGTGAGTGTGCAGCCTGGTTCTGCTTTCCTAGTAATGTCAGTTTCTTAAAGACAGGGATGTTGTTGGTGAATGGATCCTTCCATGTGTCTTGATGTTACAGTGGGTTGGGGTGGAGAATGCAGGAACTGGTGTAGATTTGAGTGTTTCCCCAGAGATGATAGCACAGATAGCCCTGGACCCCAAAACAGTGGATTTATACCAAGAAAAACCACACTGCTATGCTGAGTTTCAAGGTCTCCTAACTGAGATAGATGCTTTACAACAAGTTCTTTGGAAACTTGCATGGTTATGGACCTGCAGACATAAGGACTCATTGGGATAGAGCCAACTAAGAAGGCCACAGTTTCACGTCTACATGGTCATTTTATCTCATAGGGCCAAAGCTCTCTTTCATAGCCCAGCCTGAAGACCTGCCTCTGACCTATGTGAGGGTCTTTGCAGCACCAGAATTGATGAACTGAGTGAATGATAGAACTTTCGCAAAGCCATCACACACCTGGTAAGGGAGGAAGAGCATTTATTTGATCCCTTTTACTGCACTTCTGGCCTGTTCCAGGCACCCAGTGCTTATACATAACATTCAAAGACAATATAAGAATAGCTCTGAATTTAAGGAGATCACCATCTGATGTGCACAGCCAGAATGGAAAATGATCGGAAATGAACTAAGCTCAGAGCTTTATAGAAGCACAGGGGAGGGCCCCTATTTCTGGAAGCAGCTAAAAGAGCCGATCTCAACTTGGAGACAAGGAGGGTTTGATTCCTTCTGATATGTGACGTTTGCAGTCCCCAAGCATCATTAACCTTGATGGGTCAGTTTAGATACTGAGAACACAAGATCAGAGAGAAAGATGAACAGAACTTTGGCCTTATTCTATTTCGCTTGGGAAACTTCGTCAGCAACATGTAAGCATAATTACTTCAAGCTAGCAACACACATCCAAGGTTGTATGTGGTCTGATAAATGCTGGGATTAACTCTCTCAACTTCCATTTCTTCCCTTTTTTATTTGGAATAGCTGGAAGACTACAGTCTACATTGTCCAGAAGCTGCGGATGCTAAGATTCTGGATATAAATTAGGTTCTGCTAACCTAATACATTTAAGGGAAATTTGGAATACACAGGCAGTGACCATCTTGACTGCAGGAAGGCTGGGCAGAGGTGTGAATTGCAGCTGCTCCAGGGCAATAAGAATCAGATGCAATGGAAGCTTCCTGCCCCCTGGGCACAGTAGGTGTGGCACGACCTTGGAATCAGTAGTTTAGTGGTGGTTCCTCACATCTGCTCCTCCAGCTCTTAACAACTACTTCATGTATTAAATCTTTCTGCCCAAAATATTTAGAGAGATTTCTGCTTCTTGCAGTGAATCTTGACAGTTACACATGACTAATTTTCTCCTTGGGAAAGATCTATGTCCCAAAGCACTTGGCTTCATTCTGTCCCTTTGGGAATATACTGGATTCTGCTTCTCTGACCCTTGGCTCTCATTTTTGACCAAATCTCAAGTTTGCCCCTTGGACTCATCTATTTCTAGTCTCCTAGGATGTCTCATGTGCTGTTGCTGCCCCCTTTCATATCCTCTTGGCCCACCAGAATTCACTGGCAGTGGCCATAGGAAGTTCCCAGCATGGTGACAACTTAGTGCAGGAGCGCCCCAAGAGTAAGGGACTTAACACAGCTAGGAACCTCAAGCAGAGAGGTCTTGGAGTCAGTGGGCAAATACAACTCCCCACCCCCACCAGAGCTCCATCCTCTTGTAGGATGTTTCTAAGACTCTGCACACTCTCTCAGGGAGCCCTCAGCAAGAGGGCTGCCCACCATGGAAACCAGCTTTCTGGTTTTCTTCCCCTCCCTCTCTTGCTCTCCAGTTCCTCACTTGATCCTCTTAGATCAACTGTCTGCACCCAAGTCCTTCTCTTGGGGTTTGCTTTTGAGGAAATTCGCATTGGAAGAGGGTAAGCCTGCCAGTCAATCCAGTTCGTGTCTTAGATTTCTCACTGCGTCTGTCACAGGTCTGCATGGGGCTCTCCCAGCTTTAACCCTGAAACTTCCACATCCTGGATGACCTCCCAGTTTGAGGAAAACCAGGGTAGTTGGTCACCCTAGCATAGGCTGGCAAATGGGAACAGATAATGCTGCATTTTATGGCCCGTCTCGTATAGATACCTGTGATTTAATAATCAGATGGGAGTCTAGAAAAGTCCTGTTAGCTTGGAAACCAAAATTTAAACGCTGAAACTGTTTTGGCCATTGGTTGGCTTTATAATGAACTGCATTAAATTTCTGCCTTGATTTTGATTTTCACTTCTAACGGGCCCTAGCCAGAAAAGCCAATGGTTGGAAACGTTAACGCCTACAGTGTGTAGGTCCAAGGGTCAGACTCTCTGCAGCATTTCCCTGAGACTGAGCTTGGCAGTAACTTTGCAGAACCTTATGACATAGCTGAAATCCATCTCCTGCCACCTTTCTGACTTCTTTTACTTCTCAAAGATCAACCCACAGGTACTTGTGGATAACTTAAATCTCATAAGCAATCCATTAAACTTGTGTAAGTGCTGCAGGGGAAAATTATAGGGACCTCTGAGAATTTAAATGAGCAATGTACCTAGCTAAGGGGTTAGGGAAGTCTGTTCCAAGGAAGCGACATTAAAGCTGGTATAAGAAAGGTATAAAAGATAGCCAGTGAGGGTCTAGGGAGAAAAGGAGAGAGATGGATAGTGTTCTAGGTCCTGAAAGGCAGGTGCTTTTCAGAATGAGGACCTGAGTGAAGATGAATGAAACTAATATGTGGAAGCAAAAGTGAGTGTTGAGTGAGCGGCTGCAGACGTGGTGGGGCCAGATAGGCCCTTGGAAATTGTTTAGGACCTTTTGCTGCACCCTTAGAGCTCTGGGGTAAAAGTCAGGCAATGAAGAACACTGTTCATTGTGCTGCTGACAAAGTAGCAGAGCTCAGAGAAGGAATATCAGGGAGGATGCACAAGATGGGACGAAGACACACACTGCCCTTGAAAGGATAGGGTGGAAGTTCTACTAGCTTGAGAAACTGGTTGAAACACCATTTCAGGGATGAATGAGTCTTAGAACATCCACAGGGATGAACATTGTGTCTGAGGAGCTATGGCACAGATGGGCAGGGGCCTACAGGCCCTGGTCAGTCTCCAGCCCTTTGACTTTCCTCTTCACACACACACACACACACACACACACACACACACACACACACACACACACACAATATAATAGTACTTTGTCAACTATGAAACAATATAAGATATCATTATTAATAATATAAGATTAAAGTCAGATTGCACTTTAGAGATATAACACTCATTTTAAGAAAAATGGAGGTAGAGAAAGGTTTAGACACTCACCCAACATCATTTTGCAAGCTAGAAGCAGCAGAATCTAGCAGCTAGGGTAACTCTGCGACCTCTAGGTTTGTGTCTTTCCATCACACCACTCCTCTGAGAACCTGCCTCATAACTGCACTGGGATCTCCTACTCCTGATCTATAAAAAATATGAAAAAGACAGAAACCCTTAGTTTAGGTCTGAGTCCCCAAATCAAACATCTAAAATCATGAGCTAAAATCTAAATGACTTCAATGTAGGGCCTGGTCTTTCTTTCCCGATATACAGCCAGCACTTCTGAAGCAAAGGAAAACCTCTCTAATTGTGGAGAGGGGTTCTGTTGGTCCATGAAACCAACTGATTCACAAATTTTCAAGAAATGCAATTCATTGCCACTTGGTTTATTTAAAGACTCTGTTGACAGGGGCAGAAGAGTTCAGCCAGAAGCCTAGGGTATCCATTCTTTGTATAAGGAAAAGCCACTGTGTAGGAGCAAAGAGGAAACCTGGGTTTGGAGGCAGGAAAAAGATCCTGAATTGGAGCAATCTGAATGGGGTGGAGCTGTTGGCTGCAGTTCCCAGCTTGCTGGGAAAGGGTTGGGTTGGAACAAAGCGGGTAAGTGTATGAAATCTGCTATGTGTCTATGCTCTACATGTAAACCCCCAATTCAACGCATCTGGCAAGAGATTTAACACATAAATACAAAAAAAATGTGTAACAAGCAATTGCAAAGATAATGAAAGGAATTGGGAACTAGGAGCTCTAGAGGCAGTCAAACTTGTGGTCAAACCCCAGCTGTACCATTTGGTAACTGTGTCACCCTAAGAGTAACTTCATGAAGATAATAATTGGTATCTCATGGAATAATTGTGAGAATTAAAGTTGACAAATCAACCTGTGCATAGTAAGTACTCATCAATGTGCATTTCATCTAAAAGCAGAATTTGTATCTACAATTTAGTTTTAGGGCAAGACTCTCTTAGGCTGAATATTTTCCCTAAATGCACAAATATTTATGCACACCCCTCAAAACAGTTACTTTTCCCTTTGAATGTTGACTAAACAGCATCATAAGAGACTAACATTGCAATCAGCAGCCCTGATAATGGAGGGTTGGATAAAGAGATTCCCAGCAGTCCTGCCACAGCCAAGCATACCCAGGCAGGTGGCGAGTGCTGTCCGCAGGCATGTGTCTTGTTTCATGTGTGTGTCAGAGAATCAGTACAGAGCATCTCTTCACTCTAGAGCCTGTGTGCCCCTAGTTTTTCAGAATCTGCATGTTCACAAATCCAGTCATCTCTATACCTTGCCACTTGCCTGCATGTACCCACGTTTGCTTGATAAAGTTCTCCACAAAGCACAATGCCAGCTTGGAATGTTGGTCTGTGCTGAGTGAAGCACATTTGAATTTCATAGGAGGCTGTCTCAAACCAAGCTGGGGCCCTGGACTATAAAATTTACGAAGGCACACTCTGAATTAATCAGCAAATATATACTAATTCACGCTGACCTTTTTTCAAGCTGAGGCCTTTTTATCACTCACTGTAGGTTTAACATTGGCCTACCGAGTGTTATTACAAAGGACTCAATGGTTGGTCATAATTATATAATGCAAATGACATTTGCTGTTTTGTTTGAGCTTATTCCCTCAGATGTTTCCTTCTTTTATCACACTCCTCACACATCTGTGTCCCCGCAATGGCTCTGCAAGCTCCTCCTCTCCTGGTCCCCAAGTTCCTGGTGCTGTCTGTCCCGACTGTCACGCAGACACGGCCCGCTGTGAGGATGTGGCGGGTGCAACGCGTGCCTCTGACACAGGTTATGTTGACAGCTGGTAGGAACAGGTGTACACTGATTTTACCATCAAATGGCAACACACATTTGGCTTCCTCCCAACGCACAGGCATGAAAAACCTGTTCTCTTCACATTGCTTTGGAGATTGATTGACTGTTCTTTGACACAGCACACTGTGACTGTTTGTAAGTGCCCTGGTCCTTCGCCGGCTCAGACGTGTTCCAGAGAAGTCTCGGAGAAGACCTCCATGTGACACCATGAATTATGCATCTGCTTCTTCTGAATGGGAAAGAGAGGAGTGAAGCCTTCCTCCCAACCTACTTCCCTCCTCCAAGACCTGGAAGACACACTGCTACATATTTTTGGAGTTAAGACAGCAAGGGGATGGCTGCTGGAGAAAATAAAAAAAGCACTTAAGAGAGATAATATTTTTATTCTGAAATAGTTTAAAAAAGGAGCACCATTCTCAAAGACCAAGTGTATCCTGTTATAGGCTTGAGTAATTATAAAATGATGATGAAAACTAAAAAACACTTTAATGATCTAGTTAAATTGCTCATTCCTGGAAAGCAGACGAAGATTGTGTTTTTGTCTCAGGAAATCATAAACTAAAATAAAATGGTATGACAAAATGTCTTGGTTAAATTTTTTAAAAAGTTCCCATTTAAGAAGGCAGTATTGTGACCAACTGAATGCTCCAACAGTTTCATGAGTGGGTGACACCTGGTTTGAACTTTGTGGGAGCTCTTGTCCAGTCACAGACAAAAGTTGCATTTTTTTTTTAACAGAGGACAAGAAAAACTAAATCCTTTTACCAAGCAGGAAAGGGGTCTGTAAGCATGTCAAATGCACTTGTGGGCCCAGGAATAAGCAAGTAAAAAGCTGCAATGCTTTCTTCTTCCATTTCTGGAAGGATCCAGGTCCCCAGGAAAATGAAGGCAGACAGGGAGGGAGTAAGGGACCCACCATCCAGTGGTTTCCCACCCCCTACTTTTCAACCTTTCCCAAGAGCCCTGCACAGTGGTGGTTCATGTCTGGGCACACTTTCTCTACTGGACTTCCCTCTCCTTCTCTTTTTTTTTGCATGCCGACTATTACTTTCATTCCTTAATTCATTTCTTTTATCCCCTTTGGTAGATAGAACAAAAGAGCTCCGAAACTAAGATGGCTGCAGCAGGGGGAACAGATGTACAATTAAATGAGTGCTTTGTGAAACTGGGTTTTAATCTCAAATCTCACTGAGTCCTGAAGCTTAAAGCAGAAATTTGTGGGCTTATTTTGGGGTCCGTTTGGAAAGTATCATATCAACATCTAATGGTATTTTAAGGCTTTATGTTTAGAAACTGCCATTGTTATCCTGAACTGATGCTATGTTAGCACTCCACCAATTCATTTTATAGAAAACACAAATCTAATAAACTCATCTCAAAAATAACCCTAACATTTCAGCTGCTAATTCTTTAACATCTTAATATATTTGTATACAGCAGAATTTTAAATCCAGTGGAGAATTCTAAGATGGGTTTATATATTACATTCTTCTCATAAAATCTTATTTGAACATTTGATTCCAGTTTACATTTTATTAGTAAAGCTTTCATTTTTTTACCTGGAATGAGGAAGCAGAGGGGAGGAGAAGTACATTTTTGCAACTTCAATTTTGTGTCCAAATAACTTACAAGATAGACACAAAATGGACAAGACTATGACTGCCCTGAAGACAATTACAAAAAATACTTAATTAGGATGCAATGCTGGTTATTTTAAGCCATACAAAAGAGTCCTGTACATAATAGAGTGGCTGTTTCATGCAGCTCATATGATAAAATTCTCACCAGTTTTAAAATGACAGATGTAATATTACCTTTAATAAGTGTCTACCGATGCATGCAAATTGAATTAGATAGTGGGAGTACAAATTTGTCCGATAATTAAGATAAAATTTCATGTCAGCTTAAACCCTGGTGTATATTAGTAACTCTGTGTATTTCTTTACTCTGTTCTCTACCAATTATTTTTTAGTGTGGCCTCTTGATTACTGGAATAGTCAGGTTAAGGGGGTGAAAAAACACAGCCCCCCAAAACATAAATGGGAGAAAATCACATCCCTGATTACTACTCAGTTTATACTAAGTTTAAAACACTAAACGAAATTAAAATAAACTTTGAATAAATTCACCTATGTATTAACGTATTATTTCCAGGCTCTCATGAAGTGTTACTATGCCCTCAGGGCTAATGCTGAACTAATGCCATTTAGGAGAAATAAACACATGGAATTTGGAAGTTAATAATCTCATTGATTTAGGAAACCTGAGATTTGAATCGATTCCACAGTGCTTTGTTTTAACGCTGCAAATAAACTGGGTGTTCCATATAAAATTTTATTCAGAAAAAAATCTCAGAAGGCCAAGAGAATGCACACATGTAGACACACACACACACACACACCCACCAACACACA
>NW_006442484.1:7964330-7993944 GCF_000325575.1 Pteropus alecto
TCCAGGTGCTCAGGAAAAATGAAGGCAGACAGGGAGGGAGTAAGGGACCCACCATCCAGTGGTTTCCCACCCCCTACTTTTCAACCTTTCCCAAGAGCCCTGCACAGTGGTGGTTCATGTCTGGGCACACTTTCTCTACTGGACTTCCCTCTCCTTCTCTTTTTTTTTGCATGCCGACTATTACTTTCATTCCTTAATTCATTTCTTTTATCCCCTTTGGTAGATAGAACAAAAGAGCTCCGAAACTAAGATGGCTGCAGCAGGGGGAACAGATGTACAATTAAATGAGTGCTTTGTGAAACTGGGTTTTAATCTCAAATCTCACTGAGTCCTGAAGCTTAAAGCAGAAATTTGTGGGCTTATTTTGGGGTCCGTTTGGAAAGTATCATATCAACATCTAATGGTATTTTAAGGCTTTATGTTTAGAAACTGCCATTGTTATCCTGAACTGATGCTATGTTAGCACTCCACCAATTCATTTTATAGAAAACACAAATCTAATAAACTCATCTCAAAAATAACCCTAACATTTCAGCTGCTAATTCTTTAACATCTTAATATATTTGTATACAGCAGAATTTTAAATCCAGTGGAGAATTCTAAGATGGGTTTATATATTACATTCTTCTCATAAAATCTTATTTGAACATGTGATTCCAGTTTACATTTTATTAGTAAAGCTTTCAATTTTTTACCTGGAATGAGGAAGCAGAGGGGAGGAGAAGTACATTTTTGCAACTTCAATTTTGTGTCCAAATAACTTACAAGATAGACACAAAATGGACAAGACTATGACTGCCCTGAAGACAATTACAAAAAATACTTAATTAGGATGCAATGCTGGTTATTTTAAGCCATACAAAAGAGTCCTGTACATAATAGAGTGGCTGTTTCATGCAGCTCATATGATAAAATTCTCACCAGTTTTAAAATGACAGATGTAATATTACCTTTAATAAGTGTCTACCGATGCATGCAAATTGAATTAGATAGTGGGAGTACAAATTTGTCCGATAATTAAGATAAAATTTCATGTCAGCTTAAACCCTGGTGTATATTAGTAACTCTGTGTATTTCTTTACTCTGTTCTCTACCAATTATTTTTTAGTGTGGCCTCTTGATTACTGGAATAGTCAGGTTAAGGGGGTGAAAAAACACAGCCCCCCAAAACATAAATGGGAGAAAATCACATCCCTGATTACTACTCAGTTTATACTAAGTTTAAAACACTAAACGAAATTAAAATAAACTTTGAATAAATTCACCTATGTATTAACGTATTATTTCCAGGCTCTCATGAAGTGTTACTATGCCCTCAGGGCTAATGCTGAACTAATGCCATTTAGGAGAAATAAACACATGGAATTTGGAAGTTAATAATCTCATTGATTTAGGAAACCTGAGATTTGAATCGATTCCACAGTGCTTTGTTTTAACGCTGCAAATAAACTGGGTGTTCCATATAAAATTTTATTCAGAAAAAAATCTCAGAAGGCCAAGAGAATGCACACATGTAGACACACACACACACACACACACACATCCCTTGGGTGCACACATGCAAAATGTTGTGCCCACATACAGGCAGCTTAAAGGGTAAGTGCTCTGCATGGAATTCAGCTCCACTTTAATACCCTCCACTGCTGTGATCGCAATCCCCCAAGGGAAGCAAATATCCTGAGCATTATTAAAAGTGGGATTATACAATCTAATACTGAAGATTTGGGAACCGGCCAAGAGGAGTCATAAGCAGGAGGATAAGACAAAGAGGACTTATCAGGGCCCAGACCACCGGGTTTGCTTCCTTAAGCTTGTGCCTGGATGCATATGATTGTCAGCACCTGACCGGTGATTATCACTTGACTGAAGAATGAATGACCTCAGATGCAGATGTCATTGGGGTCTGTCTGCCACACTGTCCATCAATGAGGGAACCCCAGGAGGACATATTTCCTGAAGACCTTCTGCCATAGGGAGGGCACTTACCTCTAATCTGAGACTCACAACAATCCTTTGAAGTTTTTACTATGATGATCGTTTCTGCTTTTCTGGTGTGGAAATTTGGGGTCAAATGGGTTAAAAGGCATGCTTGTTGTTAGTAGGTAAGTGGCAGGGCCAGGATCTAGATATTCTCCCTTTTGCTCCAAAGACAACTCTTTAAGAGACTTTGCCAATATTCAAGCTTGGTTCTGTCACCTATTAGCCATGTCCGTTGCCAAGTCAAGATCCAGCCTCAAGGGTCTAGGACATTAGACAGTGTGGCAAACTGCCCATTAAAGGAGAGTGGTCTCTATTTGCTACCATGAAGAATGTGGCATGTGCCACCCTGCACCAATAACCTGCCTGATGGTTCTGGGCATTTGGCTCTGCAATCCCTATACTCATGGCCAACTTTCCTTCCTCTGCCCTGAAATATATTTTTATGTTTTATGCTAATAGACATTATTTATACCACTCTTTAATTTAGTACATTTTCACTCTGCAGCCTTCCCTCCCCCCCAAAAAAAAACTCATTCTCGTAGCTCTTATGCTATTTCTCAGCCTAGGTATAAAACTTCTCGCAAAGAATATTTTTGCAATATTCTTATGGGCAGTGAGAGCTAGTTGCTCACCTTCAGTGTATATTCTCCCCTTTTTTTCTTAGTCACAAAATCCTGATTTTTAACTGGACAGCTCTGTCAAAGGCTAAGTCAAAGGCTACATTTTCAGCCTCCCTGGTATTTCAGTGTAACCACATTATTAATTTTTGGCAATCAAATGCAAACAGTATTGCATGTCACGTTTTTAATGTCTCCTTAGAGGGATAGGAGGTTTTTATTTGATCCCTCTTTCTATTGGGAGGGGTCAACAGGAGTTGACTCCACCTGTTGGGTGGAGTACTTGCAGCCGTTTGAGATCATGTGGTGATTTTAAAATTTAAATTGTTTCCACTTTTGGTAATGGCAAAAATTTTAGCAAACCAATCATCCTACTGAGAATTAGAAAAACTGAGATTTAATGTCTGCTTGAAGGTCTTGAGCGCTATCAAGGTGGTAAAGATTCAAGAGACCAAAGGACAAGAGTGGGAAAGATGCTGTGCCCTCTTCCATCAGTCAGAAAGTCTAAGGGAAAAGATACTGAGGTTCCAAAGCCTGTCAGAGCCTCTGCTCTTCCTAGATATCTCTGGTCTTCCTGCTGGATTATTCCCTAAATCAAGGGTAGAGAGCACAAATGTGCCATCCTTAAGCAGGGTGATCTGGTTGCACTGAGAAAAGTCACAGGAGCCAGGGATGTGCTCAGTAAACTTACCACCTCCCACACTGAGGAATCCTCTCTCCTATCTCCTGCAAGGCTCCCCTCACTGCATTCAGGCAGGCACGTGTTCATGAGCTTTTTAGAGAAGAGCAGTCAAGTGAGCCCCAAATGTACTGCCTCTTTCCTCACTACAGCATTTGTTAATTCCAATGTGGTAGTTTAGAGGCTAAAAGACAGCAGGAAGTATTGACTGAGGTACTGAGAGATGAAAAAGGCTATCAGAAGTCTTATAAGGCAGAGAAACATGACTGAATATTGGAGTTCAGGCCCATGAAGCAGGAGGAGACATGGCAAATACCCCGGGCTTCATTTGGGATGCCATAGTACCATACTAGAAGTGGTGGTGAAATAGTTTAGTCTTTATAAAAATGGAAATAGACTTTCAAATCAGCTCAGTCCTGATTAGAACAAGATAAACTGCCCCTACACTACTGTCTGCCAGAAAGAAAAGCAAATTCTCTTTGGAAGATGATATTATCGTTTTGGACCTAAAATTATTAGTTCTACAAATTTGGTCTGCACTCTCTGACAATAGCAGTTTACCAGGCATACCAAAAGACAAGGGCCACACAACTAAAACCAAGAGAAAATACAGTCAATGGAAATGTATCCACAAATGAAACGGATATTTGAGTTAGATGAGAATTTTAAAGTAAATGCGATTAATATGTTAAAAGAATTAGGTAAGAAGATGAGAAATTTCTTCAGAGAACTGGAAAACAAAGAAGTTTTAAAAGGAAATTCCGGAACTGAAAAATAAAACAACTGAAATTAAGAACTCAGCAGAAGGTTTTAACAGCAGATTAGATATAACTGTAAGAGAAGCTGTGAACCATAATGTAGGTCAAGAGAAAATATTCAGACTGAAGCTACTAAGGAAAAACAGTATGGAAAATATAGAAAAGAGTATAAGAAACACGTGCGGCATGATGAAAGTTTGTCTATCATACGTATAATTAGTGTCCCAGAAATAGCAAAGAGAATAGGACAGAAGACCTATCTTAAAAGATCATGTCCAAGAGTAGAAGCAACATACCAATTGCGGAAAAAGATGAGAGACTTCCAGAGTCTTTGATGATAGTATAACCATTCCTGGCCTGCATACCTCCAGGTTTATTTTTCATGACTGGGAAATAATCCCCTTTTTTATTAGCCATTATTTTTCAAGCTCTCGTTAAATCAAATAAATCGAATCTTCATTTATTCCGTGTGACTCTGAATGCATGACCTGTTTGAAGTGGAAGTTAGAGGGAAACATTTCTGTTCAATGTAAGTTTTACATTCTTGAACAAATATTCTATATTGGGCACCCTCTCAGATATTAGGGATGCAAAGTCAATTCAGAAAACTTAAAGTCTGGTGGGGCGAGATTAGTAGAGTCTAAATTAAGGGTCACAAAGTCAATTGCCTATGAGACCTGACAGGTCAAGTCATGTTCGACTGAGTGAAGCGGGCTGGGAAGTGGTGAGGAAGGACTAGGTGAACTGGAGAATATAGGCATCTAAAGGTCACAGCCTCCATTCAGTTCCTCTGAACCGATGCCATTGGGAAGGCAGTCACAATGTTGCCAGATCCTTTGATTTTTCCGAAGAAGCTAGTAGAAATTCAGATATTTAGGTGAATAGTCCAAATGCATAAAATGTTATGCAGGAAAAGGCTGGATTAGACCCATTTTGTTACCCTCGTGTAGTGACTCCCAAAAAGATATGCTCAAGTCTAACCTTTAGAACCTGGGAAGGTTACCTTAATCGGAGAAAGTGTCTCTGCAGCTGTAAATAAATTAAGGATCGCAAGATGAGATCATCTTGGATTACTCTGGCTGGCCCTAAATCCAATGACCAGTGTCTTTATAAGAGACAATAGAGAAAAGGCCACGTGAAGACAGAGGCAGAGACTGGAGTGACGTAGCCAAGGAAGACAAGAAATGCTGGCAGCCACAAGAAGCTAAAAGAGACAAGGGAGGATTCCCCTTTAGAGCCCTTTGAGGGAGAATAGCCTGGTCAACACCTTGATTTCAGACTTCTGACGTCCAGAACTTTGAGAGAGTGAATTTCTGTTGTAAGCCACTCAGTTTGTGGTGATTTGTTATGGCAGCCCTAGGAAACCAGCACACTCTGTCTAAATGCATAGCCAAGGTAAGCAAGTACCCAGGAGCACAGGGGTGTGTCTCCAGACCTCCAAAGAGATATTAGGGGAGAAAGAGTCAGGCATGGATTTCTGAAAGGGTTGACACCTGAGTGAAGCAGCAATTACTATACAAGGCTTGTGGGTATTTGTGTGGGAGGGTTAAGCACATTCTAGCTAGGGATAATAATATAAATGTTCAACAATGAGAGTTATTTCATGGAGTAGTGAGCTTCCTAACAAGCAAGCATTTAAGTATATACATTCTACAACTATAGGGGATTTTGAAAGGCAGTTTTTTCACAAGATAAGCATTACACTCATGACTAGATAATGTTTTAAATGCCTTCTGAATTTGAGATTCTAATGACCCTTGTCTTTTCCCATCTTATTATGTACCCTCATGCTGGCAGGGCTGAGTGCCAATGTCAAGCTTGTAAGTTGCAATGATTCCAGGACACCAGGCTGAGTTTCAAGGGGCCAGATCCCTGCTGCTGCTAGTCCTTCCATCCCATGGTGTTGGATGTTGCACCTGCCAGAAAGTAAATGACCAAATACCCTCAGCCTGGGAGTTCTACTCCATCTATTGACCAGTAAAGCACAAACTGATCTTCTTTCTTAAAGAGCATTAGGATGAACTAGGACCGTAAAATCGAACAAGTAGATCCATTTGCAACCCAGAAATCTCAGAACCAGAAATAATTGCATCTCAATTTGAAAAAGATTAATGGTAAATTAAGAACATTGGTAAAACACATTCTGGGGGCCATTTCAGGGTAAACTCCTTTTCTGAATAGACAGAACTACAAATAGAAGTGACAGATGTCAGGGCATAAATTCTTTGAGAACTATGCTTTTTCTCTCTACTTGCACTGTTTCTTTTTCAATCTGGGATATGTGTACTCTTGGATTAGGCAGAATGTGCCAGGGGACATGCAAAGTCATAGAATGAACATGGCAAATCTGACTAAGAATTCCCAAACATTTTTGGTCTTAGAAGCCCTTTACATAACTTAAAAATTATTGAGCATCTCAAAGAACTTCAGTGTATGTGAGTTATATCTATCAATCTTTACTGTATTAGGAATTAAAACAAAAAATTTAAAACACAAGACCACACAAGTACGCATTCTAGTAACCATCACAGCAGTGACATCATGAGATGTCATATAGACTCTGAAAACTCGAGTATACACTAGAGAATGAACGTGTATTGGTGTGATAGCATATTCATATTTTATGAAAATAGTTCAACTCGAATGGGTCTTAGGGACCCTCAGAACTCCCTCGACTACACTGCAAGAACCACTGTCCTTGATTTAACTTTCTCAAATATTTAGAGAAAATCACATTAAAAAAATATTTCCAATGTGTGGGAAAAGGATAGATTATTCAATAAATGATAAAAAGACATCTGTCTTTCCATTTGGGAAAAACGAAAATTAATTCTGACTTCACTCTACTTAAATAAAAGTACAAGGAGTTATAGATGTAAACATAAAACAAAAATATGAAAGTTTATGATTATGTGATCTAGATGACTATAGAGCAGGCTATATTTTAAAGTATTGGAGTAAGACCTTTATAAGCAAGACACAAACCCCAAAATCATAAAAGGAAAAGAAGCAATGATTTGGTCAAATGAAAGATTAAGTTTCTGAGTGGCAGATGCCCTTAAATATCTATAACATATTTAATATGCAAAGGTTAATTTCTAATACATACATATATATATACACACACACATATATGTGTGTATATATATAATTATTTTCTATAAGAAAAAAATAATTTAGTAGAAGTAAAAATGATCATGAAATTAAAAAAGGAAATAATAACATACAGTAAGTATAGGAAAATAAACTCATCCTAAATAATATTTTTAATGAATTTAAAGCAATAATGATGGTGCATTTTGTATCTACCAAATTGTCAAAAAATGCAGCTTTAATTGATAACGTAATATTGGTGAATATAGGAAAATAAGTACTCTCATATTTTACTGCTAAAAGTATAAATTAGAACACTTTTTGACTAGAAATTTGCTCTATTACAATCTTAAATATACATACCTTGAGAGCCAGCAGCGTTTCATATAAAGATCTGTTTTACAGAAATGACAATAAAATAATGAGGAAATATGCACAAAGGATGCTTTGTACAGCATGTTTGAAGTAACAAAAAGATACACAAAATTGAACACATTTTAAATGTATATTAATCGGGAAATAAATAAACACATTGTAATATATTTAATTGAAAACAAGAAAATAGATCTTCATGTATCGATACAGAAAAATACTTATTATATCTTGTTAAATTTGAAAGCAATTTCAATTTCAAGTGATATGTATAACATTATTCCATTTTTTTGAAGAAAAAGAAATTTGTATATAAGTATACCTGTAGAAGAAAAAGAAACACCTGATACATTGCAAACTGTCATCAGTTATTACCTCTAAAAAGTAGGAAGAGGATTAAAAAGGAATTTTATTTCTTAATGCAAATAGCTTAAAAAGGTGTGGAATTACGAGAGATTATTCTTTTCTGCATGCTTCCTTAGTATATTGTACAGCAAAATTAAAGTTAACTTTTAATAGTAAAATTCAATATCTAAAAAAAAATAATTCCTTTGAGCTCTTCTCCGGGGCTCATTCTCTAACGCTGTTAGGGAAATCTGGTGGAGAAGAATGAGATGCCTTGAGCCTCTGGCCGGGCTGCCTCACCATGCTTAGGATGCCTGGGCCTCTAGGCTGATTACCAGTGTGGTGCAAGCAGAATATCTCATACTGTAAGTGCAACCATCTCATGTTTTTTCTGAAGCTACCAAGGGTCCCAGACAGCTCTCCATTACCTGAACACATTCACTCCATTTACCCGTTTACTCCTTCATCTGTTCGCTCATCACTGATTCAGCTCCAGTGATGAGGGAGGAATGGTTCTACGTGTGGGTGATGTAGAGATGGAAAGGTAGAGCTCTCCTCAAGGAGGGAGTCATGGAGAAGAGAGCGTGCACTCGCCCTTACAGAGATAAGCAGAAGACAGTCCAGTGTATAGTGAGGGCCCAGAACAAGGCGGGCATTGTTCTTTAGTCATTCATTGGGTACACTGACTGCATTGTGACAGCTTCCAGGGCAAGGACTCTTTCTGTTTCTTTGTCCTCTAGCACCTGCTAACACAGGGCTAGGGAGCCAGATAAGGAAACTGCTATATGGCAGCACATGGTAGGTGGTGAGCATCATACTGTGTGCCTACTTCCTGTTTTCCCAGATCCCATTGTCCCCATTGAACATCTCATATTTGAGCTCTCTCCATCAGTTATTCCCAGAAAAACACTTCTCTCTTCCTCCTCTCTCTCTAGAGCTCTGTCTTCAGAATTTGAGAGATGGAAGGAGTCTGAGCATTTTAATAATCTAACACTCTCCATTTACAGAGTTGAGAATTGAGACGGAATGTGGCCCATGACCTGGTCAAACTCTCATAGTTCATCCTGGACACAGGGCGGGGACAGGGGCCCTAAAGTGCAGCTGGAGTGAAAAAGGCTGTGTCATGCTCTCTACCTCCCCTCAGAGCAGAATGAGTGAGGGAGCATGACTATAAGGACCAAGCCCAGGAGGCTGCAAAGTTGGGGTCAGTTGTTGAAGAAGGAAGTTCTAAGGATTTGGGGCTGAAACCATAAAACTTAAAAAAAAAAAAAGGGTTCAGAAGGGCACTGTGAGTCTTCAATAACTCTAAGAAAAGGTTTTATTTCCTTTAAAAAAAAAAAAAGAAAATGTTATTGCAGTTCTGAGTTGTCAGGAGAGCTCCCCAAAGGCAAGCCTGTAACTGGCTGGGCATACCAATGGCGCCATTTGTGTCCTTTCACCTCGAGGTCACCAACTAAAACTGCTCCCAGGGGGCAGTTAGAGGTGTGCCTCCACCTAGCAGCCTGTGCAGCACAAAGGCAATACTAGACCGGCAGCTGGTAGACAAGAGCTTGTCCTCAGGGAAACCCCGCCCTTCAGTAGGAGGAACGCATCAACCAGGTCTGTAGTTTGGGTCGGTCGCACTCTGCACTGGGCCTCAGTCTTCCAGTTTGTAAGAGGGACTCAGACTAGATAATCCCAAGATCCGCGCTCTCCCCCCACCCCCGCCCCCTATGCCTTGGCTTTTGGCAGGGCTTGGCAGAGTGTGGAGTGGAAGAAGGCGATATAGGGTCCCAGTGCACAGCTCTCTCACACCTTCTCCTGCGCCACTGAGCCAGGGCTCTAAGTAAAAGTTCTCTATACCAGTGGCTGACATGACTGCCTTGAGCCCATCCTTCTGTCCTCTCCTGAATCTCCTCCATGGAGAGACACTCTGATCTCTCTTTCTCAAAGCCTTTGCTGGGGGTCAGCTCATCCAGTGCCAAGGGCTACTTCTGTCCCATGGGTTCTGAGCTAAGTGTTTGCACAGGGTAACGGGCATCTTCGCTCACAGCCTGGTTCTTGGAGGCCTCTTTCAAATGCCTTTGCTCTCTAGGTAAACATGACAGCTGTCATCTCTGCAGCTGTCAGTCACTGAGACTGACAGTGGGCTCTGGGTGTCATGTGTTCCTCTGTTTCAGGCCACCTTGCTCCCAGCTTTTGAGGCTCGCCAGCCCCTGGGTCTCCAAGCAGCATGTCCTGAAAAAGGACAACACACCATGGGAGATTCACAAGGTAATTTTCAAGGTAATTCACAAGGTCAGGTCAGGGTGGCTTATGTTTTAGATGCTGAAGAAACAAAAGAATTAAAAACCATTGAAGCACACAGAGGAACAAGAACAGCTCCTTTTGAAACAACCTGTGTCCATCAATGGATGAATGAATAAAGAAAATGTGATATATATAAGTATAAATATAAGTATAAGTATAAATATAAATCTCTCTCACACACAGGAATATTATTCAGCCATAAAAAAGAATGAAATCTTGCCATCTGCAACAACATGCATGAACCTAGGAGCATTATGCTAAGTGAAATAAGTCACATAAAGAGAGACAAATACCATATGATCTCACTTACATTTGAAATTTAAAACAACAAACAAATAGACAAACAAACAAAACTTAACTTATAGATACAGAGAACAGATTGGTGGTTACCTGAGGTAGGGGGATTGAGGGTGGATGAAATGGGTGAAAGGAGGTCAAAAGATGCAAACTTCCAATTATAAGATAAAGAAGTGCTGAGGTGTAATATACAGCACGGTGACTATAGTTAATAATATTGTGTCACATATTTGAAAGTTGCTAAGAGAGTAAATCTTAAAAGTTCTTTTCACAAGACAAAAAACATGATCAAATGTTAACTAGACTTATTGTGATGATCATTGTACAATATATGCAAATATCAAATCATTATATTGTACACCTGAAACTAATATAGTGTGTGTCAATTATACCTCAATTAAAAGAATATATTTAAAAAGTGAATTAATTAATTTTAACAAATTATTTAAAAAGAGTGGCTCTCTTTGACATTCTCTTTCATTTCTTCTGATGAGAAAGTTTCTGGCTGGTCTGTATTGCCTCCTTAATTTAGGCTAAAGTTCCTTTTTAACAAAGAGATGGTAAGCTCAGAGCCTTCAGTAGAAAATAGTCAATACTAATGTTTGGTTTTTATTGTATATACTTCTACAGTTACCAACTCTTTATGGTAAATGAGACCGGTTTCCATTTAATAGCAGTGCATAAAGTTTAAAACTTTTATTTTAAATGAATTTACATAGGAGGAAAAAAGAAGTTGGCTTAGGTAAATATTATTCCAGGCAGGGCTTGGATGGGGCTGTAGTTTGGGAAAACACAACACAGAGAGGGTGGGAGCTCGCCAAAGGCAATAATCTCTGCCCACAGCCTCCAGGTACCCATTTCATCTTGGCCCCCATTTCGTCTCCCCTGCTTTCCAATTTCCTAACTCCATCTCCCAGCCACTAATATTTGGGCTGGGCCCTTGCCCTGCTTGGGTGGTCTCTAGTTCACCAATCTCATCTACCTTCTTCAAGAAGGCCTTCTTCTCCAGGCCCCAGCATCAGCTGTGTAGTAAGACTGGTGGAAAAAGACCCCATGCCAGCAGATTCAGCTCCATAGAACACCCCCATTACCTTCACTCTTCCATTCTCTTCATGAAGGTAGACCAGCACCACTAAAGGAAGTTACTTTTGATGGAGTCAGCTTCCCAAAGGGTATGGCAGACCCATCTAACCAACAGAGCTAAGGCTCTTCAAATAGGTATCATAGGTATCAACATAGCTAAGGCTCTTCAAATAGGTATCCTACTTTTCTCGGAAATTGTATCAAAATATTACGTGCACGATTTGTGAAGATTATTGGATGAATGTGAGAAAAATCTAACTAAAATTTCAGCAGTTGCTGATGCTCTTGGTCAGAGTTCTTGCATTTTCACTTGGGGCATACGTTGGGCTCATTCTTTTTGTCAGCTTGAGTTTGGATACCCCTCCCTTTCTCTCCTGGCACCCAGTACCAGGTTTTGACTCTACTATTTCCATCTGTTCTGTTTAGAGCACTTGTTATAAACAACCTATCCCATCGGTAAGTTGACTGGAATAAAAAAAGATGCTCAATTAATATTAGCCGAATGAATGGATGAATTCCATGTAAGGCTTCAATCATAATGTTGCTTTATGCTTTTGCAGAAGACTGAAAGTTCCAGTGATTATCTGGGACAGCAAGGCAGGCTACCACGCATGGTTAAATTTTTTGATTTTCATTTAGGTTTGATCAAATAATTCCACAAGGAAACAGTACAAATTTGAAGGTTTAAACTTTAGGCCCCAAAAGAAATCATTTCTTTATTACATTGCTAGTTAATATTTTCTTTCCATGTGCAGTTTGCCTACATAAGCAAAATTTTCATTTACATTGCTTTTCAAGAAAAAATTAATATGATACTCAAAATCATAACCATATTCAAATTGAAGTAAATTAAATTGGATATTCAGATCAAAGTCTACCAAAATTTCTAATTATATGTATACATATATTTTTTCCCTCATGCAAATCTGTGTATTTTCATGCTTTGCAACCTGATTTTTGTTCAAAATATATTGTGAACATCTTTCCATATAAGTAAATCCAAAACTATTGAACTAGAAACCCACTATTGGAAATTTAGGTTGTATTTACATTTTTTTTATTATTATAAATAATCTTGTGTTGAACATTTTTGTCTTCAAAGAAAAGTTAGCTTCTTTGCAATTTTAAAAAATGTTCTAAATAGCACTCACAAACAATCTGCTAAGAACATCTTTAGACATTTTTACCTCAGTACTTCTTAGGATAAATTTCTAACAGTTGGGCTCCTCGTCAAAGAAAAATGTGCTTTTTAATGACGTTAGTGGCTTATAAAATTGCTTTTCAGTAATAGGTAACAATTTATATATCCATCAGCAACATATGAATATGTTTAATTTCTCACATTGTCACTGACATTGTGTATGATGTTAAATGTTTTCACTTTTGATAAGTGAAAGTAGCGTTTTTTCATTGTTTTTATTATTTCGAATCCATTTCTTGATTGTATGGTCCTCATATTTACTGATTATTAATTTTTTTAAGCAGATAATCTCTTTAAACATTTATCCTATTAGAGTAGCCACTCTTTATCTACCCTTTGTCAACTTTATATTTTTTGTTTTTGTGATGTTTTTAATTTTATCTTTTGCTATATTTACTTACTTAATATCTAATTACATCTTTCACTTTTATTGCTTTATGTTTTCTGTTTTTGGTGTCATATTTAGAAAGAACTTTCCTAAAATTATAGAAATTTTTACCTGCAATTGCCTTCATTATTTTCATGGCTTCATATTTTACACTTACATTTTTAAGGAAGTCAAGTTTTTATAAGGTATGCATTATGAATTTCATCATTTCTCCAAAATATTAGTCAATTTTTTAGAATATTAATTATCAAATAACTAATCTCTTCTCTATTACTTGAAATACTATCTTGTACTAAATTCTTATATTTGTGTTTGTTTCTAGACTTCTTTCCCCATTGTTTTGCTTGTCTACTCTGGTGCTGCTGCCACACCATTTTGATGGCTATAGGTTTGTAATGCATTTTAGAATTTGCTGGAACAAGAAGTCCTCTATCACACTTATGTTACAATATTTTCCTGCATAGTTTTACTTATTTATTCTTCCACACAAACTACAGAATCATTTTTTGCAAAGTTCACATACACATACAGACATGTACCATTAAAACCAATGTGGAATGCATTAAATTTGTAGACTAATTGGAGCAAACTGCCATTTTAACAATATTGATTCTTTCCAACCAAGGACCCATTAAAGCTACTTATTCAGGTATTTTAAAAACATCTTTTAGCATCATTTCAGACTCGTGGAGTACCAAAAACCTGGCCGAACGATCCATGGATCAGGAGTACTGAATTTATTTACATGCCCAGATAATTTTCTTCAAAAGAGTACTCAATGTTCAGAAATTATTCAGCTACTGAAGAAGAAAGCCAACTTTGGTGCTCAACCTAGAAAATATAAGGGCACTAATCCTGCCAAATCTTCTAGGAAGAGCCACTTTTCTTGTCTTTTAATTTTGGGTATCAAAGTTATAGAAAAGTACCATAGTATTAACTCCTCACCTTTTCCCCTATCATCTACATTTCATCCACCCTCCAAAAAAGTCCTCTGCAGTCACATTAGGTGGTGATGGAGAAGTACAAAGGTGACAGCATTTCAAATGAGTATCCTTGGTAATTCTCTGACAAGCCCTCGGCTGCCTGCTCCGGATCCAAGATCGGGATGTGCTATTACGCACTCTATAATGTCATGTAATACGTCCCCACAGCCTCTGGAATGTGGAGAATTTATGATAAGGACACAGGACTCCACTGAGGAGTTCTTTGCTTTTATGAAGTCGACTGCGAGTTTCTTGAATTTGAGGAAGAGAGAGAGGTTGCTGCTCTTTGAATTAACCAGCACGGCTGTTCAGGACTCTAAATGACTATTTAATTTCCTACCAGATACAGGAACCAGGCCGTACCCCCAATTGAGGGCACAATGACAAAATGGCCAAGTGTGATCCTTAATTTGTCAATAATGATTTTAGGCCATGACCCTTAATAGGACCCTGTCACTGGTGAGGTGATTTATGCCTCCTGCGATGACATCAGTACCAATAGTGCTGATAAAAGAACACTTATATTGGAGCAAACAGGATGATGAATGGAATCCGGGTCTCCTTAGTCATCTCATTATTGCCTCTCCTTCAGTACTGAACTAATGTAGCGAGTCATCATGCGCCTAGGGAGTAGTTTGGAGGCTGAATTTAATAGTGAAAGTGCAGGAAATGTACTGTAGCCCTGGGTCAGGAGTGGCCAACGGTACATTTTAAGTGTGTGTGTACAAGAGGAGGCAATTGTGCCGAAAATCGCTTCACTACTGCACCACCCGAGACTGCACTGCTCCCCCATCTCATTGGGTGGCAGACTTTTCTCTCCACACATCTTCAAAATGTGACTCTCTAAGATCACAGTGTTTTTTATCTTCATGACAATGAGGGTCTTCCTCTTGAAATTATTTATTCCCATGACCTTGCAGTTCCTTTTTCTCAGATACGTCTGGTCCTTGATGCAGAGATGCAACTTTCAGAGATGCAGGAATGGTGCAAAGAGTCTTCGTCCATACATGCGCACACTGGGAATGAAAGTAGGAGGATAATCTCTCCTCAGGGCTCCAGCAGTCGCTAGCCGTGTGACCTTGGGCAAGTCACTTGGCCTCTCTGGACTTTACTAACTCTATTTTTGGAGAAGGGAGGATCTAGATGTATTTCCAAATTCTCTTCCTGCTCTAAAACATACACCTTTTGAAAAGTGCATGCTGTGAGAGCAAGAACACAAACCATTAACCCAGTCTTTTCCTGAAAATACCAATTCTGTTTGCTACCAATGACAGAGGGGTTCTGCACATAATAAGGAGGGGTAATACCTCCCCACGGACTATTCAAAAAATGTGTATGTCACCCATAATTTGGCCAGCCCTTGAGTGCAGTGACTCTGCTGTACAGAGGGGAGTAGATGCAGTTTTATTAGTGCAATTTTATTGCCCTCACCAGCTGCACTCTTTTCTCTATAAAAGGTAATTACTTCCAATAGTAACAAGCTAATTGATTGCTAATTAAATCAATTGGCACACTAACCGCTGTCAGAAAGTGACAGATTAGCGGGTCATGTGATGGCGTGTTAGTAATGAAAAGTGGACATGGTCTGAGGGTGATTGACACAGGAGATGAAAAGCGATTTGGGATCTCCGAGGTGGTCAGAGAGAGGGCAGGGAGAACATGATTGATTCAATGGTGACTGTCAGAGAGGAAATGAGAATTGAATGGAATTCAGTGTCTGCCCAAACCCTCACCACATGATGCTCCATGTTTTTTCACATGTAAATAAGGGAGATGGAGACTTCTTGCAAATGAAATGCCAAAATAGAAAGGACAAAGGGGAGGGGTAGTGAAAGTGAAAGTGTATGAGCCTTAAAGGAACAGAGTTTTTCATTTAGAAACTTGTGAAAATATAAGAATAATAAATATTGTTCATAATTTGCCCACTAATCTCAGCACCCTGGCTGCCTGTGTGCTTATTATCTTTGAACACCTTTTAGAAGGTGCTTATCTGCTGTCATTATTAGAGATGGAAGATATTTATTGTCTGCATTTGCAATGTAACATAGCCTGATGAGGACTATGAATTAGATATAAATTTTGAGTACAGGGAATGACTCTGCAGTAATGTTATAAATATGTTTCAAAGGAAGTGATATAGTCATACTGCTCACATTTTACTTGCCTACTGCCTTGTTGGCAGTAGGCTCAAAGTTCTGAAGTCACTTTTGAAGTTTCCAGCAGCCGTTATGCAGAGATGAAGTAAGAAACTACCCATAGTGTACTGTGGTCTGAGGTCAGTTAGAGGATCCCTGTCTTTACACCCTAAGATATCTTCTCTGACACCATACTGAAGTCTGAAATTCTATCACCCATCCTTAATCACTTTGCGTTTTGAAGTCTCCTGAGTCTCCTCAATGAGAATGGAGAAGTGCAGATCTGGCTGTGAATCTGACCTGTATTTACTGGCTATGTGCCCTCAAGGAGTCAGCCTGACTTCTCTGAGCCTATTTCCCCATCTGTGAAATGGGTAGAACACTATGCAGTCCCCAGAGCTGTGGTGAGAATTAACTGAGATAATTCACACAGAATACCCACACACACAGAGAGCGCTTGAGAAATGTGGCTAATAACACAAACGTTAGCATTAGTTATACTAGAAGCCTCAACATAGACCCTGGTGCAGCCTAGTGTGGAGGAAAGACCAGATTCTGGAGCCAGAAAGAGGAGGGGTGAATAGGAATTCTGAAATTTCCTCCCCTTTGGGAAATTTACTTAATTTCTGACATCTCTAGTTTTATCATTTGTAAATGGACTAAAAATGCCTATTTCATGTTTGGGGCTATTTTGAGGAATAAATAATTTAATGCATATGGAGTTTCTAACCCATGTACTAATAGGAGTTACTTCCTTCTCCTACAAACTAAGACTTCAAAAAAAAAAGGGGTGGGGGTTGAAAAAATTGCCCCAGCCTCTTCAGAGATTGTTTTTTCTGGGAAGCAGAAGCATGGCTATAATCAGTGCCAGAGACCTTGGAGGTCTCTGGCCCTTTTTGTTCTCAACAGATGCCTGTACTGTGCCCTTATACCATTTTAAACACTTCTAAACACCCCAGTTGTGATTTCAGTATTCAGTGGGTGGGGTGTTGGTCCTATAATATATCAGCTCTATCACAGGATCTCAGTGTGCCTTCACTGGTCCAGGGCCTCCTGATTCCATCTTGTTCCAACAGTAACCCTCATGGCTGGGCTTCACAGCTTTGCTGATGACATGGAGTTCCCAGACAAGAGGATGTTTATAAGCAGAAAGAGAGAGACATGTAGTGTGTTTCTTCCTGCAAAGGGCGATCTCTGTCACATCCACAGTAAGCCAGCAGCTCTCCTGGAAGCCATGTAAAACCAATCTTTTTGAGGTCAACGATTTCTCAGCAGCATAGCTGTCCTTGATTATTCCAAAGCCTCCCTGAAAAAGAAATTCATGTCATCATCCTTTGGGAGCATGTGCATACATATGTATGCAGTTGTACACATCCTGTTCTGGTTCTCAGAGGAACCCTGCTCCTCCCCAAAGAAGAGCAATCTCACAGCAGAGAGAGGGTCTGTCAGTTCGCAGAGACTGGTCATGATGTTTAGAACTTGTCTGAATTACTCAAGGACTCCTTAAGGTAGAAGACACAAATTCCCTCTTGCCCATGAGGATTTGGTCTGGGGGTTTCAACCTTGGGTACATATGGGAATCACCTGGGGAGCTTGAAAAATGCAAAGGTCTGGGTCCTACCTGAGATCCTGATTGAAGTATCTTGGTGTAGTGTGGGCATTGGGAGTTTTTAAGCCCCCAAGTGATTTTATGACAGCCAAAGTTGAGAATGATGACTTAGTAAGACAGGGCAAACACCTGTGTGCAGCAAGATTGCACACAGGTAACGAATGTCTGCCACACAAAGTACTCTCAATCTGCTCCTGGATTTTTGAAATGCTGTCATCTGTGGCCATTGTCTATTGTACCATGGTGCCAGGATTAGGCTGCAAATCAACCTTAAAAAGAAGATGGGCTATTTATAATGGGTAACTTATGAACTTTTCTGAAGAGAATGCATAATGAAAATGAGGAACAAGCTTAGGCCACTGGGTTCCTGCAAGGAGGAATAGTTGTGTAAAGTGTTGGAGATCCTCTGTGGCATGCTGAGATCTAGGCCTTGATGCAAACCATGGGCCAGTGTTTTGGGATGTGGGACGGTTCTCATTCCTTCCCTCTTTTATCCCCAAAATTACAATGCCCCAACAGATACCATGGACAGAGCACACATTCTTTCTCATGGATCCATCTTCCTTGAGGTTTGCAGGCTTCTCCTGTAGGAACCATCCTCTGCTAAACTTCAGATATTCAGAATCTTGGATGGCTTCCATTTCAACAATTAACAGCTATGGTAACTTCTGCAGGTGACTTGTCATGTTTGTAAAAACAAGAAAGTTTTTAGCAAGTTGTCTAAAATTATTTTTATCATTTTCTCAGGAAAGCATAAGGAAGCTTTATGATTTGAGCTTATCTCCCACCTTAACAGAAAGAAGCCCAGCAGCATCACGGAGTAAGTGATTTCCTCCCAGAGTCACCCAGAAAACTTACCATCTTTTAAAACCATCTACTGGTGTGCCAGCAAAATTTATCCTATCATCCAGGCTTCTGCTTGGTCACAGAAACATTGTCCTACTAGACTTAATTATTCTTTTTGTCAAATAGAGCAAACTGAGTAATCAAAGGCTGTATGGTATAATGGTTAAGGACACAGACAATGGGGCCGCATTGCTAGAGTTCACAGCCTGGCTCTGTTACTGTATAGCTATGCGACAGTGAACAAGTTGCATAAGATTTCTGCGAATACTTTTTCACCTGTAAAATGAGGATTACTACATGTATATATCCCACAGGGTTGCTGTGAGGATTAAATAAGCTAGTATATTTAAGAGTATAAGCTATTATTAGAACAACATAAAAAGAGACATCAGGCAGAGGACACAAAGAGGGCTCCATAAATATAGAAGACCTTCCTCACTTTAAGTGATTAGAGGCAAGTGTTTCCTAAAAACTATTGGAAAGAAAAAAGCCTCCTTAAAATTAGCAGGTGCTATTGTTGTCTGAATCAGACAACTGCAGATAGACTATAGCTTTGCTATTTAATTATTTGTTATTTGATTCAAGGAAGCAACCAATTCTAGCCTGAACCACGTGGGAAAGAGACAATACAGAGGACAAAATCGATAGACCAGTTTGATAAAAGAAGACTATAATATGCCCCAAGACAATCTTCCAGTTACATTTGAATCGGGGGCTCATCAATTGCTCTAATGATGAAGGTAATCATTGCAGTGATACTCTAGACATTGTGCTAGATGCTCCTTTTAACCCTCCCCTAACACCTTAAAAGGTCAGTGTTGTCAGACACACATCAGAGACAGGCTCAAAAAATTATATAACTTGTCTCAAATCACATAATTAGAAAGTAAGGGAACTGGGATTAAATTTCAGATCTGGGTAACTTGATTGTTTAGACTATTAGAGAAAAGTTGGATTGTACCATCAAAACCAAGCTGAATATTATTTATGGTTTCTCACATATTATTATTATGCTTATGATAGTCATAACCAATTATATCAGTCTGTTCAGAGAAACAGAATCAGTAGGAGATATGTATTAAGAGATTTATTGCAGGGAATTGGTTTACATGATTGAGAGGGCTTACAAGTCTGAAATTCACAGGGTAGGCCATCAGGAAAAATAAGTTGGAATTCTTAGGCATGAGCTAAAGTTACTATCCACAGGTGGAATTTCTTCTTCCTTAGGAAAACCTCAGTCTTGCTCTTAACATCTTTCAATTTATTGACTCAGATTAGCTAAGATATTCTCTCTTACTTAAAGTCAATTAATAATGGACTTTAATTGCATCACAAAATATCTTTACAGCAATACATAGATTAGTGTGTGATTGAATAACTGGGCACTAATAGCTTAGACAAACTGGTACATAAAACTAATCATCACAGTCCACCCCTCATCAACTTGGCATCCATACAGATCTTTTAAAACCTTACCTAATCTCCAAAATAAAAGTAAAAGTAAAGTCGTATTTACAGCAAAATGATACAACTGTTCTGTATATAACCAAAAACATGCAACCCTTTCCTAAGGAGAACATTAAATATCCTTGGTTGATGTTCACTCTTCTCCTTTGAGATCATGTCCTTATGGACTAAATTATGATTTAGGACTAGGCAGTTGATATACCACTGAGGTAGGATAGTGAGGGTGTATTGGAGGCCTTTGCAGCTGAAAGCAAACAACTTTGGGTGGTTTTTGCTAAAAGGTTTCAAGAAAAAAATATTTGTCAGATCATTAGCTTCATACCAAATTCCAGAGGTTGTGTTAATCTGTTCAAGTGAAAAAGCCACATCTGGAATAGCAGTTATGATTGCAGTAACCATTGGATTAAGTTTATGATAATCTACTATCATTCTCCAAGATCTGTCTGTCTTCTGCGCAGGCCAAATAGAAGAGGTAAATGGGGATGTAGTGTAAATCACCACCTGGTGACAAAAATCTCTGCAATTCCTCTAGGAATGCAGTATTGCTTTACTATACTTTGTAGGTAAAAGAAGTTCTAGTGGTTTCCACTTGGTCTTTCCTATCATATTAGCTCTCACTCCACAGTTCAGGGAATCAGTGTGGAGATTCTGCCAGTTAGTTCTGAGATTCCAAATATACCAATTTCTAATAGTGTCTCCAGTTCTGGGGAAACAACCACAAGATGGACTCAAGGATCTACTGGACCTACTCTGAGATGGACCTGTGATAAATCTCTATTGATCATTTGACCTTTATAAGGCCCAGCTCTGGGTGATGTACCACAGTGACATTTTGAGTCTCCAGGAATTGAGTCATTCAGAGCCAGTATCCACTAGTCTCCAGAAGGTCTGACCATTTTCCTTTTCCCAGTGTACGTTCACCTTGGCATATGGCCATAGGTCCCTTTGGTTTAGGCTGGAAGAAAGGTTAACATCATATATTTTTGGTAGTGTAGGGGTCTTTCCTCAAGAGAACCCTACCTCCCCTTCATTCAAGGGATTCTGAGTCTATAAACTGACAAGTCTGGGAATTGATTGAAGTGCTGTGAGTCTCTGTTTTGATTATTCAAGTTAGATTTCTGTTTATTCTACATAGAACCCTTCTGCTTATACTGATCAAATAAAAATTTCACATACTGCCTATCTATTTCTTTTCTAGAAATTCTAAGACCAATACCACAAGTTTCTGGAAATCAGATTAGTCTGATTACTGCTTTAACTCTTGTCCATTATAGTAACCACACCCACCTTACCTCTGATAATTAAGTGCTCCCACTTGGTCCCTGCAACCCTAAGATCCAATGATCTCCACTGCCTTTAGTATCTCGATTCAATGATAGAAATTCTCACTGTTTCTCTGGCTTACAGAGAAAAGCAACCACAGAGCTAGCTCTTCAAAGATGCTGGGAATCCCCTCACATAATTACTTATAGTTGTGCTGAAATGTGGACCCTTCCAGGGTGGGTGAGCAGCTCTTTCATAAAAATCCACTCTACAATTCCATTTTTCCTAAGCCTTTGGATGTCTGCCTCTATGGCACACTAAGACTGTTCTGGCACTTCAGTTCTTTTAATGTAGGTCACCTTTGGGTCCCTGTTTCAGCCAACCAAATATATTTTTAGATACCTTTCTAACTCATTGAGCCAAGACATATATGAGTACCAAGCACTCCTGCCTTAAAGATCCACCATGATGATAATAATTAACAGTCAAATAAATGTTTCAAGCCTTTATAACATTTATGGTTAGAGACAATGTCCTCCAAAAATCATTGTTCATTTAGAGGGGCTTAATTTTTTTGTTTTCGCCTTCTACTCTGCCTTCCTTTTCCTTCTTCTGAGCTCTCAATTATCTTTCCTTCTGTAGTTCTTGTTTTGTTGTTGTTGTTGTTTGTTTGTTTGTTTTGGGGGGGCAGAGGCTCTACCCTGAGTCAACCCAAATGTGGAACATGGCTCCTCTTTTCATTTCCCCAAATATTTTCTGCATATAGAAACTGTATGCAACAGGCTTAAAGAAATGGGGAGAGGTTATTTCACATTCAAAATTGAACCTCTGATTTCAATGGTAAAAGCCTTTAGACTTTTCTACCTCTGGTCACTGCTTCCTGGCGTTTCATCATCTCATGTTCCAGGCTTTTCCCACAGAGTCAGATCTTCTCTGTCCCTTGTCTCCCTTCCTGCACCTCATGACTTTTTCCTTTTCTTCCTTAGTCCCAGATGCCCTTACTGCCCTCTCTTTTAGTCTGCCCTGACATCTGCAAATGTGCCCATTTCATAATGCATGCCAATTTCATGTGTTCTTTTTGCTTCCTTTCTCTGCTTCCTGATCAATATTTCTCCAAAAAGAATTTTTGTCAAAATTTTTTAACAATCTATTTATATAGTTTTTCAACCTGATTTAGAATTTAGTTCTTTATGAATGTCTTTTCACATCTATCTGTTTAGTTGTTCTTCATAATAACCTTTCTAGGCTGATAGAGCAGATAAAATTATCATCAATTTGCAGATGAAAAAAATCTAAGGCTGGGAGAGATGATATGAGCAGTGGCCGATCATCCAGCAAATGAGCAATCCAAGAAATAGATTCAGAGCTGATCAAGAACCTTTGATATTGTTGTAATCAGCCTCCTATTAGATATGGGAATCTGTTTTTACAATATCCCTAGAAGTTCCAAGGAAGTTTGCCTGGCGCTTTTTAATAGGAGAAAAATAGAAGTGCATCGTTACTTGTCAATTGTCTCATTGTAGACTACAGTGAACCATTGCTTGATGATCATCTCTAGGATAGAATGGCCCTGGCATCTGGGGCCTTCCTAAGCAGTGCCTTTGTCAAACTTAGAAGTGGACTACCATTCATATTTCCTGCGTTTGTGCAAAAGGAAGGAGACTCCTTTTGAGTTTTCTTAGCTATTCACAAGAGTAGGACAGAGAGAATCAGTCCTGGCTCTGGCTGATATCTTGTGAGCCCTTAAATCTGACCAGCGTTTTTAAGTTTGATGGTATATTCACCTTGCTTTCAGTTTAAGTTATATTTGCCTCACTTCCACCCCATCAAAGTTAGTTGATTCTCTACAGTTTTGGATATTAGAAGTGCTGTGTCTGGGTTCACACTGGAGCTAGAGTTAGCAAGAATGTAAGGTGGCACTGCCTTCTCCAGGGTCAAATTGAGAATGATGTTAAGAGCATTATTTGGAGGATATATAACTCTGGGGCATGAAGGCTGTAGGAGCTACACCAAGAAGCAAAGCCATGATCAGGAAATCAAAACACCCTCCAGGGAAGGTGGAAGGCTTGTAGGTCAAATATGAGGAGTGAGAAATACAGGAAAGGAGATGCAGATTGGTAGTCTGATTAAAGTGTTGTGTCAGCATGAAGGCTTATGCATGAACTCCTCCACAGATGGAGGCTAAAATGAACATCCTTTCAGTTAGGTGCCCTGACCTGCCAAGGTATGGAGTAGGGCAAGGTGAAAAAATAAGTGAATTGGACTTTTTGATTTGTTACTATGCCTCCCTTCCTCCTTGCTCTCCTAGGGTGATGTCCAGTATTCTTTTATGTCACAGCTTCTTGTCTTGTTCCATATGACAATGCCCAATGCTTTTGTCTCTTGGACCCTTCCTCACTAAGCCCCCCATTCCTGTGGCCTCCACTCAATAACAGAGAAGGATCAAATACTGTTAAGCCCAACCATAATCAACTAGAGAACCCCTGACTGACTGAGTTACTTGCTTACTTGTGCCTTTGATTTTTATGAAAAAGATGGTAAAATAAATCTGCTGTTTCTTTTCTCTCTTGCCCTTATTCTGAGCTCCATGTGGTCTTCAAAATGAATTCCTCAAGAAGCTAAAATCTTTTAGTCATCTCGAGGCCATAGACCCTTTCTGTGCCCCCTTCATCCATTTCTGTGGCATGTACTTTCTGGTCCATTGTCTTGCATGGCTGTATGCTGTCACACATTATGCTATGCTTTTTGTTGTTGTTGTTATGTTTCTTGAGCTAAGCTGGGTCTTTTAACTTCAAGGAGAGCAGCCAAGTGTCAAATTTGGCCTTTCTCAAATCTTGCTTACAGAAGGCCCAGCAATCCCCTGAAGTGATTGCAATGCTGTCTTTGGGCCAAATGCAGAAGGCAGCTGCAGATGGTGCTATAGTGAAATAGTGTGCGGAAGGCACCTCCCGCCATTTCTGGATGCCCAGACCAGGCCAGGCCACCAGACACCTGGCTTCTAGTCAAGACCCCAGCCTTCTCTCATGAAGGCCATGTGGGATTGTATCCAGATACCTTAGGAGACTGTCTGGCAACCTGTTCCCCCAGCATGAGACGACTCCCTTCCCTGGCCTTGGAGCCAGCCAGACAAGAGGAAAGAATGCTTGACAGAATTAAGGTCTAAGAGCCTTTCTGCATCTTCATAGCCTTTAGGAGAACCCCATTTCCTTGAGCTTTTTAGGTAAAATTTTCTGTTTTTAAGTCCAGCTTCTGACACCACCTCTGTGGACATCAGGTCTGTCACCTTACTCTCTGAAACTCAATCTCACAACCTTCTGAGGGACATGATTGTAGTTTTAATCTGTTCAGCATTACTCTTTTTATCTGAGAACAACACCTCAAAGTTCCTTTGTCCATTTCTAGCTTAGTCCATGTAGATCTGGAGAAGATCTTGACTCCAGGTAAGGAGAGCATAATCCATGACTGGACAGCCAACATTTTGCAATTCTTCTAGCCGCAAGATTGGTTCAGGGATAAGCAAGTGACTCAAGCCTAGATAATCAACGTAATTCCATTACTTTGATCATTTTTATTATTTTCATTTTGAACAAACTCAAATTATTCCAATTAGAGTGAATCTTACAGTTTACAATATAGCAGTTGGGAAAAATGCTCACTCTTTAGCTGGATTTGAACCTGGGAAAAAATAGGGCTAGAGTTGTTGGCACCATTTTGCCACATATGGAGCCTGAGAATAAAACCAATATGTTAGCAGAGACAAGAAAGAATGACTTGGTATTCATGATGCCATTTTAGTTCTGGGATCAAACATTATCTAAAAATTACTTTTACCTTTGGATTTTTTCCCATATATAATGATAAAAATTATTTTTTTCTTACTTAAGCATTTTGATTCTCACTTAAAGAGTCCTAACATACCTTCTATGTCACTTCTAACTGTAAATTCAATGTATAAAGTCTTATTTGAAGCTAGCTAATAAAATTTTTCTTTATGACCCAGGCCAAGATTTTGGCAGCTGAGTTTAGGCAAGAGAGGGAAATTGCTAGGTCCAAGGGTATGTGAAAGTTCAGTTTTAGCAGCTATTGCAAGAGTGCCTGTTCAAGTTTTTAATTGGATTGTCTGTATTTTGTAATTGATTCATAGGAGTTCCATGTATAGTTTTGTTATCAATTCTTCATCAGATATGTGTTTTGCAAATTTATTCTCTATAGCTTCCTCTTCACTGTCTTAATGACATCTTTTGATAAACAAAACTTTAAACTTTTAATGAAGTCCAATTTACCAACATTTTCCTTTATGATTTTCCTTTTATATGTACTGTTTAAAATATCTTTGCCTGTCCCAACCAAAGTTTTAAAGAAATTCTCCTATGTTATCTTCCAAAAATGTTGTTGTTTTGTTTTTCATAATTGGGTCTACAGTCCATCTGGAACTGATTTATGTAGGCACTTGCGCTGTAGAGGTGAATCAAAATTTTTCCATAGGGGTAATCAACTGATCAGTCATTGCACATTGAAAAGGCTGTTTTTTTCCCTATTGATTTCAGTAGTACTTATGATACTATCCACATATGTGAGTCTGATATTGAGTTTTTTATTCTGTTCCATTGGTCTGTTTGTCAGTATTTGTATCAGTTGCATAATGTTTTAATTGGTGTTCCAATCTAAAAGTCTTGGGATCTGGCAATATCAGTCCTTCAACTCTGTTCTGTTTTCTTTAACACTGTCTGGCTATTCTTGACCTATTGCTTTTCCTTATACATTTTATAACGGTTGTCAATGTCCATAAAAAAACTTGCTGGAAATTTTATTCAGATTGCCTTTAATCAAAACATCAATGTGGAAAGGTTTGACATCTGTGAAAATTAGTCTTCTAATACATAAGCATGGTATATCACTCCACTTATCGGGATCTTCTTTACTTTCTCTCAGACCTGTCATGTAGTTTTTGTGTAGAAGTTTATATAATTCTAGTTAAATTAATTACTAGGTATTTGATGATTTAGATGTTATTATAAATGATTTTACTTTTAAATTTTATTTTCTAATTATTTCTGCTAGTATAGAGAAATGTAATTTATTTTTATTGGCATTGTATCCAAAAATATTCCTGAATTCATTTATGAATTCTAATAATTTACTTATAGATGCTTTTAGGTTTTCTATGCACAAAATATATCATCTGCAGGTATGGTCAGTTTTATTTCTTCCTTTCTAATATTAACTTATTTTATTTAGTTTTCTTAACTTATTGAACTTGTAAGGAACTCCAACACAATGTATCAGTATAGTGCTAAGTATAAGTGATAATAGCAGACATCCTTAACTCATTCCTGTTCTCAGAGAGAAAACTCATTATTTTAACAATATGTAGATATTTGTAAGATTTTTGTGAGTATCCCACTAGAAGAATAGTTTCCTTCTATACTTACTTTGCTGAAAGTATGTATGTATGTATGTATGTATGTATGTATATTTATGTTAATGTATTGAGGTTACACTGGTTAATAAAATTATATAGATTTCAAGTGTTCAATTCAATAATACATCATGTATATACTGCATTTCGTGTTCACCACCTAAAGTTAAATCTCCTTCCATCACCATATATTTGACCCCCTTTACTCTTATCTACCTCCCCTTTCCCTCCTTTCTCCCTAGTAACCACTAAATTGTCTGTGTCTATGAATTTTTGTTTGCTTGTCTTGTTTGTTGCTTTGAGTTTTATATCCTACATGTGAGTGAAATATCATTCTCAACTTTTTCTGTCTGACTTATTTTGCTTAGCATGATAATCTCAAAATCCATTCATATTGTCACAAATGGCAGTATTTCATCTTTTCTTTTGATTGAATAATTTTGTTGTATACATGTACTACATCTTTATCCAATCTCTATCAAAGGACACTTCAGTTGTTTTTATGTCTTGGTTTTTATGTCTTATGAATAATGCTGCAATGAGCATCAAGGTGCATATATCTTTATGGATAAATGTTTTCAAATTTTGGGGATAGATACCCAGAAGAGGGATTGCTTGATCATATGATAATTCTGTTCTTAATTTTTTGAGGAACCTCCATACTGTTCTCCATAGTGGCTGTATCAATTTACATTCCCACCAGCAGCATATTAGGACTCCTTTCCCCCACAACCTCTCCGACACCTGTTATTACTTGTCTTGCTGAAAATAGCCATTCTTACAGGTGTGAGGTAGTATCTCATTGTGGTTTTAATTTGCATTTCTCTAATAGTTAGTGAAGTTGAGCAACTTTTCATATGTCTGTTAGCCATTTGTATGTCTTCCTGGAAGAAGTGTCTATTGAGGTGATGTTCAGAAGCATGGCAGCATGAGGAGATCCCCTTGATCTCTCCCCTTGAAATTACAACAAGTTAAACAGTTATAATCCAACAAAAGATTTCCAGCCTAACACACAAACTTCTGAGAGATCTGTGCATTGAAACATCTGAAACTCCCTTTTTAAAATCATAAATGGGTGCTGGATGTCATTAAATGTTCTTTCTGCCTCTATTGAGGTGATCATATAACTTTTCTCCCTTTTTGTAGCAAAGCGTATTACATTGATATTTTTGGTGGGAGGTTTACATTGACTTTTTAAATGTTAAATCAAATCTGCATTCTTGATGAATTATCTTTGGGTTTATTGATAGATTTAATTGACTAATATTTTGTTTGAGATTTTTGCATATATGTTCATGAGGGATACTGGTCTGTAATTTTCTTTTTATGTAATGTCCTTTTTATGTTTAGTATTAGAGTTATGCTTGATTTATAAAATAAGTCTTTTACTATGATCTAGAACAGTATAAAATTGGTATAATTTTTTCATTTAATATTAGGAGTAATTCAGTAATATAGCTATCTGGGCCTGGAATTTTTAGCTAACATTTTATACTACAAGTTGAATTTCTTTAATAGACATAATATTATTTAGATTATTCTAGTGTCGTCTAGTGTCTAGTTTCTTCTAGTGTCTGTTTTAAAATTGTTACCAGAAAAATCTGTCCATTTGTCTTCTAAACTTTTAAACTTTCAGCTTTATTGGCATAAAGCTGCTCATAATATTCTCTTATAATTTTGAGTGTCTGTAGACACTAATGCTATTCCTTTTTTCATTTCTGATGTTTTTTTCTCACTCTCCCTCTCTTTTTGTGGGGGAGTCATCTTGCGTGGGGTTTATAAATTAATCTTTCAAATTTGGCTTTGTTGATGCTCTTCAGTGTATTTGGCTTTGATTTATTAATTTTTGTTCTTAAATTTCCTTTGTTTTAATTTCTATGTGTTCAGTTGCTTTATTTATTTAACCTAAGTAAAATAATAATTTCTTCAGATGATGAGTTTTTAGATCATTGCTTTTCATCTTCTTGCTAATAGATACATTTAATGCTACAAATTTCCCTCTAAACACTGCTTAGGTTTTATCCTGCAATATTGATATGTCATCTTTTGATTAAAAACCACTTCAAAATATTTTTTAATATCTATTGTGATTTATTTTTGATCTATAGATTGTTTAGAAGCATATTACTTCATTTAGGAATATCCGAAGGATTTTTGAGTTATCCTTTGTCACTGATTTATTGTTTAGATCCACTCAATAAACATACTCTGTATGATTTCAATCCCTTAATATTTGTTTTCTTTATAACCCAACATTTATTCAGTTTTGGTAAATATTTCACATATACTGAAAAGAACATATTTATTCTTCCATTGTATTTGCAGTGTTCTACATATGTTATTATCATTTGCCCTGCTTGGCATTCTCTGAGCTTCCTGAATCTGTGTTTTGGTGTCTGACATAAATTTGGGGAAAATTTCAGTCTTTATTGTTTCAAAGAATTTTTCTCTTCCTTTCTCTCTTTCTTCTCTTTCTGCTATTCCCATTACATGTACATCACACCTTTTGTACTTGTCTCACAGTCTTTGGATCTTCTGTTCTGTCCTCCACCCCCTGCCCCTGCTGCCCCCTCCCCCAGCCTTTGTTCTCTTTTCTTTTCAGTTTTTGAAGTTTCTATTGATATGTCCTCAAGCACACTAATTCTGTCCTCGGCCATATCTTGTACATTAATGAGCTCATCAAAGACATTATTTACGGTAGTGTTTTTGGTCACTAACATTTCTGATTCTATCCTACAATTTCCATCTCTCTGCTTAAGTTACCTGTCTCTCTTCACATGTTGGGCGCTT
>NW_006442484.1:7993970-8025245 GCF_000325575.1 Pteropus alecto
GAGAGAGAGAGAGAGAGAGAGAGAGAGAGAGAGAGAGAGAGAGTGTCTTTCTTTTCCCCTGAGGATTTCCATATCTCTGCTTACAAATACCCAGCTGTTCTTCTGTGTTGTCTGCCTTATTCATTAGAACCTTTAGCACATTAGTAACAGTTGTTTTAAGTTCTCAGTCTGATCATTCCAATATTCCTGCCATAATTGGTTCAGATGCTTGCTCTGTGTCTTTAAATTATATTTTTTGCTTTTTAATATGCCCTGTAATTTTTTCTTGAGAATTAGACATGATGTAATGGGTAAAAGGAACTACTGTAATTAGGCCTTTAGTAATATGGTGGTGAAGTGTGAAGGAAGGAAAGCATTGTATAGTCCTATGATTAGGTCTGTCTTTTAGTGAGCCTAGACCTCTGGACTCTACACTTTTTTCCAGTGTTTCTCAGTTTCTTCCCCCCACCACCCAGGTGGGACAGGATAGTTAGACTGGGCTGGAGTTGGGTATTTCCTTTCTTGCCATTTGGAAATCTGTAGCTGACTGAACTAAATATTTCTCTTCTCCCAGGCCAGTTATGCTCTGACTACCCAAGTAGATGAGGCTCAGGTATGCTAGTTTCTCCTAAGGGCAGACTATATTAAGAAGAACAGAGTGTTCTGACATATTTTTAAAAATTATTCTCTTCCCTCCCCCCTTGCCAGAAGTACAAGGGAATTTGCTATGAAAACCTGGTCAAGCTCCTGGAGGTAAAATTCCAAACAAAATTGTGGGGGACCTTATTACTTTATTCCCCTGGAGTTTTTAACTCAGAGTTGTCCACACTGGGCCTCCAGCCATTTGTCAATTACATTCAGGTTTTCCAACCCTGGCACTGGTTCCCATGGTGGTTTCTGCTTGTGAGCCTCTGCTCTGGTAGGTCTTGATTGCCTATATTTGTCTGTCTGTCTCTCCAATTTTGGGGGCCACCTGTTTGCCTTGAATTCTTCCCTCTCTTACAGATCTGAGAAGAATTGTTGATTTTTCAGTCTGTTCAGCACTTGTTAGGATGGAGTATGACTTCTAAGCTGCTTACTTGAAGAAGCAGAAACTGGAAGTCAACATATTATTTAGGTATATTTATTGATTCTGCATTTTAAACTGTCAGTATACCCTTACTGATATTTTACTTCTCTTCCTTGAGATTTTAAGAGTTATGTTATTATCTCTAGCTGTAATTATGGATTTATCTATTTCTTCTTTTAGTCTATAGACTTTTTAGCTTTATATATCTTGAAGAATATGATTAGGTGCATCCAGATTTAGAACTGTATTTCTTCTACTTTGTCTTACCTTTTATCATATGAAATATTCCTCTGTCTCTACAACTATTTTCTGCATTAAAGTCTGTTTTGTTTAATATAAATATAGCCCCATCAGTTTTCTTTTTCTTTTTTTAAATTTCACTTATTTTTTATTGTATATGCTTTCATCTATACCTTTTTTCATCCTTTCATCCTTTCATTTAAATCTGTTTTTTTTTTACATTTAAATCTTACATCTTATATAAAGTATATAGTTGTTGTTGTTGTTTTTATCTAGCCCAATAATGTTTGTCTTTTAATTGGAGAGCTTGGTTCATTTATATTTAATACAACTACTGATTTATAAGAGGTTACATATAACATCTTGCTACTAGTTTGCTGCTAGTTTATCTCATTTATTCTTTGTTCATCTGTTTTTCATTTCTTGCCTTCTAAAGATTACTGACATATTTTTATTTTTATTAATTATTTTTCTTACAATATGTATTCATATTATATATATTTATATATATTAGGAGTTAGAAATATATATTATATATTTTAGAAGTTGAATATATATGTGTGTGTATATACATATATATAATTTTTTTTAGAAATTACTCTAGATTTTAAAACATTCATTCTTGACTTTAGAGTCTACCTTAAATTAGCTTTCCTATCCTTCTTGTGCAATACAAGAACCTTAAAATACTTAACTTCATTTACTCTCCCCCACTGTCATATATGCTTCTATAATGTGCATTTTAATTGTATATAAATTTTCATCCCCATGATTCATTATTTTTGTTTTATAAGTTAGTATTAACTTAGAGTTACTACAAATGTATTCTTTCTTGCACTCATTATTCTTTCCTGATTTAACGTGCTTCTAATTGAGATCATTTTTCTTCTGCCTAAAGAATTTCCTTTAGTATATATTTCAATGGTAATTAATTTCCTCTCTTTGTCTAAAATACCTCTTTTTCTAATTTCTGAAGGACATTTTTACTAGACATAGAATTCTAGGTTAGCAGTTATTTTCTTTTCAGCATTTAAAAATGTGATTGCATTGTCTTCTGTTTTTTTATCTTTCAGGCTAAAAAGTTATTTTGAAGTCTTTTTAGTGTTTCTTTAAATGTAATATATTCTGGATACTCCTATTTCTAAAAAATAAACAAACTCTTCATTAGAATATTTTTAGATATGCAGAAAAGTTACATTGATAGCATAGAGTATTCTCAATAGCTCATGCCTTGTTTCCCCTACATGAGTATGGTACATTTGTTACAATTAATGAATCAATATTATTAACTAAAGTCCATATGTTAGTTAGATTTCTTTATTTTTTACCTGATGTTCTTTTTCTGTTCCAAGATCTCATTCAAAATGCCACATTACATTTAGTTAATCATGTTTCTTGGCTGTGGTGGTTTATCAGACTTTCTTTCTTTCTTTCTTTTCTTTTCTTCTTTTTTCTTTCTTTCTTTCTTTTTCTTTTATTCTTTTCTTTTCTTTTTTTTTTTTGACTTTTAGTTTCCAGGAGTACTGGTCAGGTATCTTGTAGAATGTCTCTCAGTTGGGATTTGTCCTACATTTTCTCTCATGATTAGACAGGGGTTATGTTTTTTTTGGAAGAAAACCACAGAGGTAAAGTGCCATTCTTATCATGTCGTATCAAAGGTACATGTTCGCAACATGAAATCATTGTTAATCACCTGACCAAGGTAATATTAGTCAGATTTTTCTACTCTAAAGTGACTTCTTTCCTACATTGAGCTCTTTGGAAGGAAATTGTTAATGGCAGCCCATACTTGAGGATTGAGGAGTTGTGCTCCACTTCTTTGAGCTTAAAGTATCCACATAGATTATTGGAATTGCTGTACATTGGAGATATGTCTATCGTTCCCTTTTATTTATTTATTTATTTATTTATTTATTTATTTATTTATTCATTCATTCATTCACTTATTTATATTAGTATACGCTCTTAGATATTTTATACTTTGTGTTATAATCAATACTAATTTATTTTTGTTCAAATTGTTCCAGCTTTGGCCATTGGTTGCTTTTTGCTATTTAAGTTGGCTCCTGTGAGCCTATGTTTCTCCGTCATACCCTCATTAATGTTTGTATGTTTATTTGTTTGTTTAGCACTTTCTTACTATCTGGCCTCCAAGGTGCTCCAGGCTCATCTTGTATATTTCTTACCCCAGCTCCTAGAATCAGCCATTTATCCAAGAGTTTTCTCTCCTTTTATTGAAGAATTTTATCAGAAATCAATATCTGAGTGCTAGTTGCACTCATTGCTGGTAGAGTATCTTTGCTTCTAGATCCACTTAACTGATAGAACAAGAAAATATTTGTGCATACTAATATATATAATATATATTTGTGTATATATATATACATATACATATACACACACACACATCTGTAAATATTTCTATGTATATCCATCAATGTATACCCATTTCTATGATATCATCATGTAACTTTCATCTGGATACCTTCAATATTTTCTTTTTCTTTAGTTTCCAACAGTTTGAAATGATGTGTCTAATTCTAGTTTTCTATTCTTGTGATCTATTTGGCATTCTTCAAGCTACTTGAATGTGTGACTCAATGTCTTTCAATTGTTTTTGAAAAATGCTTGCTCAGTATCTTTTAAATTATACTTCTGTCCACTTTTCACATTTGGGACTCCAGTGGCATATATGGTAGATTTCTTTATCATGTTGTGTATGTCTCTAATGGAAATATCTGCATTTTCTGTACTTCTATCTCTGTGGGTTTTTCTCTAGATATTCCTTTTAATCTGATCTATCTTTCAGTTTATTAATTCTATCTCTTGCATGGAGTAATATATTAACTCTATTAAATCCTTTCTTTCAGTCATTTTGTTTTTCATTTGATTTTTTTCATAGATTCCAGTTATGTGATGAAATCCATCATATCCTCATCTACTTTCTTGAACATGTTAATTTTAGATATTGCTAAATTCTTGTCTGATATCTACATTATCCAAAGCACCTGTGGGTCTGTGTCTGGGCTGGCTTGTGTAAAATAAACTGTAGAGGTTCTTGTCAAATTCTCTTCTTCCAGTGAGCATTTAATTTTCTTCTACCATGCAGTTAGACAAATTACCTTGGCAAATTACCTTGATCCATGCTAGTATATTCCCATTTTCTCTTGACTCCTGAATCTTAATTGACACTCTGGTTTGCATAACAAGGCCTCTCCTCCTAAGTTGGTTCTGAGTTTTGTCTCCCTAGCACTATAACTCTATGAAAATCTGTTTAGCTTTTAGCTTTTCAGTACCTGCTTGGCTTATCAACATGTAATTTATATGTTGACAAATAACTTGAAAAGAAATTTAAACAAAATGTCAAGCTCAATGTATTAGTTTGTACTATAAGGAACTACCATGAACTGCATTGATTAGCTAACAGAAATTTGTTATCTCATAGCTCTGGAGACTAGAAATCTAAGGTTAAGATATTGGCAGGGCCTTGCTCTCTCTGAAAGTGCTAGCAAAGGATATTTTCTAGGCTTCTCTTCTAGCTTTTGGTAGTTCTTTGGCTTGTGAGAGAATAGCTCCAATTTTCACATGGTATTCTTCCTGCATCTAAATTTCTCCTTTTCATAAGTTCACAGTCATATTGGTTTAGGGGTATAGTCTACACTAGTACGAACTCATCTTAACTAATTATATTTGCAAAGACCTTATTTCCAAATAAGGTTACTTTCTGAGATATTGATGGTTAGTACTTCAAAATATGAATGGGGGAGCATAGTTCAACATATATCGTCCTATTCAAATTACTTCTGTGTCTTTCTGAATCTCGGTTACCCAATCCTGGCTTTCCTATTGCTTTCCCATATCTTCAAGCAGTTTTTATTCCAATTATATTCTGTTTTTATAATTGTTTTCCCAATAGAATTAATCTGAAACTAGCTACGCCAGCATGATTAAAAAGCATAAGTCTGACTAATGCAATTTTTAACATGGTATGTGGATCTTCATTTGAAAATGGTAAGAGAGTAATTCAATGGCCATGTAAGGTACATGATGCATAGTAGCTCAGGTTTACTGGTTAGGAGAAAGAGATATTGAGACAAGGCAGGGATAGTCAGAAAATAATCTACACATAAATCTTGAGGTAGCCTACATGATTGGGAGCCCATGCAGGATGAAATCACCTGTGGCCTCACCATCATTTTGATGGTAATTGATTTAGCCCTTGGCTGAGTGTGTCTTTAGGTGAACTGATAAGGTTCTTATGATCAGCAATTGGTTTCCCATATTTACTGCCCAATAATTTAGATTTGGCTTCCACCCTTAAGCTACCTACTTCCTTCAACTCCCTATAAAAACTGGGCCTTTGCCCTGTGCCATTTATTCTCAGATTTGGTTTCTCTCATCTTAGGTTCAACATCTCAAATTGTCTCTTATACTTCTAGCTTTCGATCTCATGCCTCACTATAACAATACTCTAGAATGTCCTCACCTCATTCCTTCAATCTGAGGCTCATGATTTGAAAGAAGATAGAAATCTGTGCCTTTTCCCTCCTTGAGTGTGATCTGGATTCTATCTACAGCTACACTGCAATTGGATGATCCAAGTATACATCCAGCCTAGGGTTTCTTCTAAAGTTGGTGCTTCCTCTTGGCTGATCTCAGGTCCATTGCAGCTCCTAGGTGAACTCAAAGAATTGAAGGATTTAAACCTCAAGCCCATTTGCTTTAGAGGAATCAACAAAAATCTCACTACAGAGGCTATGGAGTTTAGTTATAAGAATCAGTGTCTGGAAATCCTAGGAAAACTATCTATTTAGAACAATGGCTTTTCCCAGTACTGAAATCCAAAAGGATTTTTTTTTTTCTGTGAGTGTTTGTAAAAAGAAGACAGCTTGTGGGTCAGAAAGTAGACTCTAAAGCTAGATTGTGCAGGTTCAAATCCCAGCCCCACCACTTCAGAGCTGTGCGACTTTAGGAAATTGACATAAATTCTTCATGCCTCAGTTTCCTCAACTACAAAATATGAATAATTGTAGAACCTATCTCATAGTATTGTTATGAGACTTCAATGAGTTAATGTTTGCATAGCCTTTAGAATAGTGTTATATACATATTTGTTAAAAATTTAAAAAGCTATAATTTTTAATGGTAGAAAATAATGTTCTCAATAACATCCCAATAATATATACCATTACAAGTTTTATTCAGCTGGTTTATGCGTGTGCATGGATGTGTATAGGTGTGTGCACTCATATATTTTGGTAATATCTCTTTATTCAGATTTACGGCTTTTTCTCAAAGCTTAAGATATAAAAGCAATTATCTAGAGAATCGGCTCTCTGATATTTTGAATGACCCAGGTATAAATGAAAGACATCCAGAGTAATCAATTTCAAACTATGCTTTCTGGAATCTCCTCAGGCTCTCTTGGGAGTTGGGGTAGGATGGGAGTGAAAATAAAAGTGTAGATGAGGTTCTTATTCCTTTATCCACTTCAGTCTGAAGAGCTCTGCATTCATCTCTTTTATGCTTGAACAAACACTGCCACTGTTTAAAAACACTTAAGTACAATTGATCTAGAAGATTCGAGTCTGTGTGCCCTTCAGGCAATTATCTACAGGTGCTATTTCTCATCATCAAGTTGTTGAGTTTTGGATGAAAGAAAGTTCAAGGTTGTTCTCCCCAGCAAGAACCTGGAGCGAACCTTTTTCAGATAAACTGAGAGGAAATACGCTTTGATAATTAACTAGGCAGATTGGATTAAAGCTCTTTTGTGAAAATTACAAAGCTTAACTAATAACTGTGTTCAAAAAGACAGGCACTTTCTCTCTACATGGGGTCTAAAAGAGAACCTATGGGCTGAGGCAGCACAGTCCTTCAAGATTCTTTGCAGCTGACTATATATATAGCACACCAGGCTCACACTTGGATGAAGCTTATATTCCTGCCTCAGAGTACCATAATAAGTCTAACCTGAGAAAATATTTCACATTTTGTGAAAACAAAACATCCAGCATACATCTAATTTTGAGCAATAGTGACTCTATTCTAAGACTATAAAATAATAACAGCCATTCAGGAAAAAGCATGCACTAACACATTAAAAATACATTGACTCTAAGACATCTCAATTTCTTAAATATTTGTAATTTTTAAAATTGCATCTTAAAATCAAAGAAAATATGGTATCTAAAATTTTGTACCCTCAGGTATTATACTGAATTAATTATTTGTTATTAACAATTTAGAGTTAGAGAACATTTGCTAAACATGATGGTTTGAGTTTTGCAATAAGTAACATAATTATCTGATTGAAGTCATCTCTAGAGCAATACATAAGGTCAAATAATCATTATAGAGAATAATATACATCTTTCTAGATTTGTTGGTAAGTATCTAGGTCACTCAAAATCAAGTCCAATCATTATGATCACTGTCAAAATGAAATATGTCAAGGTTCTATAAAATAATGATAATTTTTTTATTTCTTGTATCTCTTCAGGTTTTTTCTTATTTTATTTTATTTCTGTAACAATGTTAAATAATAATGCTTAAAAGAAGTTATCTTCATTTTCCCCCAGTTTTGATAGAAATGTCTCTAGTGATTAATCATTAAATATGACACTGGTGATTGGTTTGAACAACATTTTATCATTTTGCAGAAATATACATCCATCTCTAATTTACAAAGACATTTAAAAAGTAGAAATGGAAGAAAATCCAGTGATTTTCTTGTCATCTATAGAGAAGACATATAATTTTTCTTAACATATTAGCGCCATGGAATATTTAATTACTTAGAATTTATAATTGTAAAGTGGGGATTAAAACATAGCACCATTTTTAAAGTGAATTATTTGCTTTGTGAATTATCTATGGCAAGTTTTTAAACCCAGGCAGCCAGTCTTTATAAGCCAGCATGTGGCTGGTATTTCAGGGACCAGAGACTAATTATAATAGTGCAGGCCTAGGCAGGGCACCATTAGGAGGTCAGACCTGCCAGAAGAAATCAATTATAGGAGATGAACCTTGTTTGGATGTGTTTCATGCCATTGCTCACTTTGAGGTCTAAGACTTTGCTTCCTGGTGAAAAGATCATGAATGCCAAAGCCTGTCATTTGTACACCACTTGGCACTGACCTTTCTCCTTCAGTCACCTTCATCCAGTACAGAATTAGTGATGAGACTTGGAGAGGATGTGGAGATAAGGACTCCTTTTTATGGAGACACTGACTTCAGCCAAGAGAGCAGATTGCAGACAATCCAATATTCCTCTGGCAGAAAACAAGCACATATGCACATTTGCACACATGTTCTCAGAGATTACACACATACTCATACACTTATAGCCTTCTCTCACATTAGAAGATTTGTTGAGCATAGTGAGGGCTTAATATAGGCTTTTTTTTTTTTTGGTGAATGAGTGAACGAATAAATGAACTCAGTTGTCTAGGTATGTCCTCATATTCACTCACATACACACATATTGATGTCCACTCATAGATATATAGGCAGGGAGAAAATACCTCCCCACAGCTCTCCACACACATACTAAGCTGCAATCTGTGCCCTCTGGAAGTCTCTGCAACAGGATGCTTTCAACCTCAGGATCAAAAATCTCAATCTATAGACAGATTTATTGCTGTACATAATAGGAAGTCTAGAAATAGAGGGAGTTCCAGAGCTGATTGATCTAGGCTGTCATCAAAGACTGAGCTTAATCCTGTCATCCCCTCTGCCATTTGCAGAATCATCTTCACCCTGAGCCTGGTTCCCCTTGCAGGTGCAGAATGGCTCCCAGGGCAACCATGGTTACACATTACCTAGTTCATATCCAGGAAGAGAAAGAAATTGGTTTCCCTAGACTTTCTTAAGAAAACCCAGGAAGAATTTTCCAAAAGTCAATAATAAACTTCTTTCTGAATATCAGATGCCATAGTTAGGGCAATGCCATTTCTTGAAACAGGAGATAGTATTGTACTTGTACAAGCAGGTCTAGCTGCTGAGGTAGGGCTCATAGTGAGAGAACAGATGCTAAGAAGTCAAGTATCAGAATGACAGTGGTCTGGAAGTTTACTGAGCCCAATATGTAAGTTCCTAGTACTAGCCCCTTGCCTGGCAAGAGGTGGTTAGGCTGCAGGGTAGACATTTGTGAGCATAGCCATGTCTGGCTCTCCTGAAATCACTGAGTTGTCTGCCTTCCATAGATACAAGGAAGGCAGTATCAGTTGGTCTAACTAGACTTTATAATTTCTTTTATCCTGGGACCTGTGCTTAGAGACTGCTAAAATGAAATCAAAGTCCCACATATGCAGTGAGTGAAAAGTTCAAAGTTATACATTGCATACTTCCCTTCTCCACTCCTCTCCTTCTTTGAAGGAAAATAAATGGAAATAATGAATTTGGTACCAATTTAAATTAGTCCCTGGCTATTGCCAGAAAGTAGTGTAATTCCTGTGGCCAAGGAACTTGTTGGTATGTATATTTGTGTGTGTGTGTGTGTGTGTGTGTGTCTGTGTGAGTGTGTATGTGTGTGTGAGTCTGTGTGACTATGTATATGAGTGTGTGTTTGTATGTTTGTGTGAATCTGTGTACATGTATGTGTTTATATGTCTGTGTGAATTGTGTGTGCATATGTATACCTTTTTTAATATTGTTTTGGCTTTTCTGAGTCTCTTGAATTTCCATACGAATTTTAGATTCAGCTCACCAATACGTGTATAGGAGTCAGCTGGAATTTTGATAGACATTGCCTTGAAAATATAGATCAGTTTGTGAAGTATCACCACCTTAACCGTATTGAGTCTTCTGATCCATGAACATGGAATGTCTTTCCATTTGTTTAGGTCTTTTTAAATCTCTTTTGTCAATGTTTTATAATGTTCTGAGTATATATATTAAACTCCTTTTGTTAAATTTATTTGTATTTTCTTCTTTTTAATGTTATTATAAATGGAATTTTCTTAATTTCATTTTGTGTGCTTATCGCTACTTATAGAATTACAGTTGATTTTCGTATATTGATTTCATATCCTCTACCTTGCTGAAGTTGTTTACTAGCTATGATAGATTTTTAATGACCTTGGTTTTTTTGCTGTTGTTGTTGGTTGTGTTCGTTATAATAGTTCTTTTCTTGGAAGGTTTAAAACAAATTTAATTTAAAAAATCCACAATTTATAGTTATGGTATAATTATTCTGTTCCAGTTCTTAATGTTCCTCAAGTTTGCTAAGTGAATATTATTTTAATTTATAGATAAGGAAACTAACCTTCAAGAAAGCTAGGTAACTTCCATAAGGTCACAAAAGCAAAGCAAGTATTATCCTTTTTCTGTAGGGCACATGAAAGGTGAAAGTTCAACACCTTTCTTTATACCACTTAAATTCCTAGGCTTGTGTGTGCATGTGCACATGCACGCACACACCCATACACAGACACACACACAGGTTCATGTTTTTGTCACACCTATGCTACTGAGAAGGTTTTCTCTGGTTAACGTCCAGAAGTTAGTGCTGATGTATTTCTTAGCTATGTTGTCAAATGATGTGTATGACTTTACAGTAAATCTCAATCCTTACCATCATTTACAAATGAAGAACAATCAAATAGAGGAGGTGATTGCTCACCATTACACAGAAAATAGTGGCAGAAGGATTGCCCTGGTCATTTCAATCTTCTTTTGGATTGGACTAAAATATGTAGCTTTTTGCTTTTGGTCAGTATAGAAACAGCCTATAATACCATCTCAGAGATAAAATTGTAAAGGGAAATGTATAGTCAAGAATTGAAGTCTCTGGCCTGAGAAGGACTAACGGCCATCCATTTGGGAGGATATGACTTTATTCATATATTCATTCATTCATTCATTCATTCATTCAACACATATTTATTAAATGCTTATTACGCTGTTATGCACCAGGTCATGAGCTAAGTAGGAGGTACAGAGATGAAGATATAACCCTTGTTCTCTACAAGGTTACAGCACAATAGGGGATGCAAATAAGCCAGCAATTTCTATAATATATGACAAGCTCTGGGAATTATGAAGAAATGTCAGTTACTCATCCAGCATAGGGGGTCGGAGAATGATTCTTGGAAAAGAATGTATCACAGTTGATCCAGAAGTATAAAACAAAACAAAAAGAAGTATAAGTAGGAGTGAGAAGGGAGAAATAATGTAAAAGTAACAGCAGATAAGCAGTGTTTGAGAAAATGTGGCACACTGGGGATTTTAAAGGCATCCTGCATGGTTGAAGCAGAAGCGTAAAGTGTAATGTATAAGAGAGAGATGCAGGCGCACTCAGTGCCTGGCACATATTCCACTCTCCATAAATATGTATTGAGTGACTGAATTGTTGATAGAGGTGAGTCTGGAGAAGGCAGAAATCAGATCAGGAAGGATCTTGTATAACCCACACAGCAAGTTCAAATTTTATGCTAAAGATAACTAAGCCATAAAGAATTTTTATTTGGAAAGTGCTATTGTCAGATGTGTCCTCTGGAAGTGTGGTAAATGGATTGGAGATGGGCAAGCTTGTCAATGGTCAGGAGGCTGTTATAGAAATGCAGGTGAGGAATGTGGAATAAAAACGGGGTGGAGAAGAGGCATCGATTGAAGAAAGTAAGGAGGTATTTGGCGCTTGTATCTGGATTGGAAGGGTGAACAGAGGGAGTGAAAGGAGCAAAAAGTCTCCCAGGTTTCTGCATCTATTTTCATTTTCATCGAGAGGAGAGAGAGAGCTGAGTGTGGTGAGGCAACAGTGGAGAAGAATGGAGAGGTGCCAACTTGAATAAAAGATACCATCTTCCTTCTGGCCTCACTCCCTTTCTCTTACCCTCACTCTCTCCTTTCTTTTCTTTCTATATCAGTTGGAATTAAGTGATGTTGATCAAGTCCCGTATCCTTTATAGCCCTCCATCTCTTATTTTTAAATGAAGAGACTGGATGATCACTGAGGTTTCTTCCAACTTGGAAATTCTCTATTCTATAATGTATTTCTATCAAAAATTCATCCAGTTGGTGTAGACTTCCAGTGGCGAGTTATTAGGAGAGTTTTGGTTAAGAGAAAGGTAAATTGAGAGTTGAGAACAACTATCTGGAATTTAGGAAATGTGGCTCAGCTCAACTATCTGGGTGAAAGTCAATTCACATCTCTGAGCCTTAGTCCAACCTAAAATGAGAATGAAAGGGAATGGGCTAATGATAGCAAAGAAGCCTTTCCACTCCAGCTGCCTCTTACCCCATGGAATGACTTAGAGAAGCATTCTTCCTTTGCCCTCCTCGCCCCTCCTTTCTCCATTTCTAACCCATACATTACTGACTTTTCTTTTTGGTCTGAAAGATTTCCTAGTATTCACTCTGCTTCCTGAGAAGGGCTCATCTTTGACATTCTACTTAAGCTGTTCAGGAAATTTAAGTGTCATTCACTTTGTCATTGAACAAGAACTTACTAATCGTGGCTACATCTGCTCCTACTAAAGGGACCAAGGTCAGTATCTGATATCCCAGTTATTTGAAATCTGCTCCTGGCCTGCCATCAGGCATATGTCATATAATATTTATATCAGTGATCAATGGACTCTTCCTATTGGGTGAATATAAATGGCGTTTCCCAAATGTAAAGGGTAATAAAAATCCTTTTCATGATAATATATGGTTTGACTCAGAAAAAAAACTTCAATAGCCCATCTGTATAACTTCAGATCTTACTCAAAGATGAAAATCAAATGCAGTCATTTTGGAGGATATGCAGAATTGAAATCTTAGGTCAAACTACTGTATACTTTGATCAGGAATAGAACAATGGTTTGTAATTTGTTATAGATTATACAGCTATTCTTCATTTTGTAAAGTGTAAACCTTCTATCTAGAAATTCCTTTTTATATTTGGAACAAATGATAAATTCCTAGTGGTTTAACATTTTGTCCATTATTTGCTTTTCTCCTTTTCTCAGCAGAAATAAAGCAGATAATGGTAATAGCATAGGTCTCAGCACATAAAAATTCCCAACATCATACTAGTTATCATCATCACCTTCATTGTCATCACCACCATCATCATCATCATCCTAAGGCTAAAATTAAAAATATTAATAAACAACTTCTCAAAATATGGTCAATTAATGGTTCAATTGTGGAAAATGTCTTGTCTCCTCTAATAATTATAATAATAATAATGGCTATACTTTATTAAAAGCTCACTACATGCTAGACACTGCTCTAAGCATTGTTTGTACATTATTTCATGAAAATCTCATTACAACTCTATGAAGTAGTTATCATGATTACTATTATCATACATAGTTTAAAGATGAGAAAACTGAGATATGAAGATGAAGTAACTGTCCCAAGTCCTTATGGTTAGTAAGTGGCAGAGTCAGGTGTGAACCCAGGTAGTCAGGCTTTAGAAGGCATACATTAAGAACACTATGCTTGCTGCTTCAGTTAAAAGATCCTTACTAAGTGCTTATCATAAGTCATGGTTAAGGGCTTTACAAGTATTAACCCAATTAATCTCATGACATAGGTGTTAGAAACTCTGAAGGATCTGAGACAACTCTACTGGCAAGCTAACAAGTTAGCCAGTCACTATTTTTTGGATACTGGTAGAAGATGCTAGATTCTTGACTTAGAGACAAAGATCAATGTATGACAGCAATAGAAGTAGCTAGAGTATCAGCATTTTTGTGTCAGTTCCCACAGAATGGCACATAGAGGGCCAGATGACACCTGTATACACAGTAGGTTGAGTTACAGGAGATAAACTCTAAGTTTAGGGGACCAGAATTTTTTATAATGGACAGTAAACATGCCTACCATTTGTTCTGGAGGAAGACATGGTCTCTATCTCCCATGGTTATACAAAAATCTGAAAAGATAGTCCAAAACAAAGAATAGTTAGTGCTTTGAGACTCACAGAGATATAGTTCCTAACAACAGGTACTATTATTAGCCTTACTTTATAAATGAGAAGATTGAGGCCCATGATTATATAACTTGCTCAAATCACATAGTCAGGTTTGAATTTCTGCTCTGCCTCTTCTTTGCTGTGTGACTTTGCTTAATTTATATAACTTGCTTATTCCACCTTCTTACTATCTTTCCTAGAGTCTTCCTCCCTCTTCCTACTCCATCTTTTACATAAACTCATGTGACTTCTCACTTTGATTACTGTACCAGTTTCTAACAGCCTTAATCTTGTTCTCCATTAATTTTTCCTGCAGATTTGAGCCAAGGTCTCCTTTCTAAAATCCAAATCTGATAATATAATTCCCCATCCTTAAAAGACTCTCCCTGACATACAGTGTTTACCATGGCATATCAGATCCTTACTTATTTGGCCTGCCTGCCTTTCTTATAGTCACTCCTGCCAGAACTAATTGCAGTTTATACTCTTTCAAGCTTCCATGCATTTGCACTTGTGGTTTCCTTTGCTGGGAAAGCCCTTTCTCTCCCAGTGCATCTGGAAACTACTATTATAGTTTTAAAGAACCTTACATATCGCATCTCCTCAGTGTAGCTTTATCAGAATCCTTCCTTCTCTTTCCTTCTCCTGTCTCTAACATCTTTATCCTTTTTGCTCTTCCCCGCCCCCCTTACTCATGTCGTATCAAATTCAGACCCCATAACCTCAACCTGCCAGTGGCAAACATTTCATTATCCCCAGGACTATATATGCCTTTCACCATGGTTTCCAGAGTCACTGTCCTACACTTCTGATGTCTGACTTGGCCTTACTCAAAATCGAGTGATGATTTGACCCCTTAAAAAAATGCAGGGATCAGTGGTTGCCTGGGGTAGAAATAGAAGTGGGATTGACTGGAATTGGCATAAAGGAAAGTTTTGGGTTGATGGAAATGGTTAGTATATTGAATATGGTACTGGGAACAATGCAGGTCGATGAGGTATAAGCTGAAGTTGTCGGATAGAACTTCTAAGGCAAAACTCCTTAAAAAGAGAGCAGATTCAGCTAGAACATGTCCCTCTGCCTCTTATCTTTTTATTTCTTCCTGGATCTTGTAAGCAGTGGTGAAGATAGAACAGCCTTCTTATCACTATGAAGCAACAAGCACATGAGAAGGATGACAGAGCAGAAAACAGGAGTCTGGATCCTTGATCAGTGTAGGTCAGCCAACTGATTTGAGATACTGACTGAAAGCAGTGAAAATCATTTGCTTGCCTCACTCCTGCAATTGGCAGGATTTCACTTCCCAAACATTTAGGTATTTGCTTTAAGTTTTCTTTTTCCTCTGTTGGTATGACTGTGTCTTTCTTGGTCTCAGGCTGCTGCTCAGATGGAAATCAGGCCCTCCTAAGTTCCATAAGGTAAAACCGGTTCTACTGTAATCAGTTCAGGCCAGCCCTGGAGGGTTCCTTTGTTCTTTGTTTTTATATAAAAATCTGTCAGCCGGAACCAAAGTAAATCAATAGTGGCTAAACATGGAGGTTCCTCTTTTCAAATTTTTTTGGACCCCTCAAGAAATCTAAAAACAAGAATTAAAGAAATTTTATTAGAGTCCTCATGGAGGCTGAGAGGGGCATTGGGGCTGCCTTGGGCATAGGAGCCGAGCAAAGCATGTGTTGTTCTTCGTTAAGCCTGGCCCTGCCTGCCTCACTGAGTTCACCTCCACACCCTAGCTCCATCTCAGGTATGGCAGAAGGGAAGTCTTAGATCCAACCATGTTTGGTGTAGCTGTTCCTAGCCAAAAGACCCACAACTGCACACACTTGAGATAGGGTCGATTCTATTGAAAGTTATTTCCAAATTTCCTCCAATTAGCAAAGAGTTCAGTGCTTTAATCTTTCCCTGATGATTCTCTAAGCAGAGCCTCCTTATCTCTCTCCCCTCCCTAGAAGAAATGGTCTATTCAGGCCATTTCTCCTGCCAGCACAGAGCACCTTCTCCGTGCTGGCCACTTCACTAAGGCTGAGAACACAGAGAAGAAAGATTTGTCCCACCATCACTGGTTCCTGGGCTATCAGAGTCTCCTGGGCTGGTGGTGTGCTCCCAGAGACCAATTCCAGAACAGTGTAAGCAGCTGTTATCAAGGAGACACTGATTCTATCAGTCTGGAGGAAGGGGAGGTTGGCAGTTTGTGTTTCGACTCCAATCTGCAGTTGAGTCTAATGCAGAGCCAGATTTGGGAACCATATTTCTAAGGGACACAGAATCCTCTGGTCTGGCCATATCATTCCAGTCACTGCTCACTGAAGCACTATTCTTGCTCACTTTGACAGGCCCTCCTCTTGCTCCATCCTAATTTAAATCCAACTATCGCTTCAGTTTTTAGAGCCAAATTCAGTCCTAACTATCTTCATGAAGCCATAGATGAAACCCCTTGTTTACAGTGATCCTTCTTTCTCTGGGCTATATTACATTGGGCCTTCCCCTCATTTGGGGTGACTCCATAGAGTCATGGTGATTTCTCTTGTCATGAGTATGTTTTATCTCATTTATCAAAGTGTGAGCTCTTATAGGATACACATGTGTTGTATACTTTCTGGTCTTACAGTTTTCAGAGCATGTGTGACCATGACCAAGTCACTGGGTCTGGGACAGTTACTGCAGTTGCCCAAACTATGGGGTCTACTCTTGACTCAGCAACATCTAAGATATATGACTTTGTTCAGATTCCTAAGTCCCCTGGACCTCAGTTGCCTCAGTTGCAGGGTGAAAAGCTTAGCAGGTAAACAAGCTCCCAGCAGTTATTGACTAAACGATGGTTATTGTATAATAGTTTTAGTTATTTTATTTGCTTTTCATTCTTCTTTTTTCCTTTGTTCTTTGGAGAAAATTCTGGTTGTTTGTGTGAAAATAATGCAGAGATATTAATATGAAGGTGATGTGCAGTCTGTATAGGCAGGCATGTTGCAGTTGCCACAGACCACACACCATGCAACTCCATTACATTTGAAAATGAGACATGGTCACACCATGGAAGTGCATTAGGCATATAAACTTAGCACTTTAGAAGCTGTTTGTTTCTTCTTAGATACCATTCAAACAGTTGGACTATTCTGATACCAGGTGAACGATATTGATTCCTTATTACTTCTTTAGAAAGATAATGATATCTATGGTAAATTGAGATTAGCATGTCAAATGGAGACCGATTATGCATACATCATGCAAATACAAACATATCTAAAAAGCAGCTAAATGAAGAAAATAAAACAAAGAGGTCTTATAGCTCTTTGCTATACAATGTGTGATTAGAAGACCAGCAGAATTGGCATCACCTGGGAGTTTGTCAGCAAAGCAGAATCCCCCTTGGGATCTACTGAATTAGAATCTACATTTTAACAAATCTGCAGGTGATTTGTGTGCATGTTGAGTTCAAAAAGAAGCTGCTATAGAGGATTTTTAAAAAACAATAGCAAGAAGTGATCTGACATACCATTTGGTCTCTCCTATAAAGCTTAGCTGATATCATGTCCTGCTTGGTAGTGCTGTCCTACACACTCAGAAGAACAGTTCTTGTATATCTTGACCTATGTTTCATGGGAACCCTTAATAGAAAAGGAATCAATCATTGTTTACATATTCCTGCTCCTCAATATCTTCGTCCACCATGCATGCTTAAGTAATAGATTCTAGGGGATAGGATTATGATCATGTTAGATCTATTACCATTTATATCTCCTAGTGGTAGTAGAAGTAAATAGACTTGCAATTCATTTATTCATCAATGTTTTTACTGAGTTTCCAGGCATTGGGAGATGCCCTGAAGATAAACAGATAAACAGAAGATGGCCCTTGCTACGCTAGACAAGAAAGGCAGATGTAAGAAACAGAACATTACAATCCAACATATGTACAAAATGATGTGGAGGCAAAGAGGAAAAAATGACTTTAAATTCTACAGTGAAATTGCTGATGAAGGCTGTCTTTCTCTGTTCCGTTTTGTAGAAAGACCTGAGGAAGCGATAGTTGGAATGAAAGACATCTGTAAAAAACCTTTATGAATCTGACTCACAAGATCCCCTCTCCTCTGTGTATACAACCTTTCTTCTCAGGTCGGCATAATTGCTCCCAACATCTTTATTAACCCTTAATTCCAGGGATGAAAAGCAATGTGCTTAAATTTATTTCCTCCTGAACTAATATCAATAGGTTGCTTTGAGTTTATTCTTCCCGCAATTTCTCTACTTAGATTTTTCTAAATATGTTACAACATCTCGACTACAATTAGATCAGGAAACAAAGAAATACACCTTATCGCAGATTCCTGCCAATATCTGGCAATACCGTGGGAGAGATGTTTTGATTAGGTGGTTTTCATTACTAAAAACACTATAGCACAATAAATTAATTCAATGTTGTGCACTTATCTATTAGACACATTACTATAGGAGTATAAAAATGTTAATTATTCATTATCATCGCTCTGATTATTTGTTGTGGCTGATAATTACATTGAATATATTTTATATCAGTAATAACCTTCTGTCTACATTTACAACATGTTGTATCTTGGGGGCTTGTCAAATTTTTTCCCCAAGCCTTTCCTTTATTAAGACACAGACCTCAGGAGTACATAACCTTTATGTTGAAGGCTGACTTTCTTCTTTCATATAAAGAACAAATATTATAGATTAATTAATCCAGGATGATTATAATTTAATCACTCTTCCTCTGGCTTCACAAGGGATTTGGCTTTTATTCAGTTGCTCATTCATATTGTTATGAAGAATAAATGCAGTCATAAAATATTTGTGTGCTATGAATTCACAGAACAACTAACTAAAAACCTGGAGGGGGATGCATGCCAGCCAGGCACCCACATAAATCCCACACCATGTGGCCTCAGCTTTGAATATAAGCTAATGACCTGCAGGTAACGATATTTAACCAGTGCAGGATAGCTTGGCTCCTAAACCAAATGAATTTTGGATAGCACAACCACAAACAAAATATTTCAGCCCCCCCACACACACACACAAAAAGCCCTGCTATACATCAGCACTGTGTTAAGCTGTGAGAATAAACTATTTACTAATTGCTTGGAAGCTTCTTCACTGGGTAGTGATGACTAAGTGAGCTAATAATAAGTGTTGAGGTGCCTTGAATAGGGCTTAGCACTGGCAAGCACTCAATAAATCTAAGCAGTTATTATTAATACTATCATTCAGATGTTGTTTCTCTTGTTGAGATGCAGGCAGATGTCTGATAAGTAAGCAACACAACTAATTATTCAGTGCTCAAAGTCTATTGAAAGGCACACATGTAGGATGTGGCCAGTTTGCCTGGGGTGTGATGGGTAAGGAAAGACTTTTGAAAAGAAGAGGCCTTTGTAGATGACTCACAAAATGAATACGCTACTATATTGTGAAGATACACCATGGGAGGGGGCATAGGAGCATAGGGGACAGGTAGGTGCCATTCAGAGAAGAGGGAGAGCTGTCCATAAAGGATGAGAAGCTTGTCAGCTACTGGGGTGATGGAGTGAACTGGATAGGTCAGCAAGGACTGAGTCCCACGGAGACAAATGAGGTGAGTTGGCAGGTTGGACTTCACTCTGAAAGCTCTGAGGAGCCAGGGTCTGTTAAAGGATTTTCAGCAGGGCAGTCACAAGTCAGATTAGTATTATAGGACTGTCCCTGCAGCAGCCTGGAGTGTGGAGGACATGGAGACTGAGAGTCTTTGGAGAGACCATCAATGACAGGATCCAGGAGGGGGTTGTGAGGTTTGAGACGAAGCAGGGAAATGTGGACTCATGGTGCAGAAGTTGTATAGAGGCATAACTAAGTCCACACAGGTCCAAGGACACCTTCCGATAGGAGCTGAAGCATTTTGTTTTGGTTTTAAATAATAGCTATATTATTGGTGGGACAAAGGTGGGGAACAGGCAAGGAAGGATCTCAAGTAAAAGGTGCAAGGTGAAGATAGCAACAAGCAACATTTATTATGTATCTACTGTATGTCAGGTACTATACAAAATACCTCCCTGTATTACCTCATTAAATCCTCACAGAAGCTCAGTGAAGAAAATGCCATTATAATCACCATTTTATAGATGAGGAAACTGGAGCTCTGAGCATATCAGGGCCATAGAGCAAGAAAGCTTTGAATTCTGGAACATTTCCCCCCTTGGTTTTCATTGTCAGTGAAATTAGTGATATGATTTCTCTGCCTCTATAGTGTTTCATTTCGTGTTTTAAATGGAGACCATCAGAATCCTCAAACAGGGCTGCTGCCTGGTGAGGAGTTCATTGGAAAGCTTACTACGCTTTTGAGCAGCCATGGTTATGTGTCATATAAAGTCTAAATTTTAAGTGCCATAGGAAAAGGCTAGTCTTCTGAGGTGAGTGTTTATTCTCCCCGAATAAGGAGAAGGCCAGGTCCCAAGTGCCTGCTCCATTCATAGACTGCAGTAGACACTATGGGATAGTGACTTCTCAACCAGCGGATCAATGATGCTGATTAGTATGCACCTAGGTGTAGCGGATAGAGTGGGATATAAAGTGTGATGGGAAGGGAATCATGCTGAGCAAGATCTGTGAAGAGATCTGGAAACTTAAGAAATACTCCAGCCAAGACAAGACCTGGGACACCCAGGCTCAGGGCCCTGAGGCGAAAGAGAAGAGAAGGCGATTTCTAAGTTCCTCCTCTCTCTGGGCCTCAGTTTTCTCTTATGTTCAGTGTGAGTAACTCTTTACAGGACTGTGATGAGGACTAGTGATAATGATGATTAACCAGTCCAGCGCCAGGCCAGGATTCACTAATATTACTTCTTGTCCTGGGGAGGGGGCTACAGGCAACCAAGAGACACCAGGATCTGCAGTGAAAACCTGTGCTGGGCATTGTGGCCACCCAGAGGAGCGAGACTGTGACCCCGGGCCTCCAAAAAAAATAAAAGGAGTGGGCCTCCAAAAGGAATTTCCACAGGGGATTGGGGGTGACAGACTGAAAGAGATTAATTAGTATGAAGAGTGCCCTTAATAATCAGTTCTCAACCCTGGCTGCATATTAGAATTGCTCAGGGAGCTTCTAAATATAGAAATGCCCAGGTTGCACCACCAGAGATTCGGATGCCTTTGCTCTCCAGTGGGCCCAGGCATGAGTATATTTTAAAATCTCCCCAGGATATTCTAATGTGTCGCTGGAGTTGAAACCACCAGTTTAGGCAGAGAGAGAAAGCCAGTTGTTTATGCCCCTGCAGACATGAGCATGAGCTCCAGGGTACTTTCCCCAAGAGCAGGCATATTCACAGGCAGCCTTGAAAGAAAATCAACAACATTCATAAAGCCAGGGAAGCTTTATGAGGCTAACTCCTCAAGAGGCTCAGCCAGTCTACCTCTGCCTCCACTGGAAACGAGGTGATGTGGACCATGTCATTGGGGCCAGCCACAAAGCATGGAAACACTTCTTTCAGAATTGTCATTATCTGCCCGGTCCCTCCGGTCCAGTTTTTCATGACTGCAGTAAAACATGGTGCTGCCCTTGAGCAGAAGAGATGGCTGCAGAGCTAAGGACTTGTGCTCACAACCCAAGCTCCCTTCAATGCAGGGCAGGTCTTAACTAGCTTGACCGGGTCTGCATCTAAGTAGTCAACTCTCATTTCCTGTTTATGGGTTACGTGTAGCCGACTTTTAATTCCAGCCTTTTTTTCCATTGTCCCATGCCCTCCTGGGTCTGCCCCGCCCCCCCACAGCCTAGATGGCACACTGACTCTTATAACTGTTTTTTGAGCAGACTATGATGTCAAACTGGCTCTCAGTGTTTGGCTTGGCTCTCAACACAGGATAGGCACTAAATAAATGTCTGTTGACATGATGTGTAGCTCAAAGCCTAAGAGAATTAATTTTGGATTGTATTCTTTCTTCTATTGTGCTAATGAACAAGAGTTGATCGTGATACTTTCTAGACTGAGTAATTGCCCTTTCTACAAATGCCTCTAAGCCTAGAAATAGAGAATATAAATTTTCTTTTTATTAACAAAGGGTTATCTTTCTATAATCTCTTGTTAGTTCAATTGTATTTTAGACTGTAAACATAATCTAGCAGAGTTTCCACGGTGGTCCAACATGAACTTTACTCTAACCATCAAGGCACATTTATCCCTATTCAAATGTGTTTTGAGAAGTTTAGAGAGAAAAGACAAAAACAAGTTTATTTAAGAGCTCAGATGTCTGAACTCAATCCAAAATAACTTCAAAAACCATGATAGTTTAATGAAGAACTTATATAATATTTTATTAAAAGACATGAGGGTGAGGTAACCTGGTGGATGCAGACGCCAACTCTTAGTTCTCAAAAGATTATCAGTGGGGTTTGATACATACTCTAGGAGTCAGTCTGTAAACTGTTATTTCTCCTGAGAGTATGTTTGAATTTGAAGAGGAAAGTCGCAATGGAAGAAAGTTCTGTCCTAGAAAAGATGGTGCAGAATTTTTAGGTCCTTAGGATGGGCAAAATGTAACCAAATATTAGGTTGTATATTTAGGGCCATTATTATTAGCAACAATATAAAATGTAAAGGCTTTTATGATTTTGCCTTTGCACTCTTGTTTTTATTTAATTAGTATTCTTTTTAAGCTATTCCAAAGCACAAAGCACCTGTGGGAAATCTGCTACTGTTCCTTCAGTTGTGTCTTCTTCCAGATTGGGTTTATTATCTGCTTCTTTGCAGGTTATATTCTCATGTTTGTTTATTATCTACTAGGATAATAGTAGTATTATCATAATACAGTAATAGTAGTATTTCTGGTGTAGTATGTTTAAATAGTTCTTGTACCATTTCTTTTTATCTTTCTCATGATTAACCTAGACATGTTTGTATAGATCTTCTGTTTATTTTATATAGTTTGGGTTAATTCTTTTGGAATCCTTTTCATTGTCCCTGTCTTCCCTCAGAACTGCATTTTGAGGGCAGAATATTGCTTATCCATTACCTCTTCGTGACTCAGTAATGCAGAGAGGAAGAAAGACAGAGATCATTGGCAGCAAAGCACTGCCCTGGCTAGGTCTAGATTCTACTTACTTTTCTGAGATGTTTTTGAATGTTCTGTACCAGGGGCTACTCCACTTAGCCACGAATACATCCAGAAATGTTCTGTAATTAATGAACTTATTGACCATAAGTTCAAGCATTCAGGTGAGCAAAGGTAGTCTTCCCAGGAAACAAGAGAAGACGTAAGCAATGAATAATTATAATTAAAACATTTAAAAACAAGTGGAGTAGTCCAGGGGCTACTCCACTTAGCCACGAATACATCCAGTGCTGTGGGATTAGCTGATCTCCCCTCTCCCACTTATCAGAATGCCCTGGACTATATGGCCATCTCTGGTGGCATTTCCTGCCTTGGTATGCTTTTCCTTTTCTGCTGAAAACGCAGGGCCATGTCAAGATGCCTACTTGCAGTGTCTTTTTTCTTCATTTTCCTCAGGACAGCCCCAATGAACTCTTCAGTCCTCTTCTCCTAAGCTTGGAAAATAATCTTGAGATTTCGCCTAACTTTTAAATGTCAATTCTGCCTAATTTTTAAATGACTCAATGCCCTTGTTCAATTTAAAAATGGAGGCAGAATTAGAAGCTCTGACATGACTCTCTCTGCTTGTCATAGACAATATTCTTTTTCTTGTCTGGTTCACCACATTAACTGTGTCAAGTTTATGTCACAAGGATGTTCCCCTCTCGTTTATTGCTATTGGTGAGCTTTGGGCAGGTCTTAACAAAGCAATTTTAGCTGTTTCATTAGCTACTGCTTCCTCCATCATCTCAACCTTAGATGAAAAGTTTAAATAAGTCTAGACTTTTTCTCAAGCCACAGTCCTCATTGAGAGTTGACCATAAGTTCAAGCATTCAGGTGAGCAAAGGTAGTCTTCCCAGGAAACAAGAGAAGACATAAGCAATGAATAATTATAATTAAAAATTTGGTGAGTATTCAACTTGAATTTAGCTGTTGGTAGTTATTTAAAATCTTCTAAATTATTAAGTTTGCTATTTCAAAGTAGGAATTATAGTTTAATTAATATTTATGCTTTCATCTTTATGAAGAAATATATTTTAATGGGAAGCACATGTTTGCATAGTTTTTAATCTTGCTTTCTCTCAGTTGCCTGAAGTGAAACTAATTATTTGCTTATGAAACTAAAATGAGCCAGAACCTTGTGGAAGCTACCTGAATTGCAACTTACTATAAACAGACTCTAAATAATAGTTCTCAATGTTGGCTGCACAATTGGATCATTTAATCATCAATTAATCATCATTAATTAAAATCACTGAACTTTTAAAAAGTACTGTTACCTGGATCCCACCACCTTAGATTTTAATTTAATTGGTCTGAGGTGGTTATACATTACATCTAATTCATTATCCACTGGTTTTTTTGGAAGATCCCAAGGCAATTCTAAAGTGGAGCCCATCTGCCTCCTCTTTTTTATTTTTATTTTTATTCATTATTCTCTGCCACATCTTCTCCAACCCTCCCCATCCCTTGGTTCTACACTCTCTCTCTCTCTAACTAGGTCCATCTAAACTAGTCAAAATTTAGAATTCCTCTAGCAATCAAAACCCTCATTCTCTTTCAACTCAGGGTCTTTCCAGGAGTATCTGCACTTTAAATTTGAACACTAAGGAAAAATATGACCACACATATATGGTCAATTAATGTACAACAAAGCAGCCAAGAATATATAATGGGGATAAGAGAGCCACATGCAAAAGAATGAAACTCAACCACTATCTGACACCATACCCACAAATTAACTCAAAATGGATTTAAAGACTTGAACGTAAGACTTGAAACCATAAAACTCTTAGAATAAAACAAGCAATAAGTTCATTGGCATTGGTATTGGAAATGATTTTTTTGATCAGAAATCAGAAACAAAGGGAACAAAAACAAAAATAAATAAGTGAGACTACTATCAAACTAAAAACTTCTGCACAGAAAAGGAAATCATTAACAAAATGAAAAGGCAATCTACTGAATGAGAGAAAATATTTTCAAATCATATATATGATAAGATATTAATATCCAATATTATAAGGCACTCATACAACTCAATAACAACAACAAAAAATCTGATTTTAAAAATGGGCAGAATCTCTGAACAGACATTTTCCCAAAGACATACAGCTAGCTGGCCAATGCTCAACATCATTAATCATCAGGGAAATGCAAATCAAAACCTCGATGAAATATAAACTCACACCTGTTGGAATGGCCATTATCAAAAAGACAAGAAATAACAAGCATTGGTGAGAATGTGGAGAAAAGCAAACTCTTGTGCACTGTTGGTGAGAATGTAAATTGGTACAACCGCTATGGAATACTCTATGAAGATTCCTCAAAGAATTAAGAATAGAACTACCATACAATTCCACAGTTTTACTCTGGATATTTATATGAAGAAAACAAAAACACTAACTTGAAAAGACATATGCACCCCCATGTTCATTGCAATGTTATTTACAATAGCTAAGATATGGAAACGATTTGTGTCCATCAATGAATAAGTATAAAGAAACTGTGGTGAATATGTATATAATAGAATATTATTCAGCCATAAAAAGAATGAAATGTTGCCATTTCCAACAACTTGGATGGCTCTCCAGGGCATTATGCTAAGTGAAATAAGTCAGACAAAGACAAATACCATATGATCTCGCTTATATGTGGAATCTTAAAAAAAAAAAAAAAAAGCTCATAGCTACAGAGAAAAGATTGCTGGTTGCCAGAGGTGGTGGTGGGGAGTGGGAGAAATGAGTGAAAGTGGTATAAATATTTAAAAAATAAAAAATAAAATTATACAGCAAAATTAAAAAGAAACATCTATTTGTTTTACCCAGCAGTTTTCTAGATTATCAGCAGAACCTCTCTTTTCCAGAGCATTTATTAGCACTATGATAAAAAGCTGTCAATGGATAAGAAATTCTTTTCTAGATCTTTCCCTTACAAGGAACTCTTCACACTTTCATACCTGTGGTCCTGCCTATATGCTGAAAGCAGTGCATGGCCAATGGAATTACAAGGAATACATTCTGGAGTCTTTTTTGTCCCTCCCCCTACAATAGCCCGGTACATTTACAGGCCTTTCTCTGACATATTTTAAATTTTGATTAGTATTTTCAAGATGAGTGGACAAGTTATAAAATATATCTAAGCCAGGAAAATCTTATAAAAGTTGCTTGACATCTAAGAATGCAGGAATGTAGGCATCTCTGTTTTGAGAAAATGACTGCTTCATTTGGCATCATCGTTGGTCATTAGTAATTAAGATCTGAATGTTATTATTTGTATGACTGCTCTCTTGACACACTGTACCTCTGTGTGTTTTCCTAAATAACTGCTGAGGGTTCATGAATGAAGAGCAGTTGGAGATGGGAGCCTATTACCACTTTTTCTTTCTCAATTTTCCTATTCCCTGAGAGGTGCTCATACCTCATTTTTCTCATGCATCCTTCCTTAAGTTGTTTTCTTGAGATCAAAGGCAGAGGGGCTGTGCATAGCAGGCCACCATCCTGCTTCTTCTGAACTCATCCTTCTCTCTTTTTCTTCTTTCCTACCTTCCCCTTTGTCAGAGTATCAACACCAGCACTGGGTTCCCCAACAGAAAACATAAACACATGCTCAGAGATCAGTAAATCAAAGAACATCAAAGAAATTATGGAAATGCCATTAAATGTAGAATTTGATTTTTCAAAGTCTGCAAAAGAGTCATGGGTAAAAGGAGAACTATATTGGCTATTTTTAACCTTATTTTATGAGCTAGTGTTTTTAGATAGTTCTTATGGAGGGGGCACTATAACCTTTTTAGTTTTGCTCTTTGAATGATATGATACTGCCTATCATGGTATAAGTTGTTCAGAGAAAGGAGAGATAAAAGGGGACAAGTGTCAACAGGAAAAGACCCTGAGAAAACATACATTTGACCATTGCCTTAAGAGATGGGTTGAGTTTAGACAGGCCAGAGGAAGCAAATTTAAGTCTGTATTCTAACCACTTTGCTTTCTTCCACTCTAAATATACCTGAAGCAAAATGGGAGGGTCTCACCATTTGGCCTTGATCTGCTGGCAGTGTCACTGTTGCTCTGTGCAGGCCCCCAAATCCATGACATCTCTCTAGAACTTGAAGAAACACCTGATTCCTCTGAATTGACATTCAGAAAATTTCTCAGCTGATGACAAAGCCCTTCAAAGTCACAAACATTTTGAGGCTGATGCATGAGCTCTCAAATTGTTAATAGGGACAGTGCTACTAATATTCATGTGAAGGTGAGGAAGAGGAAAAGAATGTCTCTCAGTTTAGGTCTTCTGATCTGTCATTTGGAGGCTTCCTGTTACACATCCCATGGAAAATTATTTTCTCTGCTCTATTTCCTCATCTTTGCATCCCAGTACACATGTCAAGATGATAGACATGATTGCTGGTGGGTCCTGGGTCTTGAGCCTTGTGGACCTTCCGAGCATTACTGAGAGCCACAGAAGCCTGAAGGGCAAATGAACTCAAGGGGAACAAGGAGCATAAATACACAGCATGAATGCACAAAATGTACTGAAACAGAGGGGAATGAGCCCCCATATTGATGCTAAAGAGTTATCAGCCCACTAAAGTGATCATTTGGGATCAAACCACCAACTTACTAGCAGCCTCAGAGTGAAGCAGAATTGAAAAGTAGGGGAAAACTTCTTTATAGTGTCCCCTCCCCAAACTAACTAGGGCTTCAGTCTCCATATTCTATACTCCTCCTATCATGTGCCCTTCTCCTGATAGCCTAGACTCAGAGTTTAGGGGAGTCCTTCAGTCATTTAGTTGAAACCTCTCATTTACAGATGGGGAAGTACCTTGGCCAGAATCACTCTGCTAACTAGGGCCAAATCAGCAGTAAAACCCAGGACTTCTCGTCATGAACTCTTTCCACTATGTCAGCTCTACTTTTGTTCTTTATCCTTTCCATAATCTATTTCTAAGGAAGAATAAGTTTTTCACTTCAAGGTGTAATTTACTATTTGCTGAGAAATGTAGTTCTTCCAACAACCTATGTAAAAGGAATGAGGTTCTTATTGTAAAATATGAGAAAACTTCTTAGAGAAGTTAGTAGTTCTTAAGCTACATCTTAGGTAGGGTGAAACTTTAATAGCAAATGTCAGGAATATGCATCACTGACAAAGTGAGCAATTGACAAATACTTAGGGGCAAGAAAAGCCTGTGTGAGAGATGATGAAGGGAATGAAGCCCAGGTTATTTGAGAGGTGGAGGTGGCATAGATAGATGAAGCTGGAAAGTCTGATAATTAATTTATGCTAAATCGTTAGTAAGTTGTTTTATCATCTTTGGGAATATTTAGATTTTAGCGGGTCTTCTGAAGGGCAGTCCATCCTCTGAAGGGTAGTCCAAAGAAGTCAAGCCCTAATGATGGCAATCCCAGCACAGTGGATGATCAGTAAGGAAGATATTTTAGATAAATCCTTTCTGTCATAAAGTTTCCTCAAGATAACTGTTTGCTGATACATTTTATCCAAGGCCAAAGGAACTTGAGGTAATTGAACTTCCTGGCAGGTAGAATAGAGGTCTCAGAGGCCAACTTCTTGGATAGGTGAATTTCAGATGATATAGCTTAGGGTTTTAGTCAAAAGCATATATTCTATGGCCAATTGGTTTGGGTTCAAATTCCATCTCTGTGCCTTACCACTTCTACAGCCTTGAGAAAGCTGCTCAACTTGTGTGCTATGATTTCTTCGCCAATAAAGTGGTGATGCAAACAACAATATCTAACTCTTTTATTTATTTAAAAGATTAAAGTTTCAAATATTTAGTAGCATACTTGCTATATAATTAGTATTAAGTGTGAGCTGCTATTATTATGATTATTGTTATTGTTTTTGTTGTGATCAATGATGCATTCTCTTTCTAGCCTTCCCACATCCACCTATCTATATCCCTTTCTTCTCAACACCTCTTCTACACATAGTAAACCAATAGAAATTCTTCCATTTGAACAACGTTTTATAGTTAGCAAGTGCTTTCATATACATGATCTCATTTGGCTCTTGTGTGTTAGAAATTTCCACATATGAAAATGAGTAAAAAAACCCCCCAAATAATGAATAAACTTACCCAAGGTCACTGTGCCAGCAAGTGATAAATGCACCAGATCTGGCTTCATACATTCATTTGTTCATTCATTCATGTGTTATTCATCTGCCCACATTTTTTGAGCATCTGCCATGTGCCAAGGACTGGACAAATTGCTAGTGATATGGGTATAAGATACTCAGTCCTGTCTCTCCAGGGTTCATGGTCTAGTGGGGAGCTGAAGATAATGGAAATAGTGTGGTGGTGTGAGAAGAAGGGAATATAGATTACCCTAGAAGTCGTAGAGGAACTAAGAAGGAGGTCAGCAGATGTTGTGAAGAGATGAGACCCACAGGTGAGTCTGGAAAGACAAGAGAAAATCATCAAACTTAGAAGGAGGAAGGAAACCCCACTTCTCCTGCTCTACTGCTCCCCCAACACATACAATTCTATTTGACTGGCATCTTTGAGTTAAGAAACAAAAAAATACAACTACCGGAATTTGCTGCATTCCTCCAATGTGCCCAGAGTGTTGAAGTTCAGTCCACAAGGAGCTCACCATCTAACTCAGGAGTCAAAACTTGAGCAGGGTAAACAATGAAAAACCAAGAGCACCAAAGATGAAAACAGATACTGTGTGCAAGGTGCAGCTTGTAAGTATAACTGGCCCCAGGTGATATGAAAAAACGCCCAAAGAGGATTAGCCTTTAGAGTGTGTCCTTAACTTGTTTCAGGCCCTATACTGTTATATTAGCTCCCTTTTACACAGTACATACTTATTTAGAAGGCCCTTTAAATCTGCTATGTGGTTTATTTCACCTGAAAACTCTTAAGAACAGACACTGTAGAGAATGAGGAGACTGTGACAAAAAGAAGCAAATAATTTGCCCAAAGTGTCTGGATTAGTTATCTATGGCTGTGAAATAGATTATCACAAAATTTGGTGTCTTAAAACATAATAATCACTTATTATCTTCCACAGTCTCTGTGGGCCAGGAATTCATACTGGGCATGACAGAAATGGTTTACCCTACTCTATAATATCTGGGGCCTTGTCTGGAAGACTCAAAGGCTAAGTGCTGGATTTGTCTGCAGGGCAGCTCATTCACATGTCTGGAGATTAATTTTGGCTCTCTGCTGGAGCTGTAGGTCAGTACACTTATGTGTGGCTTCTCCAGCTTCCCACTGGAGGAAGACACACTGTGGGTATCTGAGCACCCAGACGCATACACTACAGGCTCCAGAGCTAGATAATCTTCCCCTAATATGGAGAAGGAGGTCATTCTCTGAACCTTGTCTTCTTTTGACTTCTCTGTCCTCTGAGATTCTGGCCAAAACTTTCAGAGGAATATACATGACAGAACACCAAGCTGACAAAATTCAGAAGAATGAGTACATCCCTAATCTTGTTTCTAGCTGTTTCTGCATTTCTATGTTGCCTATCACCTTTTAGACCTAGACGTGATATAAATTATTCATTTGATTTGGGGCAGGTGCACCTATTTCCTCCCAGGACCCTAGGGGCAAGCATAGGAAATTAATTCACAATGTCTTTGGCTGAATTCACTTGCAATTTCCACACCAAGGAAGAAATAAACTGAAGATATGGAACTTGAGAAAGCTCAAAGGTGTTGAGAATAGTCATCAGCAATTCTTCCTTGCTTTGTAGAGACAAAAAAATGGGTACTGATTCCCACAAGAAAGGTTTATGTTAGCTATCAAAAAGAGTTTCTTAGTCATAGAGGTGACAAAGCCCCAAAACAGTGATTGAGGGGTGTCACAGAAACTCTTCCCTGGAAATGTAGGACAATGACACAAACTGTCTAAACAGAGGGCAATGGATCAGTTGTCCTCACGAGGTTCTCCCCAGTCTGACTCTTCTATTATTCACTGAGTATTCCAGGACTAAGAAGTTGGGGCTCTGGCCCTGAAGAGGGAAAGAGTTGGGAGCCTCTTCTCCCT
>NW_006442484.1:8025325-8087680 GCF_000325575.1 Pteropus alecto
GAGCAAGTCTTATAGATGTACATTGACTGTAGCACCAAGTGTAACCTAATCCTCAGCACTCTGGATTTCCCAAGAGCCATTAGGTTATGATGTGCTCTCTCTTATCAGTAATGTCATCGTACTGCCATCATTAGCATTTTGAGAGCTGGCTTTCCTTTATTATAAACTCAAAATATTCTCTAGCAGAACTGCCCCTCTAAATGTGTCCTCAAATGTGGGAAATTTCTGACAAGGAATGATTGTTTTTGAGTGTAAAATGACTGTAGAGTATTAGACCTGGGTGAGGAGAGGAAATAATTTTCTGATGATCTCTATTGAGTTCTGGAAGTTCCTCTGCATTTCCTTAGGGTTCCCCGTGCAGGGGAGGGCAGAGAGTGAATGGACTCCCACACCAACAAGAGTACCTTCTGTTTATCTGTTCTACACACTGAATCAAGGGTCTTCATTAAAAAGAACAAACACTAATTTAACTCCCTTGATGTATAAAGGGCAAGGCGAATGCTGGAGGGCCATTTCTTACCTACAAAATATTAAATGCATTTAACACAAAGAGAATTTTCTAGAAACTCAAAACCCCAGTTAGTCACATTTCCTTCTAGAAATGTCACCTTTCCAGTGAATGTTTTGACTGTAGATCCTTCAGTTTTTCCATGACTCAAAAGTCATTGTTTGTTGGGGAGCTATGGAAACAGAAGGTTTACAAGGTGCTAAACTGCCTTTTCAGAATTACCTTGGTAGGAAGGTTCTTTTTACATCTTCTCTTTTGCAGTCATTTTTGTTATTTCAGTAATTGCTCTCCTAGACTCTTGGGGCAGTTAGGCACCTGGCTGAATTGATTCCTTTCACACTTCAATTTGAAAAGTCTTACACCATAAAACACATCTACCCTTATTCTTTTCTTTATTGCCATTTTATTTGGGAACTATTTAGCCTTAGCAACCCCTAGTGATTGATAAGTGTGAGCTACAAGGAAACCATGTAACTACAATTCTTAGTGGTTATGGTTATTTATGGCATGAAATTTAGCAAATATATGTGCTGCTAAGAATATTTGACATAAAATTTGCAGAAAAAAATGTTCTCAACAGTGAGGGCTGATTTTTTTTTTGTTAAGATTCTTTTTTGATCATCCCCTAGATGATAACTGATATGATTATTAATTATTATCATTCTGATTATTAATATATTTTAGTGGAGATGTTGAGATTGACCACTACTTATTTACATAATGTCTTTTAATTTAAGCCTCACAATCAACTCCATTTTTAATAGGTAAATAAAGTGAGTCTCCACCAGGTTTAGACACATGTCTAGTGGCTCACAGCTGAAAATGAAGGGCTTGAATTTGAACGTGGCTTTGTCTGACTCCAAGGTCCATGTTCTTTGTCACTCTACTATACTAGCTATCCCTCTACATGGCATTAGAGGTCCTTTTGGCTAGAAATCTGCATCCTTTTTCTTTTAAAAGCAGATTTAGAACATTATTTGAGCTTTTCTTGGTAACACTGAGCGATCATTAAGAATTTCATCTTGCCATAGTAACACAAATATTTCTGTTCACTAAGCATCTCTATATCCCAAGTATGGATTAAGGGCTTTACATATATCAGACTTGCACAAAATTCCTACAAAGTAGATATCATTTTATCAACTTTATGACTGAGTAAATAATGGCTTAAAGAAATTTAAGGTAACTTATCCACTGTAGGAGACAGAGTTGAGACATGAACCAGTTTTTTCTGACCCCAGAGCCTTGTGTCTACAATGCCTTGCAGCTTTACAGAGATAACAATATACAATGAAGATGTGGAGCCACTGTATATATGTATTTAAATTATATAAAATCAACTGTGTGGGTTCAAGAAACAAACAAACAAAAAGAGTGAATTAGAATCATGGTGGAAGTTTGCCTACATTTAGACTTAATGAGATGCATGTGAGACAACAAACAAGGCTCTTCTATTTTCTCCATTTTGTCACTTCCTTTCTATGTCTCAAAATATTAGCTTCTTTAGATATAGAAGATGACTCTAATGTTAGTGAGTCTTTATAGAAATAGACTTCTAACTCAAAGCAAGCTGAAGCTCAGCTTATAATAGTGGTGGGAAAGGAGCTGTTTATGACCTTCTGTATGATAGTACCTTGATCACCATGTAGCATCTTCCTCAAGGATCTTACCTCCATAATGGAAGAATATTTTACTATTTTGTTCATTTTTCTAATCCCTGTGCCTGGTACCTAGTAGGTACTCAATAAATATTTGTTGATGTATGTTTAAACTAAATACAAAAATAATGAAAAAAGAATTTCAAATTGTTTAAAAATTTAAAAGTAAATACTTAAGGACTATAGAAACGTGTGAAGAAGTTTATCTCTACATCAATTAACCTTAAATTAGATATTTTTAGTGTGTATGCCTTTTTATTTTCAGTAGCTTTCTGCCTTCTCTTTTTGTGAACTCTCACTTCTGATTTGGGAAGATAAATCACCAGGCATGTTATGATTAGTTATAAAGTAAGAGCGAATAAACTCCACATCAGAAAAATTGAGCTTTAATGTATGAGTACCAGAACATCTATGTTGGCCACTCAAAACTTTTTGTTTCCTCTTGGGAACAACTGCATTTCAGTTCACTGGTTGCAAGGTAAATAGATTTGAGTTAAGGATATTTTACTGTAAGTACTATGACCGATGTCATTATAACTATAAGAACCTTTTTATATCTTGTCAAATATTGAGATGCTACCTCATACCCTTTAAAGGAATGTTTATTTGCAAAAAACAAAGGGCTTTATTACTTAGTGAGCAAACTTTTAGTTTTCCATTGCAAGAATACCCAAAGTAGTGATGGTGCTCCCTGACTTTATGATGTTATATTAACATATTATTGATATTATGCAATTACTGACTCATTTATTTGTCAAATATTAATTGAACTCCTAGTCAGTACCAGGTACCGTTCTAGGGCTTGAAAGATTGCAGTGGACAAAACAAAGTCCCTGTCTTCATGAAACTTACAATTCATCAGTTTTCTATTTAGATTGCAATTTAAAAATTTGATCATACTTATCATGTGACCTTCAGAAAAACTCTGAGAACTAAGCAGGGCAAGTATCAATTTTCCCACTTCACAGATGAAGAGACTTTCCCATTTATCTTCCCTGGAGAGTCTCCCTTCCATTTGGCAGGATCCAGAAAGGACTGGATTTAGTGAACTTTGTCAGGGGAAAGGAGGGGGCAAAGAGAGCTGAGTGCGTAAGAGTGTGTACACAGGAGTGCACACCTGGAGAATAGCACGGCTGTCAAACCTAAGGTTCCCAAGCTTAGCTGGATGTGGATTCAACCAGTTTTGGATCATCATCATTCTTGCTCCCATGTCATCTTCTCTCTGGTTTTTCATTACGGCAGGAACATGTAGTGAGTAAAATGTTGCTGGGCCTGAAGAGGCCCTTCCTCCCTCAGCTAGAATGTGCAGCATGTGGTGCAGACTCATGAGCCCATTCTATTGGGAGTGTCTATTCCCATGTGCAAAGGCTTTACATGAGAGCAGAGCAGTGACACATCTACCTACAAGAAAAGACGTGTTCGTCACAAACAGGGCATTACACCTCTGCAGAGACTCACTGTAAAAGCATTTACCACATGACGCAAATTACACATGTTCCTTGTCCAGAAACATTTCTTAAGCATTCAGATGCCCATTAATTCCCCAGAAGAGGAAAAGTGTGTTGTAAGGGACATAGAGTAGCAGTAGGCTGTCATGGCAGTGGTTCCTTAGCCTTCAGCTCTCATAACCTCTGCCCTGGAAGACGCTGGGAAGAACTCTTCTTAGTAGAGAGAGAGGGCAGAATTGCCTGCCTTTGGGATGTCTGTAGGGCAGAAAAAGTGGAGAAGCTAAGGAAATCCCAGGGAAAACTCCCACAAAAGTCAATGATTTCTCACCTGATTAGGCTAACAATCCTTTGATTCTTGCTTCCCATTTTACATTTTCTCCAGGGAATATTCCAAAATAGCCGTACACTAAAATAAATCATATTTTATTTTTATGGCTCCTCATTATCTCAACTCTCAAATGAGAGCAACTCTGCTACTTGCTTAGGAGGCTGTGAGGACTAAAAAAGTTGCAGTGAGAAAGAGCTAAAAAAAAGTGCAGTGTGCTTGCATCTCTACGACAAAACGGCTTATCTCTGGGCCTTCTGTTTGCTGAGCAGCAAGGGCCCAAGCAAATCTGGGTTAGCACCTTAGTTCTGCACTAACCTGCCTAAATTTAAGTTTCCTCACCTAAAAATTGGTGAGGACACTACTAACACCTGCTACATAAGGCAAATGTGGATTGAAGTAATAATCTGATGCATTACTACCTAGCACAGGGCCTGGCACATGGAAAGTGCTCAAAAAGTTGAAGTTGATGATATACAGATGATTTCAGATTTTCAGTTTTATCCACAGACCATGTGAATTAAAGATAAATTTGTATAGCACATTAGACTCCTAAAAAGTTAGTCATTCCTACTATTTAATGAGATTATTACAATTTTTAATAATAAAGGATATACCTTTCTTTATAATCTCTCACTCTACCAATCAAAAAATTTTATGCGAATATTTAATCATGTATTAACTTAAATACAAAAGCACTACATTTAGTTTTTCCTTCAGTAATCCAGAAGGAGTCAGTGATATCATCACCATTTGAAAATGAAGGAACTTTAGGGCCAAAGATGGTTGGTGACATCCACAGAGGCACAGGCTGGCTGGTCTCAAGTGTTCCACTTTCTGACTGGCAGTCTAGCAAGATGTACCACTTACCTGCTTCCTTTCCACCACCAGCTGCTGCTTAAATCAGTCTGATACTCTTACGTGCAGAAACAAACAAAAAACAAACAAGAATTATTCTAATCCAAAGTCCTCTCTTTTATCTATAAGGAGTGTTATAAAGGTGGCCAGCTCAGGAACTCTGGTGGTGAAACTAACTTCATGATGAGAGCAGCAATGTGTCAAAGTCTTGGTCCTTGATAACCGGCACCTGGTGACAGCCTGCTACCAAAGGGGAGAACTTAGACACTGCTTATAGCGATCAATCCTGTAACTCAGTCCCTAAGGAAGAACATTCAGGAAAGATATCTGATCAGTTGAAGGTGAATAGAAAACAGAAAGAATGAACGAATTTAATGGTTGTTCAAAACAATTTTGGATTTGTTCTTTAGGTCTAGAAATCAGAACTGGCTAATGATATTCCTATTTAAAAGAGCAGAGTCTCCAAGAACAGACTTCTTGGGATAGCATCAAGAGAATGTAGAACTGGAGCCAGGGAGACTGAAAGTCTGTATTACTGCAAACTGCCTCAAAAGTGTATTTTTTCAGCTATCATTTGGACCTCATTGGTTGTAATTTGTTGAAAAGGGGCAGGGGAGAAAACACCCAATACCATCTGCTTCATTGTTTTGTGGGAAAATATATGCAGTTAAAGCAGGGGAAAACATTATTTGCCAGTCTGAAGCTTTTGGTGCTCCTCCACAACTATTTGACCTAAATATATTAAATATTGTAATGTTTCGTTACATGTCCCAGGACAAAAAAAAAAAAAAAAAAAGCAGGCTATCGCTTATTAGCTTTCTGTTCCTGGATCCTTCCACAGTTGAGTTGATAGCGCAAAAGATAGTGGGGAAATCCAAAGGTAAAGGTTAAACTCTGTTTTATTATGTTTACAGGATTTAAAGGGTAAGTCAGGAAGTGCTTACATAACATCAAGTGAAAGTGGTGGATTAGTAACCAGAGCGGGACTTGAAAGCGGCCTTAATCCTCCGAATCTCCAGGGGTGAAAGGTCAACCTCTAACACCAGGTTGTGTAAAGAATGGAGAAGGCACAAGCTTCTGTTTCATCGTGCCTCTGCTAATCCACTGAGGAAATGAGCAACCCAGGACTTGGGGAGAAGTAAACGCCTCCTCCCAGGAAAGCCACCTGTGAATTCAGCCAAGGAGGACGTAATTAAAGTCTGAAGGGCCCAGTGCAGGAGTGGGGTGACCACAGATAGACACAGCCCCCAGCTGCAGGGTTGAAGGAGGGGCTTCCACAACCTCTGAAGAGTCAATATACCAGATTCCTGACAAAGCTGGCAAATGGACCGCTGTTTTCCTGACATGCTCTTGTCATCCTGAAAAGTGGACTGGCAGACTAATGGCAATCATACACACACACACACATGGACACACACGCACACACACGCGCATACACACACACACACACAGCCAAATCGGTAATTCTATAAGGGATTAGTTGACATACTAAAAGAGTCAGTTGCCAAGAACGTGGGCCCAAAAGAAATATTAATAAATTAGTTCTTCCTCATCTGTTCTCTTGCTTGCTCTCTCTTGCTCATCAAAAAACTGGAGGAAAAAACTTTTCTTACGAATGTTTTAAATAGATCCCCTAAAATTATAGTTAGTCTTATCTCCTAGGATTTTAAATGCTATTGGAAGAAATTGCCTGTAATATACTGGTGTATTTATCTAGCTAGCTGCCACTCTGACTGTCCATCTACCTGTCTCACTACTTATGGATCAGAAGTGTGTTTAACACATCTTAAGACACAAAGGTAAATCTGAAAGCAAATAGACATCAAATGGATATAAACACTTTTTTTATGAGAAGCCTAAAATTAGGGACAGCAAAATTTAGGATCCAGATTCCTTCTTTTCCTTTTCCTCTGTCTCTTTTGGCAGCCATTGCAGGCCAAGAAAAGCTGTCAGTAACCTTTCTGATCCCCGGGCCCTGAATTTGCAAAAAAAAAATTCTCCATAGCCAGAGCGTGTTACATGGAATGTTTAAAGTCCACGACACAGTAAACATCTTTCTTCCATGCGTGGACAAATTGAAACTTTGGATACAATCAATTTACAGAAGAAAGTTCCAACACATTTCAGCACAAAGCTAAAAAAGCTTTCAGAGTAGCCGTTCCATATTTATTCTGAGCTGGCCTTTATTAAATCACTTGTGAAAAATACGGAGATTCGTCTCAGCTGTAGTTTCATCATCTTAAAACAGCAGAGGCATTTATCTTATGAAATTGCAGAAGTCGAGTGCTGTGCAGACTGATGGCTCAGAGGTGCTCCTGGCATTAGTATCTGATTGTCTCGCCTAAGGTGTTTATGACGCGTACAGCTGTTAATAGCCTATGCTGTTCATTTTTTACAGAATTTGTGGTTTAAGCATTATGCTTAGAATATCTAAAATATTTCATTCCTTCTTTTAAAAAATGGTATCAAACTGTTTAATACGAAATGTGAAAAGTGCTTAGTTGCATATATTTGATTCTCTGCCACCTTTTTTTTTTTTTCCAGAGCCCTTACTCTTTTCTTGGTATATCAGAACCTGGCTTGTTCCCCAACTCTGTTCTTCATTAAGTCAAAACTAATAACATAACTGCATCTGGAAAATGAGGGGGAAGATTGAGTATTGGCTTCCCTTGGGATATGTTTGAAAAATAGATCGTACATGAGATTCAGGTGTGTGCCATGAGGATGAAGCCTAAATCTGCTTGGTACTTCAGGGGAGAAATGAAGAGAGCAGCCTTATTCAAACACTGTGTATCAGAATCCTCCCAAAACATGCCTCATTGTTACACTGATGTGGTTCTCAAAGGGTCAGATTGTTCCTCTTGATCCAGTCCTTCGGAATGGCTGGATTTGATACTAAAATGGTTCCCCAACATAGCTCACAACATCTGTCACCTGTGCTATGGCATTAGTACCATGAAAAAAGTAAGAAGGATTGGAGGTCTTTAAAAACTCAAAATCAACATAGAAACAAACTTTCAACTGGAAATTCCACTCACGAAGGAACTTGTTCAGGAGCAAACTCAATTAAGAAGCTGAGGAAAGGAACCAGTAATGATAAATGGGTGCAGAGTCAAAAGCCAAGACATAGTGATTTACTTAAGAAGAAACAATCTCTAAGTTATGGCCCCCAAACCAACTCTTAGTCTCAATGAATGAGACGTCCAAAAAAGAAGTTGTCTCCGGTGTATTTATGGGACAGAAGTCATGGGAGATCTCAGGACACTGGCCGGCAAACCCAGGGATTCCCGGATAACCTGTTGGAAACGACCTCCAGACAGAACTTGTGTGTGCACAGGGATTACTTCTTCCTAATCAGCAACCTTTCAAACCTCTTTCCTCATCTCCAAACTTGGAGCTTCATGTTAAAACAAGGGCAAGGCTGAAGGGAGAGATTTTTCTTTTTAGCTTTCAATTTCCCTAAATACAATCAATGGGATTTGAGGAGAAACTGGCTTCACCCTATTAAATTTCCAATTTGAGTCAAACTTTGGGAAAGCATGAGCAGAAAACAATGTCTTAGACCAAAGAGCTTTACTCACATTTTGAGCTTGTCATAAATGCAAGGAATATGCGAGATGGAATTGATACATAGAATACAAGAAAATAAGATCAAGTACAATCTCATATCTAACAGATGAACCATACGTTTTGTTCAAAGCCATAGAGGTAGATGCTGACAGAGCTGAGGCACTAGAACAGTCCATTTTCTATAGCTGAAACCTACATATAACTTATTGTGAAGGAGGAAATCTGTTGTCCTGAGTCACATTGGGGTGGAGGAGCACTTGGGCTCAAATACCAGCTGTGCTGCGAGAACTTGAGTGAAGTATTTTACTTTGCTATGTCTCTGTCTAGGAAATGAGGATGATGACGACCTCTCTGAAGGATTGCTGTGGAAGACTGAAAGGGATACTGTGTGGAAAGCATGTCACACAGTGTCTAACACAAAGTAAGCCCCCCATAATGACAACTTTTCTTGTCAATTAGCCTGGCAGGCCAGGCATAGTAGTCTGGCTAATTTTCTCTGTTAAGAATCAACTTTACTGATCCAGCAGAAGTCTCTAAGCAATAGAGTTCTCTGCTGAGGGAAGAGTCACGTCACCTTTTCACAAAGATCAGGCACATACCACATGCCTCAGTACCCCTTCAGCCTCCCTGCAGATAGATGCCCTACTAACTTAATGTCCTTCACCTTAGAGTCCCTGCACCTTCCTGCCCTGTCCAGAAAGGTTGTCCTTGCCTGAAGCTGGCACAATGGATGCACAAGGGTGGAAGGTGGAGCTACTTATGGAACTTTGGGGTGGGGGGAAGGTGGGGGGAAAAGCTGACAACTCTCCAGAAATTTAACAAGCAGTCCAGGTGCTCACTTAATGTGCATATTTTAAGAAAGGAGTCTCGAAGGGGAAATACAAACACACTATTATTTTCAAAAAGCAATTTTCTTCTTTTAAAACAAATAATATAAGAGCATACAACAAAAAATAAAGATATATTCGTGCATCTTTTTAAATAAGGACACAATGCATAGAGATGCAACTTTACATAGGATGCTGCAAGCTATTAGTTATATTGGCTATAGTTATAGCCAATATTCCATTTCTTTAGAAAAGAAAAAAAAAACTTAGTTTTAACACTGGAAGTAACCGTTTTCTTACAATATTTGTGACCATGGTAGCTTTTATCCTTGTATCAGCCCAATTTCTTTTCCTTTACAGAGAAATTCAGCACAAAACGTAAGCATTCTCAAAGCAAACATCTCTAATTGCAAAGCCTTGTTTCAAAATACTGGCCTTATTGACTGTCAAAAATCTAAAGAAAGGGTGAGTGACTTGAATTTCTGTTACATATTTTAACACATGATCAGCAATTATTCTGGCATCCACATCTTTGTATAGATGGTCAGTGCTAAAAGTCTTTCACTGCCTCATTCTCCTGTTATGATTAACTTTCTTTTTTAAGCAGAGGATAATAAAAATGAACACTTTCTGTGTCGCAGACACTGTTCTAAACACTTGGCATGTATGGCCTCACTTAATCCTAATGTGACCCTCTGGGTAGGCCCACCACTGAATTTGTTGTAATCAGGGCTGTGGCTTCCTCTGGGTAGACCAGAGGAACAACCCTACTTGTACCCCCCAGGTCGGGTCCAGTCCAGAGGCCTGGATTCTAGTTCCAGCTCTGTCACCAACATTGGGTAACACTGGAAAGTGATTTGAGCCCCTTAACTTTAATTTCCTCATCAAGTAAATAAAGGACAGGAAACATATGACTTCTACTGTCTTTTTGAAATCTGAATGGTTATTGCTTTCATAGAACCCAAAGGCAAGAACTTTGAAAAAGTTGAGTGTTTTTTCTTCAGTGATGTCATGGCTTGGATTTCAGGCTTGGGTGTCTTATCTGTTGGAGAAGTGTTGTTTCAATGAGTTGGGGGGTCCTTGCAAGCGAGTGTGCTAGGAGAAATAGCACAAAAGAAAGAAAAACAGCTTGGAAAAGTTTTTCTTGCCAAATCCAATTTTACCACATGTGACTCCACTTACCTTAAGGAGTGAATTAATTTCAAAGTCAAATTAATTAATTCACATTTTAAAGTGTACGGAAAAAAGTCACTTTTCTTTCTAAAATGGAACGAAAACTAAATATCTAATCCTTATTTATCAAAGTAGCATCTATGTTGTTGCTGAACTCTTTTATTTTTACTCTTTCAACATGTTGTTCACTTAAGCTATAAAAAAAAAAAAGGTTGTTATGTTTATAATGGCCTAGGAAGAAAATTATATCCAAGAAGCTTTATAGCTCCTAAAGTATGCTATCCTCTCCTGTACCACACCCTAATAGTGAGGATAATAATTTACTCAGAAAGATTGATAGCTGGCATTTGTATGGAAGTTATTCAGTTATTGCATGAGAATTAAAATAAAATTATCTTCTCACCAAAGGAGGTAGTAATCACCTCAGGCTAAGGCTGAGGTAGAGTTCAGAGGAATCTAGGTTTTGAGGATCTTTATTTCTGTACAAAATTAGTAACTTCCTTTCACATTAAATGAATTACATGCAACTTTAAATACCTATTTTCAAAACATAGCCCAGCCCAGTCTATTCTAAAAATAGATCTTTCCTCTCAAAAATCAACCTATTTTGATTAGTTTTGGCTTTTGTCATTGTCAGAAACATTTCTCCAAAACCCTGCTTGCCTCTTTCCAGTCGGCAAAATGCCCAGGCATGGTGTTCCTTAGCAGCAACAGCCCCCAGGGCTGGACAACTCATACATCAGTCAGAAAGGAAGAGACAAGGGAAAGAAAGGGTGTGTGTGTGTGTGTGTGTGTGTGTGTGTGTGTGTGTGTGTGTGTGTGCACGTGCGTGAGAGAGAGAGAGAGAGAGAAGAGTGTGTGTGTGTGGTGGGAGACAGAGAGAGAGAGAGAAAGTGAGAAGGAAGGAACTACCGCAAATAATCTCTGTCGTCTCGTTTCTTTCTTTGAGTCATTTCATAGAGAGAATGTGTTTTTCATAGAACGTCTGGCTTCTCTCAGTTTCTAACACACCTTTCAATTTGCCAGCACACACTAGGGGTCTATCTCATTCTATTACTCACCAGTCTAGCCATCTGTCCATCTTCCCTCACCCCAACTATATTCTGACCCTGTGTGTGCATGTATATCATAAGGATATGCACATGTGTGATAAACAATATTCAAGATAAATGACATACATAGAATTTCACACATACACACCTAAAATATTATATATACAGGAAAGTTGTAAACGAGGTCCAGCAGAATGCAAATCCTACAGCTAAAGGGACCCTGCCTTTTTCACCTACTGCTAAACGTTCTGTGCCCAGCCAAGTGTCATGGGGCTGCTCAAAAACAACATTGGTTAAATAAGTGAAATGTGGAAATCATCCTGAAAAGAATGAGACAAATATCTTTTGAATTATCAAAATCATGAAAAGGAAGGGATATTTACAAATATTGCACTAGAGGTCGTGAATATAAACTCCAGAAGTCATTACTTATTTCTAGAAAATATTTATTTATTCTAGAAAAATTTTAAATTAATGCAGATATATTATACCATCTAAACTTACAATTTTATTTTTTTATGATAAAAATTATCTATAGTCATAGAAATTTTGAAAAATCCAGAAAAATAGAAAGAAGGAGAAAAAATCATTCACAAACCTAGGATTTAAGAATACTACTACTAACGGTCTGATGTGTTTGGTCCTAGTCTTGATCTATAGCCTTAATAGATATAATCTTAGGGTCTATGCAATTTCCACCCTTGTGTTTTTCACTAAAAATAAAACAAAAGCATTCTACCTTGTTATAAAGGCTTTGTAAACCTAATTTTAAGTGCCTATAAATAATTATACTGAACGGAGTATCATAATTTACATAACCATTTTTCTTATTGTTGCATCTATAATTTGTTCCCAATATTTTGCCATCAAAGCTTTTGCTACTTGTCCTCTTCTTGTAGTTATTTGGTTTCTGTTTCTGTCTACTTAAAATGCTTTTCTTTTTCTTTCCCAGTAATCTACACCATTTCTCTCATCCTTCTTGGAAGGATTTCCACATTTCATTCATTTAGCCCATGTTGTTTTTGAGCAGCCCCATGACACTTGGCTGGGCACAGAACATTTAGCAGTAGGTGAAAAAGGCAGGGTCCCTTTAGCTGTAGGACTGCATTCTGCTGGACCTTGTTTACAACTTTCCTGAGGGTGGTCTCAGTGCTTCTGGAATCTCTGTACTTTGCTGATAAACCATGTACTGGACCCTCTCACTTAGGTCCAATCAGACTACTAGTCCCTGGGTCAGAGAGCATTTCAATATATTTATTCTAAAATGCTCTATAGCACTTACCATGAGCCTTTGTAAGCTGTGAGTACTTAGCACACAGCAAGTGTGAACACAGCCTTATTCCCTTTAACACAGATCAACCTCCCCGTTGTGTGGTCTTCAGCTTGATATTTGTTCCCATCCACATTTACTGAGCACCATTACATTCCAGATGCTGTGCTGGGCACTATGGGGGAAACAAAACATTATTTAACAATATCTCTGCCCTATTCTTCCCATAAACCAGGTTCAATGGTAACTGTAAGATGAGTGTTTGTCAAGCAATAATGATAATAAAATAACAGACACTGCTAATTATGTGCTTCTCGTTTTCTGTCAAAGTGCAATATACTTTACACAGCACCTTTTCTAGGTAGCAAAGCTGAGACCCAGGGTGTTCAGAAATGACCCGGGAAACACAGAGAGAAGAAAATCCACTTACAATTTGAGGGAACTGGAGAAGATTTCACAGGCAAATGCTAGGTGAACTGGGAGGCTTCCCAGTTTTTGGAAACCTGGAAATAGAAGGAAAGGGCATTTCAGGTAGCAGAACACTTATGGGCAAAGACTTGGAGTCAGATATCTGACTAATCTTTCAGAAATGGTGACCACACATGATATAAATAAATGTATCAGTGGATAATGGGAGGACTGAGGGGAAGACTGCCAGGGATATCTGAGCACCTATTATAAACCAGAGACTTTACCTATCTTATCTCATTTAGGTCCCCCACACCCCCATAGGGTCAGTATTATTACCTCTCTTTTAAGGATAAAGAAACTGTGGCTGTTTGAGGCTAACTCTGAAAACACACTGTCCTACCGTGTGGCACAGCAGGGAAGTTAAGGACACAGGTCTGAGTCCCAACCTTCTTCTCGGTAACTGTGAGACCATGGGCCAGTTGCTACTTTCTTGTGCCTCAGTCTCCTCATCTATGAAATGGCTACGATCGTGGCACCTTCCACATAGGGATGCTGTGAAGATTAAATGAGTGTAGCCAAGAGGAAGTGCTCAATTCCTGCTAATGATCGTAATGATTCTTCCTCTGCACAGTCTCTCATCTGTCTCTCCATCCATCATATTTTACATTCTGTGAAGAAGTTCTTCTCTTGACTGTAGTAGGGACACCTCTTTTCCCTTCCCTGTAAGTTCATGGTACCCACTGCCAGAAGCAAACAAATTTTGCAAACAATCTATTGATTTCTCTATTGATTTAATTTTGGTTGTACCCAATACCTAGACCTTTTTTCCCTTCAACTTGTTTGAGCTCTTGGAAATCAGTAACAAGTCAATTATTTCTTTTATACCCCATAACGTACTATCCACTCCAGTCCAGTATTGCACAGGTACCAGGCACGAATTCACGCTTATTGATTAATATCCATTCCCCAAGATCTTTGGTATAGGAAGAGCCTGGAGAATGTACTGCATGAGGAAGGTGGAAGTCACTTTCATATTTCAAGTCAAGTCTCAAGTCTTAAGATGGCCCCTGCGTGGGTTGGTAGGTGGGAAGCTAACTGAGAGGCTAGATGTCTTGGCTCTGTTGGGGAAGGAAGAGGAGGTCCCAAGTCAGAGCTCCTGGGGAAGACAGTGCCATTAGAGGAATCTTCTCAGAGAGCTCCAGAGACACAGGTGATGACAAAGCAAGCTTCTGCCTGGGCAGCACAGCTGGCACCAGGTGGCTGACACCCAGGCTGGGAGAGGAGGAAACAGCACCACATAGAGACAGACTGCATGTCTCCAAAGTGGGCCTTCTGCCAGCAAGAACTCCATCAGCTACTGGCTACGCTGGGCTCACTTCCAACTGCAGGCATTGCTAAGCCTCGGTTTTGGGGAACCCTTGTTCATTGTGGCTTATTTTATGTCTTATATCTCTTCGTTGCTTACCAGAGGCTTGCATTTTTAATGTTTCTGTGTATATGTGTTTATTTCATTTTAATTTATTTATCAATTTTATTTTTCTGTCTTTAAAATTTGTTTTATGACTTTATTTCACTGAAATTGGTTGTATGCATGTATTTTTTTTTTTTGCTATTTTTAATTCCTTCAACTGGATTTTTGCCACTAACAATACTTAAAAAAAATATATATATATATTTGTGTATTACCTACTATGTTCCAGAACTTAGACAGCACTTTGTACATATTAAGTAATTTAATTCTCATAACTGTATGATATAGATACCATTATCATTTCTACTTCCCAGATGAGTAAATGGAGGTACAGAGAGGTTAAATAACTTGACAAAGTCATGCAACCAGCAAACGGCAGAGTCTGGATTTGAATCCCAAGCACTCTGCATCTAGAGTTTGCACTTAAATCACTATTTATGATATCAGCACATAATAGTAATAGCCAACATCACTTTTGGGATTATTGTGTGCCTGGTCCTTGTTATTTGCTTTACGGTTCTTGCCTAATTTAATCCTAAAGTAGAGAATGTTATTATCCCAGTTTCCAGAGGAGAAAAGTAAGGGTAGAAAGATTCAAACCCTGCCTCTGCTTCTCAGCGGCAGACTTTGGGTATGCAACCAGGTGTGTGGGCTCCAGAGACTGCACCCATAACCATTCTGCAGACCATCTTCATTTTCTTCATGTCTTTTAAAATAGCACAAGCTTTAAAATTCTGGATGCACTTTAATCATCTTAAAGAAGAATTGTAAAATTCCAGAGGGGAAAAAAATAAAAGCTAAATTCTCTCTAACTTTAACAATGATAATAAGATCTTGCCACTCAGTTCTGGTAAGAGAATCTAAACAAAGACTAAAGTCTGTCTGTACTCGCATGAGGCTGGGCTGGCGGCACGCCTTAATAGAGAACTTGAGTTTCCAGGCCCCTGGCTCACTGCAGACTTGGAACTTTAGCCAACAGGTCTGATTGAACTTTAATGGCTCTTTTCTGTTTGGATGCCCGCGCCCAGAGACCTCCAGGTCATAGGCGTGTGTCTTGTAAAACACATGATGAAGAAATAAGGATTAGCAAACACCAAGGTCACCCCAGGAGATCTTGTAGGAGCACATCAGCCACCTGGATGGTGAAACTCCCTAGGTCGAGCACCTTGTCACAGAGGGACAGATTAACAAATAACTTGGTCTGGATGATGTATGGCTTGAAGGCTGTCATTGCTAAGTCATATCATAACTCTAAGTATCGCATTGAGGGGTGACACAGAGCAGCCTTCCTTCTCCTGTCCCCAAGGAAAACAAACCTGAAAGGGAAATAAAAAGCAAAAGAACACCAGCATTTCTTGACCACCAACTGAGGGCATACATTATTTCATTGAATACTTGCAGCAGAGCTAGGAAGATATTATCATTCCCATTTCACAGTTGAAGGTGCTGAGGCTTGGTGACATGAAGCAAGGTCATCAGCCAGCCAGAGGCAGCACCTATGTTTAAACTGACTTCCCAGTCAGGTACCACCTTGCTGTGCAGCTACCCTGAGAAGACAGGTGGCATGGAGCACAGCTCACTAAGAGAGGACAGGCCAGGAGGAGGCTAGCTATGCTCAAGCGTGGAAGATTTCAGACTAGTACTGGTGGCCAAAGAAAGGGCAGCTGAGAGCCTGGCAGATATGAGAGACTGAAGCTTGACTGGGTCCAATTAACCCAATCACAGCAATTCTCCTCTTGTGCTGGGACCTGAACTAGAGGCTGAGGGGTGGGAGTGAGGGTAGGGAGGCGGAGGCTCAGAAGGGAGGAAGGAAACCTAGGAAAATGAGACCCTGAGCTGTACTGACAAGATGGGGTTTGGAGCAAGGAAGTAATCATGATCTCAGTCGCATTGGGTGTCACACAACTTGGACAATCAGGCAGAGATTGCACCGACTGCTATCATCACACTAGGTCATAAATAAAATGTACCTGCCTTTTAAAAATAAAGATCATTTTTTTGAAAAAGGAAACAAAAAATAAACTTTGATTCCACAGCCCCAAATAACTCTAGTTGGCAAAAGGGAAAAATGAAAAGTGTTAGATCCATGTACCTGCTAAAGAAATTTAAAGTGTAGAGAAAGGCAGAAAATGGAAGGTAATCTGCCCCCATTTCTGACTCTCAATTCTCAATGTTCTCACTAGTAACTTTTGTTCTTACAAAAAAACTATGCACTTACCAGTATTCAAATATCATAGATATTCTCTCTCTCTCTTTATATATATAGTATAATATATTTATATATTATATATAAAACATTTTTTTACAAGAGACTATAATACACTACTCACCTCCATTGAATGTTTTTACTCTAATAACATTTCTTTGAAGCTCCTTACCCATCAACGTACAGCTCATACCTCATTTTTTTCACTAGTTGTATATTTGTTCATCATACAGATATATCATGAGAGTTTTAACCAGTCTCCTTTCGATGGATACTTCGTTTCCAATTTTCCCCTCTGAAATCACAAATAATACTGTAGTGAATAACCTTGTACATCTATTTTGACAAATGTTTACAGAATTATACGTATATTTAAAAGATAAATTCCTAGTAGTCAAAGGGAGCAAGCATGCATTTCTGGTTCTGGTAGATATTACCAAACCATCCTCTAGAAAGTTTATCTCAACTTAAATGCCCACTGATGGCATGTAAAGCCGATTTCCGCATGCAGTCACCAGCTCCAGATACTGTCAAATCCTATGTTTTTTTTCTTCATCATTTGGTTTATAAGTTATAAAAATGACTGTAAATTTTATTCTATTATAAGAGAAATTATTCACTTACAAATTATTGTCTATTCACAAACCTCATACTTTTTTTGGTGGGACTGTTACTCTTTTTCTTTATTGATTTTTATGAGTTCTTTGTTAATTAAAAAAAAGTTGCCCTTTATGTGATGTGTAACAAATATTTTTTTGCTTACTGACATTTATATAATTCTGTGTACACTAAAAATTTTAAATCATCAGCATAACCATTCTATTTTTTTATGGTTTCTAAATTATGTACTTGCTTTATAAAAATTTCTTATATTTCTTGTTTTCTGAAACTTATGTAACTCTGCTTTTACATGTTTAGATCTTTGTTCCAACTATAATATTTTTTCCCAACTAATCCAGTTTATTCTTCCCAACCAATTCTCCCAAAATCATTTTAAAAAACCTCTTTTTCCAATTGATTTTAAATGTTATTTTATATTCTATTTAGTACCCACATATATTTGTGTCTATTTCTGTTTTCTCCATTCTGTTCCACGGATTTTTTTTCTTGAAATTATTAACTTCAAGTACAAAGTATGTTATTTATTGTAACAGCATAATACATAATTAATAATATCTGGTAAAAACTAGTTTCTTCTCATCCTTCTTCTTTTTTAGAAATTTTGATGTTTATTTTTCCAGATGAATTTTATTTAATGTTTGTAAGTTCAAAAAAAAACCTTTGATATCTTAATTAAGATTGCAGATGAGAGATTAATTTAAAAATTGATAGCTTTATGAAGTCAATGCTTTCTATCCAAGAACTGGTACATTTTTGCATAATTGACATGTAACTATTTATGTGACTCATAGTTTTAAAGTTTTCTTCATTTAAGACCTGCACATATGTTAAATTAAGTTTAACTATAGATACTGTATCTTTGGTTGCCATTATTAGTGGAATTTTTATTCTATTATATTTTCTAACTGATTCTTGCTTCTCAATAGAACAGGGTGTTGATTTTTACACATTCATTTGTTAACCACCACCTTATTAATTTTTTTCTTTGTTGTTGAATTTTTTTCTAACTGTTTAAATTATCTTAGATTTTCTCGGTCTATAATTAGGTTTATAATTATATTGTCTGAAAATAACAAATTTGCCATCTTCTTTTAAGAATTTATATCTCTTTCTTTCTTTTGTTCAATTGTAATGGTTAATACTTCAGTAAAATATTAAATAATAATTGTGATAATAATCAGCCTTGTTTCCATCCTGGCTTTAAAGAAAACATTTCTACTAGTCACTAAGTATTATTTGACTTTTGGTTTGGGACATACATACACAGGAATTTATCTACTGTTGTTTTTCTAAGATTTTTTTTCTCATAATTAAGAATAAATGTTAGTTTATTATTTTATTAAGGACATAGTTATATATGACTGCTTTTGCTAAGTGTTTTTTCTTTTTAATTTCAGAAGAAAATATTTACTTGGTTAAGTTCCTTTCTATACATCTTGAAATTATCAGGTTTTTTGGTGTCTTACATAATTTTTATGATGTATTACATGAACAGATATTTGCATTTTAAACTCCTTCTTGATTCCATGGTTGAATCTTAATTGGTCGAAGCATATTACTCTTTTTTGGTAATCCTGAATACTTTTCTATGTGTTAACATTTTATTGATTTGCATTTTCATGTATATTCAAATTCATAAATGAGATTGAACTACAGTTTGTGTTCATGCATGTATAAGCATTTGGATGAATGAATATGTACCTGTGAGTTGTCTTGTCAGTATCTAGTTTTATTTTTATTACTTGTTTACTTATTTCCACCTTCACTCACCTTTGAACCTCTTAGGAGGAAAAGCTGTGTCTGATTCATGCCTGACCCCTCAGCATAATGAGCAGTGCTTAGCACTGAGATAGCACCCAGTTTTTGTTTATAGAGTTTAGTGGGTGGTAGATTTCCAGATTAAATATTTTAGTAAGTGTCTGTTCCAAATATTAATACTAAACAATTATTTGTTGGCTATCTGAAATTCATATTCAGCTTGGTGCCTTATACTTTCTTTTTGCTAAATCTGGTAACTCAAGTTTTAGAATAAAGAAAGTGTGGTAATACCATATACCAAAACGATAATGACTGATAGCACAATCACACTTACTTCTCGGAGGTGCTCTGAAAAGGTAAGTGATAAAAATTTGCCAGGCCTGGGAGGCTCTAGAGATGAAGATAGAGAAGTTATTTGTGAACACTTTAACCAACATTTCTGGGTACATGTTCTAAGTCTGTCTCACGGGTTAGGTGCTTTCCTGGCATTGGAATGTTACTAGCAAAAAAGAGAGAAAATAAAAAAGCAGACCACGCTGGATTTATAGCAATGACTAATGCAATAAAATAGAAAAACAAGTAAATGGGCATGTTTAGTGAATGAAAGTAGTGATTTTTTTTTATTATTTTTTCCCCCTTTGGCACTTGGCTGAGACACCCAGAATAAAGCTTCTAAGCCTTGTCACGCTCGGTGAAAACAATAGTAGGCCAACAAAGACTTAAGTGTAGCCATGTAGACATAAAGTCATCCTTAATTAGACCCGGAGAAAACCATTTGCTGAGCGAGCTCGGTGGAGACCAATGCTGGTGGCTACACACCCCTCATGAGCTCAACCCTGGAGAGATGTGGGGCTGCAGCTTCATGTGGTCCCTTCCCACATGCTGATGGACCAATCAATAGAGAGAAAGGGGTGCATTTGGCGAGTAGATGAGTGGAGAATTCTCATTGGAGGGGATTTCCGAAGCAAGAAAAAAATAAGGAAACTTGTGGATGAGAAAGAAGTAACGATGCCAAAGTTTCCTGTTGGGTGGAGACATTTAGATGTGATAATCTCTCAATCTCATTTTTTTTTTTTTTTTAGTCAGAAAAATCCACATTTCTTCCTTCAGAACATGTCCCCTCCTTACCTCTCAACTTCATCCCTCAACATGACCCACCTTGCTGGGCACACTCTGCTCACAGTAAAGCTTTCTTACTTCCCAGGAAGCACCACATTCCACCTCTTGACCCTAGGGCATGTTTTTGGCTCTGCTAAAAGGTCTTTCCCAGTCATTATTGCCTCATCATTATTGCCTCTTCAAAGAGATGTCCTGGCCCCCTCCAGATGTCAAGATACAAATGTGCCTCTGCGCTCTGACAGAAGACTGGTTGTGCCCACAACCCAGCCCTTAACACACACTTTGCAAATGTAATTGCTTAGAAGTCTGTTCCCCAACTACTCTATGACCTTGTGAAAGACAAGAACTATGCCCTCATTGTGTCATACCTGCAGATCTAATCCCAAGTTCAATAGAGTCTCAATAAATAATAAATTTTAAAAGTTCAATGAATAATGGTCCAGACTTTCCCTAAAAGACAAAGAAGGAAAGATGTTCAGTGGATGGAGCACAACCCTAAACTGAGTGAGCCAGTATGAAATGATAGACATTTTACTCCATGTCTCTTTGACTAATTGTAAATGCCTAAGGTGGTATTCACAGCACTGGCTACCATGAGATATGCAAAGACAGAGAATAGGCACCTTTGACTTTGAGCATATTATAATCTATAGCCCAGAAGGATGTACTTCAACATGAAAACAACTAAGATTAATATTAAAGTAATCTATTTTTAAAAAAATCTTATAAGATATTGCATCAACTCAGTTACCAGTAATAAGAAAATTTAGTGAAACAACTAGATGTTTTCAAAAGAAGAATAGTATATTGGTGAGAAAGCCAATCCAGATTTGAATACAGGCTTACAGCTCACAAACTGTATGACTTTGGGCAAGTGAAGAAAATTCACTGAACCTCAATTTCCTAATATACAAAATGAAGATAATAATAAAATTTTGTGTTGCAAAATTTTTACTGAAAGATAATTAAACAAGAAGACGAGTACATATCTGCAAATTCATTTATTAAAGGTCATTATGCTGGAGAATAATGACAGTGTGATGGAATTTCTAGGCATGTTTGAAAAGGATTCCTGAGCATCACAAAAAAAGTGAAAAGAAAATAAAAAAGACAGGATCAAATGAGGTTATGTTTATAAAGCACTTAATATAGTATCTGACAAATAGTAACATCTCAAGAAATGGCAGCAAATACCATTCCACATGATGCTGAACCTCAGGATATTTCATATTACATAAATGAAAACATTAGAATATTTACATTTTCTATTTTTTCTGGTAGTTTGTTTTTTTAATAGTAAGACAAAATATGTGCTCACGAGCCACACTCTTTATGCTAACAGAGGGTCTTTTTTAGTACTCACTCCTTCTGGATCCTTTAAATAGGTAAGAACAGCCTAATTTGAGCTCATACAGGGCCAAACCAAGGCATTGCATGTCTGGGTAAATGTTACCAACAGCCGAGTTCAAGTTTCCACAGGTTACATTTGCCTCATACTTGCTCATCCACTGTCTGTCCTGTGGGTGGAGGGTGGGAGTAAGAGAATAGGAGACCAAGAGATTTGGTTTTCTAAAGAGCCAAACCTCTGAGCTACCCAACACTATGTGCCACGGAGATCCTCACAGTTCTACATTTCCTTCTCATATTGTAAAATAAAAGCTGTTATTCTTCATCTCCTTTCAGGAAAACATGAAAGAAGCAGCATGCTCTGGGTGTCCCAGGTGAAAACTCAGCCTCTCCCTCAGCATTCTTGGGGGTAGCTATTAATTTCCCTATCCTGAGGGGGACATTATGGATGCCTTCAACTCTTCTTGATGCTTCCTTGTTTACTTGTCCATCTTCTCCAATGGGCTGTGAGTCCCTTGAGAATGAGGAATGTGTCTTGTTCATCTGTATTTCCAGCACCTAACATAATGCCTAGCATTATAGGAGCACTCAATAAGTATTGGATAACCAAATTAAATGAACAAATGAATCAACTAGTAAAGAAATATTTTACTTTTTAAGTTTGTTTTTATTGTTTCTGGGAGATCATTTGCATTTGGGAGCAGTAGACCCAGACTGTCCCCATTTCTATCTATTAAGAAACTTTGGAAGATACCTGCTCTTACACCGGAACCAGTATCCATAAAGTGCACATGAAATATTCCCATGTTTATGCCAGAACCAGGCAGCCAGGGAGAAGCTGGAGGAGCTGAACCTCCCAGCTACCCTGGTGCCGTGATTCCCAGATCCTGGACACCCACGTCTATGTGGGGGCACTGGATCTGCACATGTTTCAACCTGGCTCTGGTCTCCCTTTGAGTAAGTTTCTCTGACTTGCCCAATTCTATGAGCATCTTCACACATGTCTGTATATACCAGACGCTGTTTTCAGATGCTCCAGGTTAGAAATGTCCCTCTGCAAAACTGTAATATGTCCTTAACTTTTCATTTTAGAATCGTCCTCTTCCTCAACTTAGGTGTTTTTTCTCCCGTCTATCACAAGTGAATGTGCCTTCTCACTATCTCCTGGCAACCCAAGGCCTTCCTGTGGGGTTTATAAATACCTTGCTCTGGGTATCTCCCTCTCGTGCTTGCTTCTAGTCCCATCCAAATCTGAATTAAACTCATCTCTTCTAGTGTATGGTGCCTATTAGACTTTTCAAAAAGAAATTTTTGAAAAGCAATATATTTCATTTTAACAAAAGTTTTTTTTTGTTTTTTGTTTTTTTCCCAAAAGGCAGTGATGATGACATTTCATAGTAGTCAAAAAAGAGATTTTAAGGAGATATTTTTAAAAAGTGACATGAGAGCTTCTTGAATGAAAGTTGCCTAGGATCTGTCTGTCAGTGTGCTAAGGAGACATATCCTGATCACAGTGCTATGCTCAATAAATACTTGACTTATGAAAGATGAGTGTTCCAAGGGCAGATATAAAAAATAAGAATATCTGAAAATTTTACCAATTGGCCAAAGTTAAAAAAAAATATCTAACTTATTTGAAGACCTTGGCCTTTTATTTGTCGTTGACAATGGTGAGAGAGATCTGGTCCAATGTTTGGTGTGTAACATGTTAGAATGTACACCATCATAAGTTGAAAGCACATAGAGGCTTCATTTAAACTTTGTTTCCCTTGCTCAGAAAATCTGTGGAGAGTCCCGTTAATTACTCTTTTTTTGTGTGTGTGGAATTAAAACCTGTATTCTGAAAAAGTGACTGATCCAAGTCTGTTTCTGTGACACCGAGAATTTTGAAAACACAAAGGTGGCAGTGAGAGGTGTTGTCTGACTGGATCCAAAGGAAGATCATGTGCTCTAGCTATTTAAAGCCAAAAAACAATGGCTTAAAAAAGTTCAAGTTCAACTTTTGGAGGAAATTGCATTGTAATATTATACTTTAAACATGGTTATCTCTCAACTCAAATACATAACTAATAAGATAATATCATATAAAAATAAAAATTAAAAAGGCATTGTCATGCTCAAAAACATGATGGGCATCTTCATAGAACAAAACAAAAACAGAAATACAAATAAATTAGTAGGAGTGAAGCAGGAGACCTGTTGGACCCCAGGTCTAGGGAAGATGGAAGTGGGAATTCATATCCTGTGGCTAACACTAAAAATACTACCACCACCACTCCCAACACACACACACACACACACACACACACACACACACTAACAGTGCTAAGCTCACTGGTTAGAACAAGAAAACTGAGGCAGATCATCTCTGCCCCTAACAGAAAACTAAAGAAGTTGTCCATATTGTTCTAGGGTTAAAGAGGAAGTTTACAATCAAGACTTAAGAGAAGTATCCTGCTTGTTCCTCATTCCTATGGGAATGAGAATCCCAAACCACTAATAAAAACACTCCTGGTCTGGGAGCTCCTAGGGGGAAACAGAAGGAAATTACAAAACCATTAGACAGTAAGAGATAAGCACAGAAAGGAAGAAAGCAAAAAGAAAATTCTTATTCAAGATGAACCTGCAAACAAAAATTCCAATAGACATAAAAAATTAACGATAAAAATGGCAGGTAAAAAAAATCAAATTAGATTTTTTTTTTTAAGATAAAATGAGAATGAGATAAATCTGCAAATGACTTTAAAATATAATTATGGTTCTGGGTAAAATGTAGCTGGTGGCAGACCACTGATTTCACTGCAACAGCTTAAAAATCTAGATAAGTTGAAAAAAAAACTCATGTTTTTAAAGATTAGAGAGTTATAGAAACCAAGAGTTAAATGAACCAAAATTTCAGAGAAGAGTGAGTCCTTTTGACATAAGTAGTCGCTAACTGGTTGTTTTTTCTTCTGGGTGCATTTGCCAATTTTGGATTTGGTTGAGGATCAGATCAAACCAAGGGGTTTGACAGAGGGAAGAGAAATGAGCAAAGCTTTTGGAGGTTGTGTAGGGCTGGCCTAACAATTTGGAAACCTCAGGAGCCCCTAATGCACAACAGGCTTTCTGCATAGTTTATTTTCAAAATTTAGGAAGAGGAGAGGGGAGGAGAGAAGAGTTGGGGAGAGGAGAGGAGAGAAGAGGAGAGGAGAGGAGAGGAGAGGAGGAAAAGCCAGCCAGCCTTCTAGAATATAGCCATGCTGTGTCGTAGGGGAGGAGAAGAGTTGGGGAGAGGAGAGGAGAAGAAAAAAGAAAAAAGAAAAAAAAAGGAAGTCCCTAAGAAACAGTAGCAGCGTTTCATTAAAAGTTGGGAACAACACAAAGATCTACCATCATACCTGCATTACACAGTATTGTTGATGGAGAAAAAGATTTTAAAAATAGATTAATTTCTGTAAGATTTTTTTTAAGATTTATTAAAGTATAAATAGCATATAATAAATTGCACACATGTAAAGAGTACAATTTACTAAGTTTTGACATATGCAGACATTTGGGAAACCATCACCACAATAAAAACAATGAATGTATCCATCATTCTCAAAATTTTCCTTATTCCCTTTGTAATTCCTCTCTTTTTCCTTCCTAGATTCTAGACTCAACACCCAGCCCCATGTAACCACTGATCTGCTTTCTTCCACTATAAATTAGGTGGCAGTTTCTAGAATTTTATATAAATGGAATCATACAGCATACATTATATTTTGTCTAAATTCTTTCATTTGGCATAATGATTTTTGAGATTCGCCCATGTTTTTGCATATGTCAAAAGTTCCTTTTTATTGTTGAGCATTTCATCGTATATCACAATTTGTTTATTCATTAACCTTTTGATAGACATTTGAGTTGTTTCCAGTTTTAAGCTATTACAGAAAAGTTTGTTATGATTTATATATTAAATATAATACTTATCAAAATCTCAGCAAGCTTATTGTTTACAAAAATAGACAAGCTCATTCTAAAATTTATATGGAATTGAAAATGACCTAAAATAGCCAAAACAACATTTAAAAAGAGAAAAGGTAGGGGACTTTAACCCATTTCAAAATTTATTATAAAACTACAATAGTTTGTGAAATTCTAAAGTAAAACAGAAGAGAAGAAACAGGAAAAAATCTTAATAACCTTGGGTTTGCAAAGATTTCTTAAATACAACACTAAAAATATAAACAATAAAAGAAAAAAATCAATACATAGGAATTCATCAAATTAAAATTTTTCTTCTTTTAAAAATACACTAAGAAGATGAAAAGTCAGGCCCCAGACAAGGAGAAAATAGTTGTAAACATCTATCTAACAAAGGACTTGTATCTTGAATATACAAATAACTTTTACAAGTTAATTATAAAAAGAAAGAAAACCCAATTTTAAAAACTAGGCAAAAGATGTGAACATGCGCTTCACCAAATACATTAGTCAGATGACAAATAAGTACATGAAAATATAACCTCATGCAAGTTAAAATACAATAAAATATACTGACTAGAATGTCTAAAACTTAAACAGTCTGAACATATCAAGTGTTGGCAAGAATATCAAACAACTGGAATGTTTCTACACTACTAGTGAGAAAAGATAAAAAATTATACAACCATTTGAAAAAGATAGGCAATTTCTTAAAAAGTGCAACATATAATTACCATGTGACCAGTCATCCCTCTCTTAAGAGAAATGGAAGCTTTCTTTTGTCAAAATAATATTTGTTTGGTTTAAAATTTTTTTCAATTACGGGTAACATTGAATATTATTATTAGTTTCAATTGTACAGCATAGTGGTTAGACATTTATATAACGTAACAAAGTGATCCCCCTGATAAGTCTAGTACCTATCTGACACTACATATAGTAATTACAATATTACTGACTATATACCCTATGCTGTGCTTTACATCCTCTTAATTATTTTGTAACTGCCAATTCGTACTTCTTAATCCCTTCATCTTTTTCATCCAACCCCCAAATCTCCCTCCTATCTGGCAACTGTCAGTTTGTCAAACCAAATATTTGTACACAAATAATCACAAGTTTTATTTGCAATAGCCAAGAACTATAAGAATTTGAAAGTAATAAAGTAGTGTTTATATTTATAATGTATCTAGTTAGAAAATCAAAGAAAATTTTTGAAGGAGTAAGAGAGCTCATAAAGATTTCTAGATTGACATACAAAAATCAATAACATTCCTCTACATCAAAATAAACTATTAGAAAATATTATGGAAAAAGATAATAGTATGTTAACAAAACTAAAAGTTATTTAAGATAAATCTAACAAGATATTTTCAATACATTAAGGGAAAAAAATTATAAAATATTATTTAAGAAACAAAAGACAATCTGAATAGAGGTACAGACCTTGTTAAACTATTTGAAAAGTTCCAAAATATGATAATCCTTTAAAAAAAATAGTTCCATAAGATAATAGTCTACAAATTCAACATAATTCCATTCAAATACCAACAAAAAAATTTGTGGAGTTTTAAAAAATATGCTAAAACCCATTTAGAGAATTAAAGGCCAAGAGTAACCAAGTAAATCTGAAGAAGAACAAGAGGGAAAATTTGCCTTCTATATATTAAAACCCATTATAAAACTATAGCAATTAAAACAGTATGATATTGCTTCAAAGAAACAAGATAATAGTAGAGAGAAATCTAAGAAAGAGATCTGTGCATAGATAAAATTTTCTTTTTCTTTTTTATTAAGATAAAACTTTCTAAAATGATAGAAATGGTATGTAAATCAGAGGAAAAAGGAAGCACATTTAATATATAGTTTAGGGACAATTGGGGAAGGATTAATAGCAATTCCTATGTCTTCACATACTGGGAACGAATATTTGCTATTCATATGACTAACAAATGCTTGGTACAGATGCTTGGTATATGGAATATACAAAAAAAAATACAAATTAATAATAAAATACAACCTGAGGAAAAAATAGCCCAAAAATATGAAATGTCATTTCACATCACATACGAGGAAGTCTGATTGATCAATATATGTCAGATAAATCTTCTATTTCATTAATAATTATGGAACTAATCTTTTAAACAATTTCACATCAAATCAGTAAAAATTGTACATTTCATCACTACCAGTGTTACCAAGCACATGTGGACTGGGAACTCTCATACACTACTGCTGGGACAGTAAACTAGTGTAATCTTTTTGGGGAGTAATTTGGTGACAGTAAGTAATGCTGAAGCCACTCACAGCCCATGACTAAGGATACAAATCATAGACTGAGAAATAATGTGAATTTCAGATCTTTTAGTGGGAATCAGATTGGCATGTTGCTAACTTTGTATTTTAATCTCTTTCCAAAAACATTTCTCAAAAAGGATAGAGAGAGAGAGGAAGAAGGAAAAACAGGTGGAAGTAAGGAAGGAATGTAGGAAAGAAGGGAGGGAGGGATGGAGGGGAAAAGGGAGATTTTTAAAAGGAAAAAAATGAAAAAAGAAAGTATGGGTCCTTCACATAAAAGTACTATAGCCAATTGTTTTTCAAACTGCTGGTCTCAGCAGTTTGTATCAAAAATCAATTTAGTACAACTAGCACCTTTTTAAAATGTTTGGGATGGTTTTTCTATCATATATTGTTTATTTTTACCTTTTATCACACTTAGCAAGAGTATTATTTTGTGAAAATTTGGTTTCAGATGTATGTGTGCATATACTTATTTGTAATATAAAATATATTTATTTCTGAGCATTGCAGACAAAAAAAAAGTTTAGAAAACATTACTATAAGATGCCACTGTGAGTCATTCACGTATAGAAAGAAAGATGCCTGCCAGCAAACCTGTCTTCCTTTACAGAGTGATGACCCACGTCGAGGTGGAACCCCAGCCACTGGGGTACCATCCACACCATGCTCTCATCCACTAAGCTAGGTAAACAGTGCTGAACAAGGGGATTGATCAGAGAAGGTCATGTGGTCAGCAGAGCATAGCTCAAAGTACTGGGAAAGTGAGCAGGCAGGTTTCTGACTAATGTCAGTGTGGAAGGAATACTATTTGGAGGGTGATAAACCTGAAACCCATCTGCACTTAGGAAATAAACATTGTAGATAAGTTATTCCTTGATGGTATCGGTCCACTTTGCTTTTACAGCAAAGAGAGGCAACACCTCCTAACAACAACGTTTTCCAGTTGGGCAGCATTTCCATGAAGGCTGAAATAAACCAAAGAGAAGACATTCCTCTTCCTTATTCCTAGCTTGCAGTATATCTAGACTAGGGCATATTGCATATCATTCTGTCCTTAGAATCCAGAAGAGGTAGGATAAAAGTGAGAGGCAATTATGATTATCAATAAGATTGAGACAAGGTCCTATGAAGTCTGATTAAAGTGCATGGACCTTGTAACTTTGAGAATAAGGACTGAGATTAAATGGGCATGTATAAAATCTAGAATGGCTTAGCACTCACTCATTGAGTTCTGGAGTCATAGTTCTTCTCGCCAGCATTACAGGAAAAATAATGATCTACTTTATCAACATGGGCTCAACAAACAAAACCTTATCTAAAAGATGATACAGAAATGCATTACTTCAAAAAGGGTCTTGAAGAATTCATGAGTGATAAATCTACCCTTGGTTAATAAGGGAAACTAGAACTATTTGAGACACGTTCCTAAAGATATGTATGATACATTATTTTCTTTGGTGACTCTTTGGGGGAAAATCCTGGCTCAATAAATCTGGTTGGTTAACCTCATAAGATGCTTCTAAAGTCCTTAATATCTGATAAGAGAACCATTCACATCAAGCACATCAAGCCACTAAATAGCCAAAACCCACTACTTTTCTTGAAGGGGAAGAGTGGCAATCTCATCCTTGTTGTGCCCCGACTCCAGCAGTACTGAGAGCCCTTTTCATTGCTCTCCTTTCCCTTCCCCCAACAAATTCCCAAAGGTCTACCAAGACCAGATGTGAAAAGACGTGAGACACAGATGCAAACATAAATTCTTCTCTCCCTGACAGTGATTGCTCAGCCATGAAAGCCCCCACCTGTGTCAAATGCATGGTTCACTCAGAAAAATCAAGGACACATGGTACTGACACTGTTCAGGTTCCAGAAAGGAAGCTGGGATCACAGTAATGCCTGTATGACTGTCATGGTGCCCACTCAAGTGATTGTGGCTCAAGGAATAAAGTTGGTTTGCTTGTGTGACTTTCTTGTCAGAGTCTGACTAAAAGGCAACTAAGGGAGATAAAGGTTGGATATAAAGGAAAGTCAAGGAAGGTAATAATACTGACCTGAAGTCAGGGAAATGGGAGGTCAGGTACTGATTCCATCATTAACTGCATGGCTTGAGGTCAATCACTTGACCTCTTTAGACCTCACTTTCTCCACTATTAAAGGACAGAATAGGAAGGTTCTAACCAACACACGACTCCATGATTCAGCCTGTGACTACCATCAGAAAAAAAACATTTTAAATGCTGCAGTGCAAAAGCCAGTGTGTGTGTGCCAACTTTGGTTAAATTGTTCCTGGACAGGAGATGCACTATCCAGAAAAATTTTTGGATATTTCTCACAGGTGCTGTCAGTGCTCCTATCCCATGGTATTAGTCCTGTTACACGGCTTGCTTCTCCCGGTCCTTCATCCTCAGTCTCCACTCTCAGTGTGATGAGCAGCTCCCCAACTGATCTCTCTGTATCTTCTAGTGACCTCACAGAAAGCAACTCTGATTGTCCCAAGACCATACTGTTTGGAGAACAGAGTGATCCCAATGCCACTTTCTGCACAGTCTCCCACTTCATCCCTAATTTGTCTGGTATAGAGTTTGGAGCAAAGTCTTGGAAGAGAACCAACAAAATAAGGACTTGTCAAGCAACTCAAGCCTTCACAATCCATCTCAACAGTGAAAAAAAAAAGTAAAAAAATAAAATAAATGAATCTTTGCTTTCTAAAGAGTAAATCCATTAGTTGTCAAACAACTTTTCCCCAGACTCTAACTATATGACAAGAGAAAAACTAAATTGTTTTTAGGATTTTGTATCAAGAAAATTGGGTTCTTAATTCTCCAAATAATATGGTTAGAATCAGTGCTAAGATTAACATACCTCTTTTTATTCTCTGATTAGTGCAAATGGCACCCAAACAGCCAGTCAACAATAGAATTACACAATGAAAATTTAATGATGATGATGATGATGATGATGTCATTTATTGAGCAATTACCCATGTACTCTTGTGAGCACTTTACATGTACTAACTTATTTGTCATCTCCCCAGCCTATGAAATAACTACTATTATCATCCTCATTTCATAAGATGAGTAAAGTTGGAGGCTCAGAGAGGTTAAGAAACTTGTTGAAGATAACACAGCTAGTAAGTGGTAAAGTTATGTTTCTAACACAATGGCTCCAGGAAGTTTCTTTGCCTTTGGTGTTACTTATTTCCATCTGGCACATATCTATTAATTAAATATTTATTGAGCTCTTTCTATGTCCTAGGCACTTGCTTCATAAAGCATTTTGTCTGGCAGGAGAGAGAGAAATTAAGCAAATGATTACACAAATAAGTATTTGAATTATAATTATAATTATAATTAGTGCTATAAAGAAGGAGCTCTGAGTGCTTCTTGGAGAAACCAAGACAGACAGAATGGATCTCTGCCACAGGGTCAAGGAAGGCTCGCTGAGAAAGGGATGTTTAAGCTGAGAGTTGAAGAATAAAAAGGAGAGAAGGAGACATGTGCCACATCAAGGAACAGGATGTTCAGGGCAAAGGCCCTGAGTCAAGAACTAACTCAACATTTCAAAAACTAAAAGGATGAGATGGTGAAGTCAAGTGAAATGGAAATGAGAGGAGAGTGGGGTGGGCGAACAATTGTTCAGACCTTAATGAGCCAAAATAAATTTTTGGCCCTTTATCCTAAGAGCTCTTGGTAGTGCTGTTGGCTATTCTTCATCAGCCCCTCCACATTTTCTCTCTTCTTTCCTCACCCTGCTCTAAGCCCCCACATAGACTTCCAGCCGAATGGTCTATATCAGTAATCTCTGTTATTCTCTGGCTTCCAGTTGGGTTCAGCCCATGGGAATCCCATGCAGATGATGACAGAACAGGCAAAAAGTGAGGTCAGGTTATCTACTTCCTGCTCCCTTCATGCACGTTGTGGCCATTGTATTCCTCTACACAAGGCCATAGGTTTTGTTAGGTGGTACAATCCTTTGACCAAGCAGTGTTTCTCAATCTTTTTTCAGAATCACCTCCACTAAGGAATCTTTTAAGACGTTTTATTTTCCTAATCACTTCCAAGTGAAATTTGTTTATATGTGAATGTATGTGTTGATGTATTCTATGTATACCTGTGCTGTATACATAAAAAAGTAAATTTTTCTTCACAATCCCCCAACCAATTGTCATCCCTATTGAGAATGCCTGAGTTATAGCTGCTTCCTCACGTTGATTCTTCAGCCTAGGGGTGGTGATGGCTCCCGGTTTTGCTTTTCCCGGGGGGCGCACCACCATTCCTTGCTGATTTCCCTGACCCCTGCTCATACTTTTGTAAATAATCTCTGTATTGAACTACCTGTTTGCCATTTTAGTGAGTCATCTTTTTCCTACCATAATACTGACTGGTACAGCAGCCATTTAAAATCTCTAAGGAGAAGAATAGTCAGATTTGTACTTAAAAATCTGTTGGTATTGTGTGAAGAATGCACTGAAATGGAGTAGGAGTTGGTGACCAATTCCAAGGCCATTAACATAGCGACAGTGTCAGGCAATAACATTCTAGTTACTGGAGTAGATTTTTTTCAATTTTTATACAAATGATTGCTGTCACTACATTAAACTCAAATCTCTGTGTCAATACCAATAGTAATGGCCACTTGAAGGAAAACCTTTATGAGAGGATCCGCCAATTCATATTATCACATAGGTGTTTGTGAAACTTATAAGGATTCTGAGGAAAGAAGTAGAGAAAGTTTCTTCACCATTTGAGAGTCATACCCAAAAAAGGCCTAAGTTTAATTCTGTCTTGATGCAGTGTCATAGACCAAAATAGATCCTCAAGTTCCTTAGGGCTCTAAGCCAGACATTGTGGGAGCCACAATTAACCGAATGTCCCTAGTACTCTACTAGGCAGTTTAAACATATAATCTCAGTAATCACTCCAATAGCCCCGCCTGATTTGTCATTTCTCCACTTCAGAGATGAGTAAACCAAGATTCAAAAAATTAGATAACATTCCTAAAGTGTTGTTAGGTGCTTTTCATAATTTAAAAGTTGAACTCATTTTATCTATTAAACAATACTGAATGCAACATGATCCTGTCTATAAAATGAACATAGTTGGCAAATAAATTTCATTTCTCATTCCAACTCCGTCTGATTGGAAGTGACTGCCTAGAGCACTGTATTGAGAATTCTGAGATGAACCAGGCAAAGTGGGAAAGATTGATATAATTGATTAGTGATGTCTGTCACAGATAAGAGAATTGGAAATAGGGGCATATATGCCACTTATTTTTTATCCCTCACAGACGTCTGCTATCCAAGGGAATATAAAAGTCAATAGCCCCTACCTAGTGCTCATCCTCTACCCCTGGCAGGCTGTAGTTGGCACTGACTGTTCTCAGGGTGCAAGGTCTACCTGAAAGTGTTATGCTATATATTTTATAACAGGATTTATTTCTATTATTCCTCAGCTTGAGCCAATGAGCCCATAAAATAATGTGTGGAAACAATCTTCTTTCATTACCTGTCATGCACTCAGTATATTGACATTTCCAAAACTCAGCGAGCTATTTTCACATCATATCACTGGGCCAAGGAGATATGAACTAAATTCTCTGGCATCTGTCCTGCCATCATCCCTGCATGGGTTCCAAGGTCTTTCATAAAATAAAGATTAGAAAGACAAGCACTCAAATGCACTGTTACTCAGGCAAGCACCCTAAGATCCTAGAGAGTGGTAATTTTTTTTTTTCAGGACATGAAACCATAGATAAAATAGAACAGAACCACCAGCTCCCCTATTAGAGATGGCAATCGAGAATGGAAATCACAAACATTTCATTTAAGCTAAATGAAATGATCTATGAACAGATCTAATAAGTCATGGGACATTCATTCATCAAAGGTGTGATGAAGACAGGGTAATATGACACAGAATGTCCACCCCAGGTTGCAATTGGGGCAACATGTCATTCACAAATAGAAAGGAAGCAGGAGCAATGACAAGACTACACCTGAGTCCTGGCCAGTTGAGTTACAGCAACCAGAGAAAATGCGGGAGTTCACAGGTGGAAGGGATTGCAGTGGCCTGTGCAAATTTCAGGGGGCTCCACAGAGAAAACAAGGGCTGCTCTGAGGGTGAGCAGATGTTGAGTTTGTTCTGCTAAGATAACTTTACTACAAAATGCCTCCCAAATCTCAAAATGTATTATGGATGAACTAAACCTACAGTGGTCAATGAGTTCCTAAAACATCAGGACTCAGACTAACAATAATAAAATGAGTATAGCACAGTACCTACTTCAGAGGCAGATGTAAATGATGAAAGGAACTAATGCAGTGCCGACAATCTGGTAAGCACTCAATAAACATTAGCTATTATTACCATTACTTCTGGTTATAATATTTGAAAGCAGATGATATTCACAAGATGACTATCCAACTCTTAATGACATTAACAAATATTGGAGCGACTCAGATTACTAAATATTCTCTGTCTTCAACTGTATTTTCTTTTTTCTTCTTCGCAACTGCTCTATGCAGATAGATATTACTATCCTCATTCTACAGATAAGAAAAGTGAAGCTCAAAGAGTTTAAGTGGACTCAAGCCTGAGTCTCTCTGCTGCCAGAGCCTTTTCTATTAATTATCACTCGATGGAAAATCAGGGCATCAATGATTTATGCACCCCCAGCCCTGACTCCTAGTGGGTTATTTCTCCACACTGTTTAGATTTTACCTGGATAGCCCAAGCATGATTTAAAGTGCCTGTCTTGGTCTTCTAGACTATTTCTAACCTCTTCCAGTCTCACCTGGTGGTCAAGAGCAGTGAAGCAAACTGCCGGATCTCAAATTCTATCTCTGTCCTTTAGTAACTATCTGAGTTTGGGTAAGTGACTAAATGTTTCATTGCCTCGGTTTCCTTATCTCTAAAGAGAACAACAGTAATAATGAGAGTGTCCACATCACAGCTTCCTGAGAGAAGGGCGCATTGTTTAGGTGTAACCATTCTGAGACTACTTTTTCTGAAGTGTGGAGACTCCTCTCTGAGCCAGCCACACCTGTTCCCAATATCCTCTTCCTGACCCCCACTCCCCATTTCTTCACCTTATCTCCAACTTCAGCTCCCTTCCATCCACAACGTCCAGGGAGCCCCACATCCCTCCCACCTGGGACCTGACAGATCTTTGTTGAATACTCGCAACTTCTGTAGGCTCACACACAATTGTCCTTTGTGGTACCCTGTCCCCATGCCACTGGGGCTGTCTCTCCTTCTCCTCAGTGAGGTGGAAAGTTTGGAACAACCACAATAACAAATATACAACAAATCCTTCAGCCTCTCAGTCACATTTCTTATTCATTTCGTTTATTTCTGACCCTTGCCTTGGTCCCTCCAACTTCACTACTGTCACCTGGTTCCTGTCACCTGGTTCAGTGGTTTTCCTCTTCTCCTGGATGAGTTGCACCTCATTCTTTTGTCTGCTCATCTCTCTCTTACTTCTGACTCTGTCTCTCCAAGATGGGGGTATCAGAGACACTGAGCTGGTGGGCAGTGGAGGCACTTGGCAGGACTGTGTTGGGGGATCACAATTTCTCACATTCGTATAGCTGTGAACACCAAGGCCCAGACTGGGATGAAGCAGGGAAGACTGTGCAAGTGCAAAGTCAGCTACATCCTTATTTAAAATGTTGATAATGTGATCAAAACAAGTTATTTGCATTAATTTTAATATTTAAGAATCTTATGTTGAAATATCATTTAGCTAGATAATTTGAGGACACTCTCTTAAATTTTGTACCTGGGGAGCTTGACATCTCATTTGCCTCACCCTGGTCCTCCTGTGTACTACAAGCCTTGTAAACATAAACAGGTGACTGACATCTCTGCGCTTCCCGTCTGTAAAATGGGTATCAAACCTCTCCCTCCAAAGGTTACTCTCAGGGTAAAATGAGGTGACACATTTGAAAACTTAACACAGTGTCCAGAGCATTGTCAGTGCTCCAGAAATCTTGTAATTATTATTACATGCAGAAGTAGAACCATGTTCCACCTCATATTTAGATTATCTTCAGAAGATTCCTTTGCAGGCTTCTCTCTCTCCCTCCCTCAACCTCCCCTCAAGCATACGTCACCCCAAGAATCACTCCAGCAATCCAGCAACATGCCAACAGAACTGAAAACTCTCCAAATGCAAATTTCTAAATGTTTTAATATTAACCAAAATCACAGTGCATGTGATGCATATGGCAGTCTGTAAAGGTAACCACCCCTTCCCCCAATAAAAGATGCTGTAACTTTAATTTTTAATCCATATCTTGGAAAGCAAGTTACCGTTAAAAATCAATGTGTTGAAAATTATTTGAAACTAAAAAGGTAATAGCAATGGCAGCCAAAAGATAGTCCTAAAAGGACCATAAAAAAGAACTTACAATTTGGACATGGCCGTGGAGGTGGAGGGTTGCAGAAAGGGAGGGGAAGTGAATCCCAGAACATCTATCATCTTGGGAATAGTAAAGGCAGTTAAACTATCAGCTTTCAATGTAACTATCCTCCAAAACTGGAGAGGCCATCACAGGAAGGCCTTTCACCTGTCAGTCAGCTGAGATAGTTTTCAACTATTGTTTCCCACTACTTCCCCACTTGAAGGGAAGTTTAATCCATATGTTTCTGATTCATTTACACCTAACTTGTCACAATGTTATACTGAGAGAGTCAGGAGAATTCCAATCTTTCTTTCATTTTCTTGTTCTGCCTCTTAACATCCCACCTCCCTCATTCCGTGGACCTGGACTCTTCCTTTGGCTAGCCATAAATCACCTCCACTCCAAGGGCTGCAGTTGAATTCCCTGCTCCCATCCCAGGATATTTCTATGGGTTTGCAGTTTGGCAAACACAGGTTCTTTCATCCCTATAAAATGGAAATCCAAACATATCTTTTGTAGAAACCCCACACCTATCGACCCCCTCCTGCTCCCCGCTGCCCTGCTACAGCCATCAGACTGATATGAAATAAAACAGATGTGCTCAAAAAGGCACCATGCTCACTTGTCCTTCCCCACTCCACCACCCCCAGCACTCATGGCCAGTTCAGTGACCTCCACAATGCTGGTGAGCAAACACTGGAGCTCAGGGCTTCACCGTTGCTGGTTTCTGCTGGAAATCCACTGGGCTGCACAATACCTTGCTTAGGTTACAGAGTCAGATGACTGCTGCCAAGAGGTTAAAAACAATTTCAGCCCCAAAGCTCTTAGAGTAGTTGGAATAGGAGGGTCAAGGGTAAAAAGATATAAGAACACATTAAAATGGACATTTTAAAGGCTGCAGTTCAAGGCAGTCAGAGCTCATCTACTCAGCAAATATCTTCATTAAAACTAATTGAGTGTGTATGTGTGTGTGTGTGTGTGTTGATTGTTTTTCAATCCTGTTCTCAAAGACCCATTAACATATCACGCACATACCCTTCCACGAATAAGTTATCAGTTTCATGGTTTAACCATTAAACTGGGAAAAACAAGTCATTTGTAAACCCAATACAATTCATAAGTTCCCAGTTATAAAGTAATCCCTGATATCCACTCCAAAGCCCCAGGGACAGCTCAGCACAACCAGTTTTTGGTGATCTGGTGATGAAAGATATATTATTGAAATCCAGGAAACCTTGGGAAAAAAATGTATAGCAAAACTATCTAAATTGAAATGAAATGCAGATTGGCTGCCAGCAGAAGTTTCTTTCTTCCTTCCTTTTTTTCTCCAAAACAATTCCACATAAATGTCTTAAGGCTTAGGACATGCAATTAAAAGATTTATATGTAGACTAGAAGTAAAACAATTGCATGGGTTTCAGGGTCTGTGGCATTTTCGAGATGGATTGAGGAAGCTTGTAGAGGACACAGACTGACATATGACCCATTCCCTCTGCCCCACCAGCCAGGCCATTCTTTGGGTGCCACTCTCAGAACTTATTTTCCCAAGCTGTCTAAGCCTGTCTTGCTCTCCCATATGACTAGAATTACTAGAATGTCCACCATGTACGGTCGTTGGTGAAAGCTACCTCGTCCTGAGTGACATTTTTCATTAAGCAACACCATTTGAGGCATGTTTGGGGAAAGAAACCCTATGGGAAAGTCGGATAGCTTAAGAAGACAAAAGAGGCTCTGTCTGGCACAATGATACAGTTATTGTAGGATTTCACACTTTCAGCTTAACTCCCAAGTCCTTCTGCAAGCCAGACTTACAATCGCAGTCTGACGGTCCCTATTCCAACTCAAACAGGAAGGTCTCCATATTCAAGAAGGATTTCACTTACAATCACAGAACTATGCCTGTGAAGGGTACACGGACTCGTGTCTAATGGCTACCAGAGAAGACAGTATTATTCATTTAGATTGCCAAGCCAACAACAAAATCAGTAGTTTCTCTCACAATTTCTTCCCTTTTCTCATCTGCCAGAATTAGAATTTCAAATATATTAGCTCTTTCTCTCCAGCCATGCTTTCCCTAAACACCTCCTCCATTATCAACAGCTCCTCAGAATTTAGTAATGAAACCCCAGTGTGGAGTAGATTTCTTCTGAAAGGAGATGTTATTAACAGAGAAATGTACCCTGACTAGTTCGGTGTCTGCAGAAAGAAAAGTCGGATGTGATTCAGTGGCCATATTTTCAGAACACTCTGTCAATGACAGTTGGAAACATATGTTTTTTATAAATTTCTCATTCCAAAACAAAGACTGACAGTAAAGCCCAGGGCTTTGATATTTATATAAATTGTTAAGTGGTTCACTGGGGAAAGTACATTTCAATTAGCATGTCACTGCTCATCATGTGGGCTTTGAGAAAGGCGTTCTGATTAAGTTGGCTATTTAGCAATGCATCAGAAGTTGGGGCTTACCTAAGAGCTATTCTCTTAGGCCAAGGGCATCACCTGATGCTAGGCTGAATTTTCTGAGTTTTTATTTAAAATCAAATTAGACGTTCAAAACCCCACTTTAAACTGCTTCAGTTCAAAAACCACTCCATTTTTGTTCAATAAACATTAACTAAGCAACTGCTATGTGGCAGGCCTCAGGCTAAGCTGTGTAATGAAGAGTCATGAGTAAGGCCATAGTAAGACCTGGCTTCTTGAAAGCTATTATCTGGAATTGTTCTTGGTATAAATAATATTGATTATAGAATTTTTAAAAAATCTATTTCTGATTATGAATTTTTTATGGGGGGAAAAGAAATGAGCTACGGTCAAAATCAGATGAAAACAAACTTTGCCTTTGTGGCTTTATAAAACTATAATTCTCCATCTTCAAATATGAGATTTTTTTTCCCAGGACCTCTTCTCATTCATCTTTTAGGTTGAAGTTATGTTCATAAGGTATAGATAAACCAACTCATCACTCAAAAGTTATGCTGTTAGCTGTGTTTTTCCCCCTTTCCTTTTGTGTACTCTGCTGCCGCCCTTAGGACAACATTATAAGTTATGAGGTTTTCAGTTGGGCTCTTTTTTTTTTTTTTAATTGATGTGTCACCATTTGCATCTCATTAGCTCATACAGACATCTTTAAGATCAACGGTACAATTTTATGTAATTCAATCCAGGGGAACATGCCAAGCTCTCCCAGCCTAAAGAGTCCAGGAAAGACAAGAACACCAAATTTGTTCTCCTTATTTACCCAATTTAGTAGCCATTTGTCACGGTTAATTAGTCAATGGTGAAATAATTACCCATGGGTTGAGCTAGGGAACAAAGTCTTGTTGGCAGCAAAAGAAAGGTAACAATCCGTTCATGTGGGAAATGTGAGGTGAGTAGGTGGTATGGTTAGAAGACACAGCACAAGTCTACACCCAAAATATCTCTGACTCATGTCTGAAATTCTGCCATTTGTGATTCATCCCTTTGTGTTAAACATCACTTTCTTCCTAGAATTGTTTTTAAAATATCCAGTCCAAGAAAAGGTAACAAAATAAGTCCCTGATTCAACCAACATATGTTTATTGAGCCTATTCTATAAATCAAGCTTGACATTAAATAAAAAAGAAAGATATCGTCATTGCCTGCAAGAAGCCCATCATCTAGCTCTACATAAGAAGTTTCATTCTTTAGAAGACACTCCCTTGATATCCCACCCTTTATTTACCGCTGTCCCCACTCCTTCATTTCTTGCTCAAGTTTACTGAAAGTATAGTTTATTTTCACTAACTTTACTCTCACGCATTCCATTTATTTACCCCTACTCCATGCTCCTGCCTCCACCAGTTGTGTGAATAGGGTTACCTAGGACCACCTCATAACCAAACTCAAAGATTATTTTTTTTTCTGTTCATGTTTTATGTAACTTTTCTAGAGAGGGTGACTTTTACAAACACTTCTTTCTTGGAACTCTACTCTCTTAATTGTTTATATTAACTTCTTTTCTACTTTTCTTTTAAATGTTGGTGGACTTCAGGATTCAGTCCTTTGCCTTTATTTTAACCAGTGATTCTCAACCAGGGGCAATTGTGTTCCCTAGGAACATTTTACAATTTCTGGAGACATTTTTTATTGTTTTGATTGTCACAACTGGATGAGGGATGCTACTGGCATCTGCTGGGTAGAGGCCAAGTATGCTGCTAAACATCCTACAGTGCACAGGCAAGTCCCTACCCCACCACCTCACCCCACCCCACCCCACCCCCTGCAAAAAAAATAATAATAAAAAAACCCTGTCGCATCCAAATTGTCAATAGTGTCAAAACCAAGAAACCCTGTTCTATACCATCTCTCTGTAAGATTACTCACATACACGGCTTCCACTACTAACTTCTATGCAGATATTACTGGAATCTTTAATTTTAAATAGAATTGAGAGAACAGAAGCCCAGAGTTACATATTCTTTCTCTTTTTGAACTATGGAGTTTTAAATGTTGATTTTCTCATTGGATTGTCACAATAACTAGTACAGCTGGTATGGAAGGAACTCATATTATGTCCATTTCATAGATGAAGAAATTAAAATTTAGGAAGAAGAGCTGTCAAAGGAAAGGTACCTAGAGTTTAGTGGCAGAGCCAGGAATATAATCAGGTGCTATGACTTGGGCCCAGAACATTTTCCTCACAAGCGCAGCTCTACGGTGAGGTGGTATCTGAAGTCAAGACCAGTAACTCTTAGGGGTGTATATTCTTTGTCATTTATTCAAGTAAGGACCAGGCTTTGATAGAAGAGGTTGTTTGACTTTAGCATGATGGCACTTACTTCCACAGGCCTGCCCACAGGTGAGAAGAGAGGTGTTGGGTAGAGGATAGAAATGATTGTATCTGGCCTCTGTTATCACTAGTCCCTGAAGCAGTCTAGGACTTCTTTCTAGTACTGCTGAATGTTTTTTTTTTTTCCCAACACTTTAGAGAAACAAGATCTTGCACATATAATTTAATTTTCTTCTTAGTAATTCCAAGTCAAAATTGACATTGTTATAGTCTATACTTATTGTTTATTCACTTACTTATCTATGGTCTCCAGAGTATCAGTACTGCTGACATTTGCTGAGAGAAGGGGACTGTGGAAAAGTGGGCTGTATTGATATGGATAGGAGAGCTACTACTTGTCCTAATATGTCTCTGATGCTGAAGAAGTAACAAGAACTACCACACTTGGTCTTCACTCAAAATTAGAGAGTCTGACCCTTTTAGGAGGCTTTTAGCATCTTTTGCATTCAGTCAGCATCAGAATTGTCCTAAAATATCTAAAAATGTTGCTATGCAGTGAAATCCAAAGCGGTTTTTCATGAGGGGCTGGTAACATGAAACAGTATCCCATACAATAAAAATAATTGTTATAGATAAGGCTTACTGTGTATTTTACTATGCGTTTCAATGCTTTACATGTATGCATTAGTCAGTATAGGCAGGGATAGGCTTCTGTAAGAAATTTACCTTGCATATAAGTTTTTTATTCTGTCATAATAAATTAACACAAATCTAGTGGCTTAAAACAACACAAATTTATTATCTTACTGTTCTGTGGTTCAGAAGTCTGACATAGGTCTCACCAGACTAAAATTGGGATGCCAACTGGGTTGTGGTCCTTTTAGGAGGCTCTAAGAAAAAATTTATTTCCTTAGTCTTTAATATTGTTGGCAAAATCTAATTCCTTGTGATTGTAGTTTCCTTTTTTCCAGCTAACTCTAGAGGCTGCTGCATTCCTCGGCTTGTCTGTCCTTTAAATAGCTGCCTGAAATGCTTTCCTATACTGCCTTCTCTGAGTCTTCCATCTTTTCATAACTACCCCCACAATGACTTCGTATCCAATTAATTGTAAACGGCAAACAATATTTGATTTCTTAAAATCAATTCTGAATTGGACACAAGTATCTCAATGGGCCTACATATTTAGGAGAACACATAGCACCCAGAAGAGGATGTGGGGGTGGGTGTCAAACACAAACATTCTGGATTCTGTGTGAGAGCCAATCCTGACAGAATATCTAGGGTGAGATCAATCAGATTATGCTACCATCCCACCTGACAGGGCCAACTGAGTATGTGTGCTATTCCTCCATTATCCCACTGTCTTAGACCCTCTCCAAGCTGAGATTTTAAAAAGGTTAACAAGCACCCATGTTTTGGTCTGGGCTATTCAAATATCTCTGTTTCTCTGTGAAAATCTCTAAACCAGTCCTGAAGATTCAATGTTATCCCTAATAGGATCAAAGATTATCCTCAAAGGGTAAGCCAGAGGGCTTAGGATCTTCCTGAGAATTCATTGACAGTAACTGTCATTTAGAAACATCAGCTATTTCAGCAAATAAGGTTTGGGTCCTGCCTTAGCTAGGGTTTTCAATATTACTACCATAATAATAAATAACCCCGTGACTTCTCAATCTGTTCTACAACTATTTATTGAGAATCTACCTATATGCCTAGACCTATGTTTGCAAAAGCAAGAGGATTATAAAATGAATAAACTGTGTAATTTCTCTCCCTTGAGAGTATTGCTCTCTGGCTGGAGAAGCAAGAGTGCTCCACAGTGTCACCACAGAGACCACTCTGGACAATGCATCAGACAAGATGAGACCAGATCTAGTTTTGAGCCATTCAGTATATTTATATTTACAAGGCACCCTCCTCTAGATTGGCATTAGTAACAAATCTACAACTATGTGCATGATTTTTCCCCTTTATATCTAAGTGAGAAAAAGACCAGAAAGAAACATGCCAAAATTTAACTAGTCTTTCCCCTTAAGTGGAGTAACAAGAATGCTTTTTCTCTTTTCTACTTTTGGGTACTTTCCAAATTGATTTCAACACATTATGAGAAATATATGATCAATTTTATTTTTAAAAAGACAACTAAAAAGCAGTTGCTCACATAGTGTTAAAAAACACTAAGTTTCTAATGTAGTCAGTCAATATGTATTCACTAGCAATGCATTCCTTTACATACAATTACATGAGGCTAAGCTCTGTAATGATCCCCATTTTATCATATATGATGATTTTGAGGTGTAGATAGATTACAACTTCGCTCAAGTCTACACAGCTGGTAAGAAATTGGAGATGATAAGTAAAGCCAGGAAGGCTATCCCTAGAATTTACCCTCTTGGACATTCTGTTCTACTGTATCGTTTTTGGATAAATAAGTGATCACAGGTTTCTCCCCCGCCGGTATGTGATTCCTCAAAAATCTCCCAAATCTTTCCTAAAATTTTCTCAGAAGGAACCTATAGAAGGAACTGGTTCAGCTTCAACATATTCTTTGACCATTTTCACCATGGGTTGTACCCAAGACGATGGGAGTGCATCCTGAATGACACATTCTCCCAGAATGTGAAATTGTGATCCTAGAGGTCTATGAACTGTGAAAGCTGGCAGGAGCTGCTGAAGCAGACACAGGCTCCCCAGGAATCCAAGCACTAAAGTCAAGGTTTATAGTAAGTGATGAATGCCAACCAGTGTTCTGACCTAAGCATAAGCTTTTGTGAAATTCATACTCCAGTGTCTTAAAATGCTTCATGCATGAAATGCATATTTCTCTTATTTTATAATTATTTTTGAAAACACATGGACCAAAGGATTGAACACTTCCTCTATTTTCCACAACAGCTGTAAAAAGGGGATCGAGACAGTATGACGTGGTGAAATTTTCTCACCATACTTTCTACTCCCACTCTTTCTTCCCAGAAACAAACAGGGCATTATGGAAGAGTGAGACAGGGAAATAAGCTTCTCCCTTGCAAGGCTACCTTGTCTTTCCATAAGCCTGTCCATCAGAGGCAGAGACCAGATGAGATTTTTAGGGAACAGATGTTAACTCTTGTCCCACCAGTGATTTCCTATGAACAGAGCCTGACTGACTCTCTGAGGCAGCAACCTGTGATGATTTGGAGTTTAAGATTAAACTAATTCTTCTCTAGTTGGATAAGTCTTGGTTTCCCGCTTCTGAAATTCTCTCTTTTCTTGTTGAAATGCTGCCAGTATCTATCATGCACGGGCTTCTGGATGTTGAGATACCTGCTCTGGCTCTTCTCCCTCCCACTTGATTTTTGGCAATTCATTTCAGAGCCACTGGTAGTAAATGCATTTCCTGCCAGAGAGCTCCGAGTTGTGATGGAAGCATAAGGAGAGAGAGAAGGAGACTTGTTGACTTAATTTAAGAATTGGCTTGTGGATTGCCTATTTGTGAACTAATTTTCTGTGTTTAAAATAGACCAGCTCTCTGATGATAGAAAAGTATAATCAGAGATGTAAAGAAGTGAGATCTTATTCTCCAGACTGCAATGGTTCACATTTCAGAGAAAACAGAGGACTGAAGATGTAAAAATACAAGTAAATAAATTTTAATTCAAACAAATGACCTGCGATGATTTGGAGTTTAAGTTTAAACCAATTCCTCTCTAGTTGGAGGAGAATTATGTTATTTTTAACATAAAATAAATTTTAATTCATCCAAGTGTGCAATAAAAAGAGCATTTCTGGGTAGGCTGGGTCAGCAGACCATTAAGGTGTCTGCTTTTCTCCCCCAAGATTCTCTTTGCTCTTGGAGTGCTCTCAGATTACCCTTAACCCGGCATCAGGAGCCTCAGGAAAGAGGGGGGACCACTGTCATTTAGCATTCTCTTCCTGGGGCAGTATTATGGCCCTTCCCAAGACATCCTGTGCAGAACTGAAATAAACTTCATAAGAAGTAGACTCTCAAAGGGGAAATCAAATCAGAACTCAGATCGTTGCTCACAAGATGAAACTTCTTCACCATCATTCGGCTTGCAGCCAACCACCCGGCTCTCCTGCTCCTGCAGCCTGTCATCTGTAGTGGGTGCTACCTTATTATTCTTCATCTTCCCATCCAGGCAGCCACTACCAGGAGGACTCATCAAGATGCCCACCCTGCTCAAAGTTCAGATTGAAAAGAGTAACGAGAGCTCAGAGATGCGGAAGTTGCCCTTTTCTGCTTCCCTCTCCATTCCTCTCCTTCCCTAGAAGATTGATTCTATAAATAAAAATCTATTCTGAGAACACCTGCCATGTCTTAATATTTAAAAGATCACTGTATTATAATGCACAAAGAGCAAGGTTCATTTTTTTTATGTGAAATTAGAGTGTATTCTTTGCATTTTTTTCACAAGGATTCAGAGATGTTAGAATTTCCTGTCAACTTAGACTGAAGGTTTGATTCTTCCATTTAATTTATACATTACTCTAGCAAGTTTCTTCACCTCTCAGAATTGAAGATGTGGGAGTTGGATAAGATCATTTAGAAAATTCTCTTCAGGGCTTCCTTTCTTTGAGTAAAATTACAGAGACAACTAACATTTATTATATATAAAGTACTATTGGTTTCTTTCCCTCCAGAGGCTTATACTAGTAAAGGGTTAAGATCAATGTCCAGACAACTCTCTAATAAGAAGTCTATGTTAAGGGGAAATGAGCCAGGAAAAGGGAGGAAAAGGTGGAAGAGTGGGGCAATTAGAGGTAGATTCTGGCAGAAGAAAGTACTTAAGAAAGGATAATGTTGCTGTTAGTCTCTTTCTAGACTTTTTATTCTTTTTCCTGAGTATACCAATATGTCTTAATTACTTATGCCATTGTCTTAATTACTGTAGTTTTATATTGCCTTGATATATGGTAGAATAAGGACTACACATCTTTATTGCTCTTCTTCAAGCTTGTCTTGATTATCATTGGCCTTTTCTATTTCCATATACATTTTAGTATCAGCTTGCCAATTTCTATTTTTAAAAAGCAATGACATTATTTAGATTTCCTTGAATCTACTGATCAATTTAGGGAGATCTGACATCTTTACAATATTGAATATTTCAATCTATGAAACAAGATATAGCCCTCTAGTTATTTAGGTCTTCTCCAATTTCCCTCATTTATGGTAATTTTTACTTGTAGAGGTGTTGTCCATCATTCGTTTGATTTATTTCTAGGTTTTTGGTAAGTTTCTATACTATTGCTTCAGATATCTTTTTAAAACTTTATTTTCTTGTTTTTGTCAATTGATATCAAATGCAATTAATTTTAAAATAGTGCTTTGTATCTCACTTTAGTAATTTTACTTATAGTGTATAGATTCTTTTAGTTTATGATTTATAAAATTGTTTTGTCTGTAAATAATGACAATTTTATTTATTCATTTTCCACCTGTGGTAGATGACTACCCAAAGATGTCAAATCTTAATCCCTGGAGCTTGTAAATATTACCTTATTTAGACAAAGACTCTTTGCAGATATAATCAAGTTAAGGATCTTGAGCTAAGGACATTGTCCTGCTTTATCTGGATGGGCCCTAAATAATATTTGGAATGTCCTTATAAAGGAGAAGAAAAGGCAGATATAAACACACAGATACACAGAGGATAAATAGATATGAACATGGAGGCAGGGATTAGAGTGATGCAGCCACACTCCTAGGAAGAATACTGAGTCAACCACCAGATGCTGGAAGAAACGGGAATGGATTCTCTACTAGAGTCCCCAGAGGGAGCACAATCTTGTTAAATTTTGGACTTCTAGTCTCTAGACCTGTAAAGAGAATAAATTTCTGTTTTAAATCACTAAGTGTGTAAAAATTTGTTACAGCAGTCATGGAAAACTAACATATCATCCTAATGGCTTTTATTTCTTTTTCTTGCTTTCTTGCTCTGGCTGGAACTTCAGGACAATATTAATAGAAGTGTGATAGTGGGTATCTTTGTCTTACTACTCAGTAGTAACTGTAAATATTTCAGCATTAATTATAATGTTAGTTGAAAGGTTTCTGTAAGAAATTTATTCATTGAATTATGGTAATTCTTTTTTTTTTCCTGGTTTGCTAAGAAATTTTGCAAACTGATATTTAATTTGATCGAATTATTTTTCTGTAATAATTGCTATGAAAAGTTTTCTCCCATTATTCTATTTATATGACAAATACACTGATTGATATTTTAATGTTAAATGAGCGTTGAATTCCTGGAATGAACCCAACTTGTTCATATCGTATTATCCTATGTTTCTCTGGGTTTGATTTACTAATATTTTGTTAAGAATTTTTGTATCTATGTTTTTGAAAGAGATTGGACTGTAACTTTTCTTTCTTATAATGTCCTTGGTAAATTTCTGAAATCAAAGTTATGCTGACTTCATAATACTAGTTGAGAAGAATGTCCTCTTTTTCTATTTTCTGAAATAGTTTCTGTGAGATTGGTTTATTTCTTCTTTCAATGTTTAGAAAAACTTACGTGAATTGATGTGGGCAGAGTTTTGTTATAGTAGGTTTTTAATAATGGATTAAATTTAGTTGACAGAATGGATTTAGATTTTTTCCTTCTAGTGTCAGTTTTCATAAGCTGTATTTTTCAAAGAAAGTGTCCATTGTACTTTGTTGTCAAATTAGTGACATAGAGTTTTTGACAATATTTTCTTTTAATTATCTGTAGGATTTATAGTAACATCCTTTTTTGAATAATTGTGGCCTATCTCTTTTTATTTTTTCAGTATTATTAGGGATTTTCAATTTTATTAGTTTTTACAAAGAATTTGGTATACTGATTTCTCTATAATATGTTTGTTTTCTATTTCATTAACATTTGTTCTTTATTACTTTTTTCCTTCCATTTTCTTTAGGTTTAATTTTATATTTTTTTCCCAATGTCTTAAGACAAATATTTCAATCAATAATTCTTGCCTTCTTTTTCTAATAGATGCATTTATGACTAAAAATTTCCTTCTAGAAACAGCTTTAGCTGCATCCAAAGTTTATATATAATTTTATTACGATTCAATTCAAAATGTTCTCTACTTCTCATTACAGTTATTTCTTTGAACCACACATTATTCAGAAGTGTATTCATTAATTTTAAGACATCTGACTATTTTCCAGTGTTTTTCTGAAAATAAATTTTTAGCTTAAATCCATAAGGTCAGAGAAGACACTATATTACTTCAATCATTGAAATTTGTTGAGAATTGTGTTATTATTTATAATGCTCATCTTATACTTGAAAAGAATTTGTTTTCTGTGGATTTGGGAAGAAATGTCATATATGACAAATATGATACATCATATATAATCAAAAAGGTTAAGTATGCTAAAGGTATTATTCATATTAAAATATTTGTTATCTCTATTTGCTCTTTTCCCACATGTTATGCTATTGTATTTATGTACTTAAATTCTACACATATTTTGGCCGCATATGACTTCCCATTATTCCTTATTTACATCTGAAATGTTGTCTTCAGCTTAATTTTAATGCAGAACTGTTAATAACAGTTATCTGTATTTATGACTAAAACCACATTAGTTTTGCTTGCAAGTTTCAATGATATGTTCACTGGGTAGGAAATTCCAAGTCGGATGATATTTTCTTTCTACACTTTAAAAGTGACAGTCCAATGTCTCTTTACTTCCACAAATTCTGTTTAGAAGTCAGCATTGACATTTTGTTGCTCCTTTGTAGAAAATGAGTCCTTTTTCTCTAGTCTTTAATTTTTTTTCTTTCAGTTTTCAGAAGTTTTGCTTACTCCGATGTGCCCAGGTATGGTTCTCTTTGTATTTATTCTGCTCGAAATTCATCGAGATTTTGAATCTTTGGAAATTTTTTAACTACTATGTTTTCTAGTATTGATTGCTTCTGTCCAGTTTTACTTCTAGTCCTTTTTCTTTTTTTGTGATTCTGATTCAACATACATGTTTCTTCTTATATTTTCCATCCTTTTTTTCTCCATGCTTTTATCTGTGCATTTTCTGCTGGCACTTTTTCCCATTCACTAATTCTCTTCTGCTGTCTCTAATTTAATATTATCTAATTAATAATTTATTGTATGTTCAGTTGTAATATTCTCATTTGATTATGACAGTAAAACTCCATTTCCTCTCTCTCTACCTTTGTGCTATTATTATCATACATTTTCCTCTCCTTATGTTATAAAATTCTTAGTATAGTGTTACTCTTTTTGCCTCAAAGTTAGTTTTTTTCTTTTAATTTTAATAATTTTATTGAGATGTAATTCATAGATCATACAATTCATTTAAAATGTAAAATTCAATGACTTTTTAGTATATTCACAGATATATGTAATCATCACCACAGTAAATTTTAGAACATTCATCACCTCAAAAATAAACTCTGTGCCCTTTGGCTATTACTTCCCTAGGCCCCTATCTCCCAGCTGTAAACAACCAGCAATCTACTTCTGTCTCTATCGATTTAACTATTGTAGGAAATTCATATAAATGGAATTATATAATGTGATCTTTCGTGACTAGCTTCTTTCACTAAATATAATGTTTTCAAAATTCATCCATGTTGTAGCATGTGTTAATACTTCATTCATTTTGATTGCTGAATAGTGGTCCATCGTATGGACATAGCACATTTGCTTATCCATTTGTCTGGCGATGGGCATTTGAACTGGTTTAACTTTTGAATGTTAATGAATAATACTGCTATTAACATTCACGTACAAGATTTTGTGTGGACACTTATTTTCACTTCTCTTGGGTATACACTTAGGAGTGAAATTGCTGGGTCATATGGCAATGCTATGTTTAATTGTTTGAGGGACTGTTTTCCAGAGTGGCTGCACCATTCTACATTTCCACTAGCAGTGTATAAGGGTTCTGACTTCTCTATATGCTCTTAACACAAGTTATTATCTAACTTTTTGCCCTAGCCATTTTACTGGTTGTGAAATGGTATTTCATTGCAGTTTTGATTAGCATTCCTTTGATGACTAATGATGTCAAGCATCTTTTCATGTGCTTTTGATTATTCTTTAGTACAATTAAAAATAAGAGAAAATATGCTTTGTATTTTTCTTCATTTTTATCATATCAAGTATATTTCATTTCTTTGTATAGAACCAATTTTCCATCTAGTACTACATTTCTTCTGCTTGAGATATTTTATTTAACATTTCTCTCAACCAAGAATTAACAATGCCTGACTCTGCTTAGCTTCCAAGATCAGATGAGATCTGGCCCATTCAGAGAGGTATGGCCACAGACATCAGTAATGTTTCTTAGTAGATAGTGTAGATCAGCTGGCAATAAATTCTTTCAGCTCTTGTTTGTCTGGGGAAAAAAGTAGTTTTCATTTATTTTTGTAAAGATATTTTCACTGAATATAAAATTCTGAGTTATCTGCTTTTTTCTTGTTTCCTTCAGAGTGCTTTAAATATGTCTTTGGCTTGCATAGTTTGACTACCTCTGCTATCATATCATATATTCGCTCTGTTTGTAATGTTATCTTTATCTCTATCTTCAATATTTCCCTTTAACTTTGATTTTTGGTAATTTTATTATAACCTGTCTCCATATATGGATTTTCTCTCTCTCTCTTTTCCTCATCTCTCTGTTTACATGTGTTCATTCTATTTGGGATCCTCTGAGTTGCTTGCATCTTGCAGTTTGTCGTCTTTCACTAAGTGAAATTCTCAGCCATTATTTCCTTAATTATATATATTTTGCTCTCTCTTTTTCATCTGGGTCTTTCATGACTCATATGTTTGATCACTTGATATTGTTCCTCAGTTCTTAGATGTTTTGTTTGGTTTTTATAACTTATTCTTTTCTCCTTATGTTTTAGTTTGGATAATTTCTATTGACTTATCTCCAAATGAATAATTTCTTCTTCATGTGTATTCTGTGTTATTCTAAGCCCATCATGGAAAATATTTATTTCTGATATTCTGGGTTTTTTCCTCAGATTTCTATTTGTCTCCTTTTTATAATTCTCCATTTCTCTGCTGAAATTCTCTCATTTGCTTATGCATGTTGCTTGTTTTTAGTAGATTCTTTAATGAAAATTATCATATTTATTTCAAAATCTCTGTTTGATAGCTTCAACATCTGTGTTATCTCTGAGTTTCTGAGTCCAGTTCTGTCAACGGCCTTATCTCTTGACAATGAAGTATTATTTTTTCATGCTTCTCATAATTTTATTATGTTCCAGACATCATGCATAGAAAGATAGGAGAGGTAGAGGCAAATAGTATACTTGGCTGGAAATAGCTATGCCTCTTCTTCTATCAGGTCATTAGTGTGGGGTGATGTGGGGGGTAGTGAGTCACTGTAGATAATAATTGATCTGGATTTGTGTTTTGGTATTGCAAACTGACCACAGACTTCAAGTTTCTCTCTCAGTGGGCTGCTGTTAACTTGTGCTTGAAATGAGGTCTAGGGTATGGGAAGATTTTTCTCAATGATCTTGCTCCACTCCCAGCTTTCAGTAGTCTCTGCATATCTGCACCATTCTTTGACCTCTCCTCTAGGAGTAGATGGGTATTACCTGTTACTCTCTGCCAAGCTCATAGTTGGAACTAGAGAATTCTTCATTTTTCTGTTTCAGCCTTAGTCATCCATCTACTCTGTGTACTCTGGGCCTCAGAAGTGGAGCAATTTTTGTGTTGCTGCCCTTCTCCACCTATGACAGTCAAACTCTTCCTTTTATCTATGCAGACTCTTGAACAAGAGATCATTTCTTGCCCTTCCCTCAATGATAACAGACTTCTATTTTGTATCGGTATAGGATCCTAGGACCAAAAATGTTTTCTCCCCCAAGAAAAGACAGCTTTCTTTCCACTCTTTTTTGTTTGTTTGTTTGTTTTTGTTTTTGTTTTTTAGAAGCTATAGATTTTGTCTGAGCCCTGGACAGAAAGATTTTCTACCTCTCCTTCAGTGGCGTAAGTCTTTGCTTCATATGAGAAAAGTGTTCAGGGAAATGTATGGTGTTTCATGCCTGTCTTCCCACTCCACAGCTATCAATAGTCTCCTACATGCCTATACCACAGAGGGAGGTCCTCTAGTTCTCTTGACCTGTCTCCAATCTTTGTTAGGAGCACCCAGTGGTGGCTCATAAAACATTGTTTGTGAGTGAGTACAGATTCCTCTTGTGTCTGGGGCTTTCGGTCATTCTAAATTGTCACACTACCCCATACATGGCCTTTAAGAATTCATTAAATTAATTGAGGCCGTCTCTTTCTCTCATGCTTTGTCAAACACTGTTTGCATGCCTCATCTTCTTTTGAAGAAATGTATCACATTGTAATTTAGCTTGTTTGTGGTCTTGTGACCTCAATCTGTGATGAACTCAAGGAAAGTTTGATTTTGTAGGTTGTCCAATTTTTTCTTACTGCCAGGTTGGAAGCTACATTTTTTTTATAATTTCCTACATTCTAAGAGTGGGCACATACTCTATGCCAGGCTATCTTCTGGAGAAGAAAAAAATTGGCAAGGCCCATCCTTTTGAGAAATTTATAGTCTAGTAGAGAGGCAATAAGCACATGGAGAAATAAATTAAACAAATAGGAGATATATGATGTTGTATAACTGAACTTCAATCAGGAAAGGAGCTATAAAAAAATAAAGCACACTTCATTGACTGGAAGTTACTTTGAAATGTTACTTTCTAGCAATTATTGAGAAGAGACTTGAGAATTAACCAGCTATGCAAAGATAAGGGAGAATATTCTAGGCACAATAAACCAGGAATTGAAAAACGCATGAGTAAAGTGAGGCATAGACTTGATATTTTTGAAGAATCATCAAAGAATGATGGAGAGGGTGGCAGGAGATGAGATGGGAGAAACTGATGGGAGTGTGATGTAAGACTTTATAGTCCAAAATAAGAGGCATAGATTTTATTCTAAGTAAGCTGGTATTCACTGGTGTGGTTTAAGCCAATTATACATGATATTCAGTTACTTGGTTAGATACAATACACTTAACCATTAGGGATTACATGAAGTTGGTTACTTTCTGTAACTAGAATCCTTAGTGCAAGTGGACCATTAATTCATATGCTACTCAAAAATTTTGAGGTGCAAAGGATAGTAAAGATCACCTAATCTCGCCTTATTAATAAGATTTCTTATCCTGTCCTTTCCTATAAGGAATACAGGTTTCTTCATTCTACTCAGACAGTTTATGCATTTCTTTTGAAAAGGAAAAAAAAATATCAAAATTTACTCTGTAATTTTGAATTCAGAATTTCTAAAAATCTAGATGAATCTCATATCCCAAGAAGAAATGCCTCTAGTGGAATTGCGCCGCTTTTCAGGTTAGCTTCACAATACAGCTCCCACAAGGTTAATGCTCAAAGTTCAATGACATGTATCAAATTTTAAAATGGTAATACATTTTTACCCTACCCCAACCTAGAGACTTTACAGGAATGCACATTTTCCAGGGGATAGTCCCATTTTTCTGTCTTTTGAATGAGGAAAAAAGGCATCATCATTGATAGATTGGATTTTCAAAACCTCTGAGACTCAAATGCCAACACCTCACCTTTTAAATGTAGCCAACAGCATTAGATGCCACTTACAAGCTTTACGCTAAACTCTTAAAAAATATGAGGAAAAGATTTTCAGGGAAGGCATTTTGAAATGCCACAAGATCCACTATAGTCATTAAAGACCATAGAACTCAAGGCTGAATTTCCCTTAAGAGAATGTCTTGCCTTTCCATTCCTTCCTTCTCCTATTTATTCTTTAATCAAGTATTTACTGAGCATCTACTACAAAATCATTATTTGATGTTCTGTGGAGCACACAAAAAAATAAGCAATTCAGTTTCTGCACTGAAGAAGCCCACACTGTCTAAAACAGGGGATGAAACAGACAAAATATTTATAGCCATATGTAGGGGCCTCTTTCATGCTGCAAACAGTACTTAGCTTTTGGACACTTATAGAAGTAAGAGGGCTCAATTTTTTTGCTGTACACAATATTGGGATATTTAGGGCTACTTCTTAGTGCATGATTCTTCTTAATATGAGGGTTGTCTCTTCATTAAAGGCACCATTTTAAAAAGAGTTGAGAGGGAAAGTAATTTTCGGTGGTGATGGGAGTTATATGTTTGGGTAACTGAGACAGTGGTCATATAGGAGACACCTGACCTGGGCCTCAGAAGTAGTAGTCCACAGATAGCAAAAGATAGAAAATTTAGCTCTGGAAGGCTCTGGAAGGCTAAATTACATCACATTGGGGATTTAATTAAAGTCAGAGGCCAGATGAGCCCTCAGATAGAGAGGGTATAAAATGAGAACACTGAGGGCCAATCCTGGAGCTTTGGGGAATACTAATTCTTGCATAAAGTCTGCAGCCATGGCAGGGTACTGCATGTGAGGAAATCACATCCAGAGCCCTGAAGTCATTAACATAAGTCTAACAAACTACACTTGTGCCTAGTACAGACAAAGCACCATACAAAGCAATTATGCACCATCGGTCTGGATGTTTACATGAAGGCTAGACATAGATTCCAAGTTATTTAACTTGACCTTTTGTGTATAAAAGCCCATGTCAAAGGTTGACTATTCGTTTTTATTTAGTGTAAAGCAAAACCCCCATTATAAGGACATTTCCTTCTTATTTTTTCACTCCTAGGTAACTTTATCCTTCTGGTCCCTTGAGGAATCACCAGGTAAATTGACAAGGCACATAAACTCAAACTGCCCGAGTTAAGTTTTGGTTTCTGTACTTTCTTCAATTATAAGTAGCTATCTCAGGAGGGCCTGGGGCTCAGAAGACAGATAGAATTTATCTAACTGCTGCCAGAATGTAATTTAAAATGAATCCAAGAGGAAAAGAGCTTTCCCAAATATTCCCACTGTGGCACGAGGGGTGGAAGGGTTCTTGCTAGAACAAGGCATGAGGAGTGAGAGCTTGTGAGGATGTTTCTGCTGACAGTCTTTCAGGAACTGTATAGAAGTAGCTAACATGGCTAGCTATATATCTTCTGCCCTCTTCCTTGACAAGTGAGTTCTTTCTCTCTAACTGACTCTGTCTTATGTATACATAGCTCAGATTGTGCAGGATTTTGCAATTTACAGACAGATCTGCTATTAAGGCATAGTTGTAGCACAAGGTTTTGCAAAACAGACTTAGTAAGCAACATCTATAAAGACTTCTCAGCTGCTTTGTGACTGAACCAGGACTTAAATCCAGGCTTACACTTTTTCCAATGCTCTGCAACTTGACTCAGAGCAACTTGAAGCATTTAATATAGAATATGCAAATTGCTGGTAGGGGAGTGGCTAAAAAGTCATTTATCATTTGTGTAAGCCATTGATGGGCCAGAGAAAGGGGGTGGAAATTAGCATCCAGAAAGAAGGTAGAAACGCTGAAGAGAGAGCAGAAGGAGAAAGCAAGAGGGAGGAGTAATGCCTAAATGGGTGAATAGCCACTGTGGAGGGACCTCGGAGAGTGTTAAACCTTGAACATTTGTGCTCTCCACAGTGGTGCCAAATTTGTATAATCCTGGAGCGTGAAGCCAGGTGATGCTGTGGACCAGGCGAGAGAGGCTCCTCCTCCTAGTTCACTAAGGAATTTATTAAACTAACGCTGCTTGGAAAGGAGGAGTTGACAATAAGCTTTGCCTACCCCATTCTGTCTCACATTGGAGGCAATCCAAATAGGGAGGTGGAAAAGAGGACATGTTAATGGTTTGCTAGAAAAGAAGAAATCAGACTATCCAATGAATAAAATACTATCTGCGCTTTAGACTTCCTTTGAGGCCGAGGATTGCCCAAACCAGCCAAAATGGATCTCAGAAAATGAAAGCATTTTAAAGAGTAAGTTACTCTCTCTCACCCACCCATAAAGTGTGGGGAATGAGAATGTGTTTTCAAGTCCCCCCTGGGAAGTTGCTCTTCGAATTGTATGATGTAGGCACACAGATTCCTACAGACCAAGAGGGCCACCCACAGTCATTCCTCAGGCACATACCCCTTCCATGACAAATAGGGTAATCTGGCCCCATGAGAACCTAATGAGCAGAAGAGAGGAGTATAAAGAAGGCAAATGTCACCAACAGGAATTCTAATTTAGCATAATTCTGGTTTGGAGGTAAATTTATATTTATAAATATTTTGTCTTTTTTTCTCCATGAAACATATGCAGCAATCACTTACCTGGAAGGTGAATCTATATTCTGTACACTTTCCAATTGAAGGTGATTAATATACAAAAATATTTGTACTGTATAAGACTCACATATTTGACTGCAGGGTGCAAAGTTTAAAAAAAAAATGGGTGATATCTAACACATTTGGAACTGATTCATAAGAAAAACTATTAAAATTACCCTTGAAATAAAAAAAAAGGAGTGGAGGAATATACAAAAAGTAAAATAAGCTTGCAAATTGTCTTATAGATATTACCAGGAGTAGACTATTTGCTAGAGTGGGAAGACAGAGGGGATAAGATATCACTGTTTATTTCAATACTGTTCATAGTAAGAAACTAATAGTATCTAATAAAGAAGCAATTAAAGGTATCGTATAAAGATATGTATTGAAAGATAATGAGTAAAACAAAAAAAAAGTGTTTTCTGAAGTAGCAAGAGAATTATCAAAAAGAGTGAGAAAACAAATAAATACTATATAATATAATACACACACGTGCACGCACACACACATACACACACACGCTGCCAGCCAAAAAGCATTTTTTTGAAAGTACACTTTATAATGCTAAAGGCTATAATTCACAAAAGCATTCAATAAAACAGCAACAACTTACATAAAACAGAAACTACAGAAGCAAGGAGAAATAGACAAAAATGCACGAATAATAAACAACTTTAACACATTTCTCACAGTCCAAGACAAATAAACAAAAATTTAGTAAGAATAGAACTGAATAACATAATCAATAATGTAGATCTTGTGGGTGTATATCAAATTTTGAATTCCATTAACAGAGAATAAACATTTTTAAGTGCACATAAGGAATATTTTAATTTAAAAAGGGGGATAGTATCTGCTGACTCATGCACCCGAGATGTTTAAGAATTGATTTTATTCAGGTATACCTAAATCCAAGAGACCAAACAATGTCAGGAATCTCTCTTTATCACTTCATCCAACTTTGTTCTGTTTTGTTATGATACTCAGGCAGGATTTTTCCAAGAGGTGGTGAAGATAACCACCAGAAGCTCTGGCTTACATTGTACTGATACTTAAAAATTAAGACTTTGTCCTCTAATATCCATAGCAATCTCTAACAAGAACTCTGATAGGTCATTTACTCATGTATCCATCCAGCCCAATCATTGGAGATGAGGTACTCTAATTGTTTTATCTGGGTCATATGTCATCATGGAAATTAGGAGAGGAGGCTCCTAAAAGAAAAACGAGGGCCTTCATATTATAAGAGATAAAAAGTTGAACAAAAATAGAAGTTATCTGCCTCAAAGCAATGTGATGAATATTATAATAAAGAAACAGGATGCAGGGTTAGAACACATAAAGACAGATCAACTCTATTTTGGAGATGTTTAAGGAAAACTTTAGCAGAAGATAGTAAGATGAGTTTTAAATGATAAGTACACATTCTCTAATAAAATCAAGGGGAGGACATTGTAAGTGAAAGGAACAGCATGTGTCAATTCACCTACAATGAAAGAGAATGATACTGAGTAGGGAGAGGAAAAGTTGGGGAATAATGAAACATAAGAATGGAGAAGTTAAGTAGATTTAGATCGCAAAGATTCTATAAGTTATTATGCTAGTCATTTCCCTCTGCTTTCAGTTCCATTTCCATCATTCCTCTGCTCTGTGGGGAACTATAGAGTAAGATCTTTTGCTAATTGGCTTTCTGGAAAGCTTAGGCAATGGCAGTTTAAGCAATGGAAGGCATAGGAAAGGAAGGCAATGGAAGAAAATAGAAAGGTGGAGGCAGAGTATTTCTGTCTTGCTCTGAATTGAATGACTTCTCCAGTAATAGCTCCATTATTTCAATGCCTGGAGCTCCTGTGAAGAGCCCCTCTCTCAACGATCTCATCTCCCACCTCTAATTTCTACCTCTTTCTTGCTAATGTCTGCATTGCCTTTTCATCCTCTGTATGGTATCTTAGCTCTTCCATTAGCTGTAGAGCCAATTTCCTCTAAGTTCCATATATTTGAAAACCTAGAATAGTTGTTCTTTTTACCTCATTGGAGTATGACTAATATGGTAATACTGTAGAATTTAGACTTTATCCTGTGTGCGATAAGAAAGATCTTATTCAAAAGAGTGATATGTTTGAGTTGTGCCTTAGAAGAACCCCCCAGGCAATGGTTAGTGAGAAATTGGAAGAAGGAGAATTATACAGAAAGTAAATGTTATATAAGATGGATGCCAAGTGTCTCAGCTAAAGCAGTGATGGAGAGAAGGTATTGGATTAATGATATATTTAAGAGGTGGCATTGTAAAGTTCTAATGGTTAATTGAATAAGAGAGTGTTTGCACATAAGCGGCAGGCATATTAATATGAGCCTGTGAGGACTGTGAGAGAATGACACATTTTCTCCCTCATCCCGCATTTTTTAATTCGTGTCAAAGTCTAATATTAAAAGATTTGTGTCTAGGCCCACTTGGAGGGCAGTCTGGGAGTACAGTACATAGGAAGTTCCCAGAGCTTGCCAAAAAAAGATTTATTCCTTATGAATATATTCTTTGGTGTTACATGTACAGAGGGAAGAGATTAGATGGAGAAATTGAGTGGCTAATCAGAGCTAGAAAAGAGGTAAACAATGAATCATTAGAATACCATTGGATGGTCCTGCGTACACTAACAGAATCTTAAAGGAAATGGATCAAGCAACTTGGGTTTTATTTCCTCTCAACTTACTACAGTGTTACTCTCTTTCCATCAGCACTGATAACTGAGCCTTAGTGGGGAGATAGACTGATATGCTTCGCTTTCTAAACACAACAATTTGAGAACTGATCAGCGTTCAAGCACAGCTACTTTGACCCTTTGAACCATGAATTTCCTACTTCTGTCACTTCCTTTCTCCCAAGAGGCGAAAGGACATCAGAATCTTCTCTATGTTTCATCCAACCCATGATTATGCCGCTAACAGGGCACCAAGATCCTTGTGGTAGTAGAGTATGGTTTACTCTTTGATATTTATTTTAGAAGATTTAAGTTCATGAGCAAAATTAGTTGTTCTGTCCCAGCCTAGCACATCTATATACTAGGCAACACATAGTGTAAGGTACAACACCCCAAAGACGTTCTCATTTCCAACTTGGTCTTGCTTTAATCACACTTTTGTTTAATGATAAACCAATGGCTACATTTATCAAACCTAATTAAAGTGCTGATCCTGGGTATCCCCAGACTCTAAGCTTTTCCTAATAGGCGCCTGCCATTCCAGCTTTGGAATGTCTCTGAGAAGACACTGAAGTTTCTCTTCTACACCTAAGGATTCAACCGTTCCTGTCCCAGTTATCTATTGCTATGTAACAAAATCCAGACCTTAAAATTTAAACAACTATTTTATTATTTCTCATAATTTTGTGGGTTAGGAATTCGAGATTCAAGTAGACCTTAGCTGGGCGATCCTTCTATTTCCATGCCATCAATTGAGGTCACTTTGTGGTATTCGATTGATTCATAAGCTGGGTCAGGTGGATCCAAGATGGATCATTTACATTTTGTCACCTTGGAGGGGATGGCTGGGCTGGGTTTCTGACTCGTCATCATCGTAGTCTCTGTGGAGACACATCTTACATGGTAGATTAGGACACCAAATATGACACGGTGGAAGCTACATGAGCATGTATGATGTATGCATAGAGAACACTTCTGCTGTATTCTGTTGGTTAAAGTAGTCACAATTCCACCCTGATTCAAGGGGGAGTGGACATTGACCACTAACTCTTGAAGGAAAGAGTATTAAAGAATTTGAGGCCATATTTAAAAAATATCACACTCTCTTTAGACAAAATCCTCTATCTAATTTTAGTTCTAGAATATTGTGCCAAATCTACCATTCGGGGGGCAATATGAGTTTGGCAAAATGTAGTTACAAAATGCTAAACAGTTTTCTTAACTCCCTATGATTTTCAGAGCGTTTAAAAAGCTAATATGCATTGGGAATCTCGAAGAGTAGGATATGGTATATGTCACTTTGCAAAGTATCTTGACATTGGAATGTCCCAGGACTAGTCTTCCACGTAAGGTATCTTGAAAAGCTGGCTTGGACGTGACTGAAACAAAGAGAAAGGGAACAGGCATCATTTCTTATATTCCAGAAGTTATAGGGGGACAGAGACAAGAATAAAATTTTAAAGAATAAAGCAGACATAATTTTCTAAGATGCTTTAAGTAACTAGAAGTCACCTAAAGCTGAGTGGGCAACAAGAGTGTTATCATGGGTTAAAAAGTAAGCTCATAGATATCCAAGTTAATATGAAGGTAAAATAAGTACCTGTTTCAAAAAATATTAGTCATAAACTACTCAGAATCTTTTACAGGCTTTTTTATTCTTTCTGAACATCTTAATTAAAATTTAAAATGACTGACAATGTTAGCTTCCTTGAGAACTGAAGGAGCATCCACAGAAGTCCATGGAATGTGCAGTGTCTTGTAATCTTTGCTGAGGGCAAAGCAACCCCATAAAACAGTAAGATGTTAATTATTTATTATGGGGCTGTGGAAAAGGCCAAAATATAGGGCCTCTCTCACTTTGGGGATTTGAGTTTGCAAGTTATAGGACTGAAGGGAAATAACTTTGAAATTACAGGAAATCAGAGACAGGAAATTTTGGTTTTGGTCAAAAGCCATAATGTCTTTTGGTGAACTTCATTTGATGAACCTCAACAATAACTGAATAGGGTAGGAGAGTCTATTAAGCTGTTTCAGGACCTGGATATATTCATGTGGAAAGATATATGGCTTCATATAACTTTCAGCATATCAAGGTGCCATTCGCAAACAAGATGATCTATGGTGTTCATCATTCACAACTCGCTTCCATAAAGATTGGGAACAATACCATGAAAAGATCCAATCATAGAGCCAAAATACAAAGGCCTGAGGGGTCTGGTTTTGATTTGGGAACAGGATGAGGCTGCAGGAAACTGCCCCAACACTGAGAGGACTTCTGGTATCTTAGCGTAGGGACAAGCATGGATGAGGAGGGAAGAGCCAGGGCCAGGTATGATTGGCAGGTAGCATGGCACGACAAACAGGCCCTCAGGCCCTTTCTCTCTTCTCCTTACAACGTGGACACTTTTGTGTTGCTGCTCCCATTCAAACAATGAGGAAAAGAGAAGTAGGAATGCTGGGACAAGAGACAAGTTGACACTTGAGAAACAAAGTCTTTGTCTCATATGTTTCTCTTTGCTGAAGAAACTGAGAGAAGTTCTCTTCACCATTTGTCCACTTCCCTACTTCTTACTAACCAGTTCCTAAGGGATCTCTGGGCCAGCGTTTCCCAAGGAATGGGACAGCACCTCCTTCAGGCCTTTGTGGGATGATTTTAGATCGCATGCAGATAAGGCATGAAAAAACAGTGGCTTGCACAGTAAGAAAGTGAGTCCCTTTTGAATATGTTTTAACCTTCTGATTATATGAAGGAGTTCTCTAACAATTGCTAATCTTTCTTTTGTCTTCCTGTCTCAACAGGATCTAGCCGGAATTTAATAACATTATTTTGTTTACATTCTATTTATTTTTACAGTTATCTTCTTTATGTTGCAAGTGGCTCTGATTTTTCACTTAGAGTAATGGTATAATTTTTTATTATGAAATAAATTTAAGCTTGAAAAAAGGAATTAATTTAAATGAAAAAAATAGTACAGTTCAGGTGATATGAATATTCTTTGCTTAATGACGGGATATTTTTTAGGAAATGCATCGTTAGGCAATGTCTTCATTGTGCAAACATCATGGAATGTGCTGACATGACCAGGACAGAGTTCTAAACCTAGACCAGACCTAAAAGGACCCTGCCTGTCTTTCTAGCCTCATTTTCTCTTTTTGTTCTATTATACCTCTTTACTTTTCATTTTATTTTATTTATCTATTTATTTATTTATTTACTTACTTACTTACTTACTTACTTACTTACTTACTTACTTATTTACTTATTTATTTTTATTATGGTGACATTGGTTAACGAAATCCAGTAACTTTCAGGTGTACAAATTAACGGTAAGGCACATATATACATTGCATTGTGTGTTCACCACCTATAGTTAGATTTCTTTCTGTCACCACATATTTGACCCCCTTTACCCTGTCTACCCCTCCCCCACCCCACCCCACTT
>NW_006442484.1:8087811-8097190 GCF_000325575.1 Pteropus alecto
CGAAATCCAGTAAGTTTCAGGTGTACAATTCAACAGTAAGGCATATATATGTATATCGTCTTGTGTGTTCACCGCCCATAGTTAGATTTCTTTCTGTCACCACATATTTGACCCTTTTTATCCCATCTACCTCCTCCCTCTCTGCTCCCCTATCTCATTTTTTGAACTTTTTTGTTGAAGAATAACATACGCAAATTAAAGATCATAAGTCGTAAATGTGTAGCTTAATGAATTTTCCCAAACTGAACTTTCCCACCCATGTAACTAGCACGCAGATCATGAAACTTAATATTGCTGGCACCCTAGAAGCCCATTAGTCATTAGCCCTCCAAAAGAGAACTACTACTCAGCTTTCACACTTTTTATAAGCACAAGCATTCAGTGTACCTGCTGGTGTCTTATTTCTCTCACCCAACCTTATGTCTGTAAGACTCCATCATACTGTTGTATGCAGTTGTGCTTCATTCATTCTCATAGCTGAATAGTTTTCCAGTGTGAATGCGCCATAATTTATTTATCCATTCTTCTGTTAATAGGCATTCCGATAGTTTCTAGTTTGGGGATATTATCAACATTGCTGTTATGAATAGTCAGGCACATATTTTTGGTGCACAAATATATGTTTTTCTGTAAGGTATATATCGAGGAGGAGGAGGCCTGGGTCATAGGGCCCAGCCTCATTTACTATCGTCACCCTTGCTCACTTTGCTTTCCTCCTTAGGGTCTTCCCCAGGGAGCACTCTTGCTGCACACTCTGTACCTTACTGGGCTTCTGCTGCGTTGCACATAGAATAACCACTGCATAATACGCACTTCATGCCACTTCATTGTGTGGACTGTAAGCTCTATGGAGAGGATGCATGAATGTTCTACTGAGTCCCTGGGAATAGCGAGTAGCACAATGGTGGGTACTAAATAATTATTTACCAGATAAGTGAGTGGCACACAAGGCCATGGCCAAACTAACCAACCAAGGTTTCAGCTATTGGGGTACTTGTAATTGCTCAGAAGAACCTCCCAGCATCCTTGCTGATGCCAAGCTCCATGTCAATTAGTTAGTTCCTCAAATTCCACTGACAATAAACATGTTTGTTTCCAAAGCCTGGGGAGAACAGGGTCTGCGGGAAGGAGACAAGCAGCTCTTGTGGGAAGACTGTGGGGGCAGGAGCAACTTGGGCCTGGGATGCCTGTGTTACAAATAACCTTCACAGCAGGGTCTACTTCTAAGTGAAGTGAGCTGGATTCACTCTAAGGGAGGTGGTCTTCAATCCCCTTCCTGCAACTTCTCCATTTTCTCTTAGGACACTTGTTTTTCTTCTTTGGCCCTCTCCTGTGGACTGTAACAACCAGAGCACCCACCACACCTGCAAGTATTGTCAGGCCCCTTCGCCCAGATCATGGCCAGCTACCATTCCTTCTTTGTGTTAGGACACTAATTCATAAAAAGACACTAACATTTAATAGCTCTTCCATGTGTACAGGAGCCAAAATGCAATTTCAGAAATGCCTTTTCAGAATTATAAACAATTTTATTTTTAGTAGATGTCATCGATTGGTATAAACAGTAGCAACAATAAAAATGCATTATATAAGTGTTAAATAAAATATTTATTTATTAGCATGTTATATGTCCTTAGATAATCACAACAATCACTCTTTTATCACAAGACTTGGTGAGGGTACATGGGAGCTGACAGCAGCAAAAAGCACCAGAAAAGGAAGGAGAAGTAGAGGATAGTGATTATTAATCTGAGACACTGTTCTTGCTAACTCCCAAGCTTGGAAATGTGGGAAGAGCCAGATACTGGAGTTGGAGAGTTTAAGGGACAAAAATGCTTTGGGCTACCTCTTCACCACCTCTTTCCAACAGTGGTTTCCTTACTATAGAGGAATAGCCACTCTGCTATCACTTAGCAGAGGAAGAATCAGCATCATGGAGGGTAATTAAATACAGTCAAAATAAGTTGATGGTAGGTAACACTTCTATTTTATGAGAAAATATGGGTATTAGGCTATTAAATAATGTATGTATTTAGAGTTCATTATATATATGTATACTAATTATTAAGGTGCTGAAAATTTGTTATTTTTAAATTAACAAATTTAAAAATAAAGAATAAAGAAGGATTTTAACTTTGAGGAATAAAGAAAGGTTCAGGACATACTGCCAAACATGTGTTTGTGTTTCTAGCTCAGAAAATCTGTGTCGATTGATTTATTGGTTCTTGCCAAAAAGGAATACAGGAGACAAACTTTTCCTTCCTTCTCATGTTGAAGAGGGTATATCCACCTCCCAATTGGCATGAACCTGCTAACCCATAATTTGACTAATTCATTCTAACCCTCCACTTAAATAAAGCAAGTAAACAAACAAACAAACAAAAAAAGAAAACATCATTTTAAAGCCATTTCTCAATAAAGTCTCTTGAGTCTTGTGTATGGTTTTAAGTCCACATCTCAGATTCTCTTGTTTCCATGTGTCTCTCACAAGTTTTAGCAAAGAAAAAGACTTACTCATCTTAAATTTAGGGATTTGATAAATGTCTAATACAAAAAATTAACTTATCAATAAAGAGAGAAATATTGGCTGACCAAAATGGGAATTTCTTTTTACTGATGAACAGATTTAGACAACCAGTACAGAATTTGACATATGACAGTTTCCTTCTCCTTTCCTATTATTACTTAATGCATTAAATCACTCATTCATTAATTTGTTTCTTGGTTTGTTCTTTCACTCAGCATTCATTGGGTACTTACCATATATCCGTCAGTCTTGGTGTCAGGAGCTTGATATGAGAGATAAGTTTGAATTTTTATCCCAGGTTGCTCACAATTCTTTCCTTTTGATAGTTCCCGTCCCCCCACCCCCCGCCCCTACCCTTTACATAGTTTATCTCTTTAAGGTAGTCAAGTGGAATTGAATGTTACTAGATTGATAATGGGTCAATCCAGTTCTTGAGTTGAGCCTGGTGGGTAAATACATTAGGAATCTTATCCTATCATACAGTGGTCCTCAACCTTTTTAGCACCAGGGCCCAGTGCTCCTATGAGAATCTAATGCCTGATGATCTGAGGTGGAGCTGAGGTGGTGATGCTATTGCTGGAAAGTGGCTGCAATACAGATGAAGCTTCATTTGCTTGCTCACCGCTCGCCTCCTACTGTGTGGCCTGTTCCTAACAGGTCACCGACTGGTACTGGTCCACAGCCCAGGGGTGGGGACTCCTGCTATAATACCTGCCTGCCCTTGGGTGTGGTGTCAACCTCATATGTCAAAATCAAAAGAGCACACACAAAATCGAACATGAGAAAGTGTAAATTACTAAAAAAAAAAAAGAGAGAACAGGAAACAAGAAAAGGATGCATTAGCCATTGAAAGATGAGAAGTCCTTCATTTATTTATTCCACAACTATCTGTTAATCTCTTACTATGTGACAATTATAGGTCTTGGGGAAACAGCAGTAAGCAAACAGATTAAAAACTCTGCCTTGATTGGTTTTACATTAAGAACAATGCCTGAGTACATCCTATTTGTCTGGAGCTTTATTTATAATTTCTCCTGTTCCTCTCAACGACCTATCTGAAGCTCTGATACCATAATCAGTTTGCCAGTGGTCTTATAGCTGAAAAGTGGCAGCATTAGAATGAAATCCAAACAATGTTCTGTCTCTTTCACAAGAATGACTCCCAGATCATGGGATTGCTTTGACAACTTGTCTGGGGAGTAAAAATGATCAGCATCTAGGTTCCCTCCACCACTTCCTGCCTTAGTGGCCACTGTTAGCAAATACCTACTTGGAACCAGGACAGGACCAGATAAAGACTTGAGGTGCCTTTTGGCTCCCTAAAAGGCCTTCCCCAGGGAGCACTGTGGGGCTGCCTGCCTAGATAGCTGAATTGTTGGACTGACTTCTTTCTCATAGGTTTACCAGGAGGTATAACAATTACTGAACTTACTCTCCTCCCATAGCCCAGGGACATGAGTTTAAACCTCCCATGTTTGTGTACATCTCCCAATCTGGAACACCCACCTGCCCATCCATGGTCTTACTTTCTGTTTAAATTCAGCCTTTCTTCAGGGTCATGCAAGCAGCCTCTTCTACAAATATTCATGAAATTCCCTTCTTAGCCTTTCCCACCTAGAGCCTTTGCTTGGACTCCCTCAAATTTTATTCAGCTTTGAAACACATCAAGATTGGTTTCCTGGCTGTCAACCCCACTTGACTGACAATCCCAGAGGGCAAGAACGTGTCTCATTTCTTTCTTTTCCTAGAATATGACCCTTGTATCTGATACAGACACATTGATAACCTTATTTTTTATTAATTAAAGGGACAAATTAATCAACAATGAAAGGTATGAGAAAATGAATGAGTAATTGAATAAGTAAATAGTGATTGAAGGAGTGAATGAGGAATGACACATGCCATTTGAAGCAAGAGGGGCTCTTATGCCAGTGATACATGTCAGTCCCTAAAAACATGGAGAAAAAGGTGCTTTTGCTATAAGTGGTCCCTTCCAAAGTTCTTGTTTGTTTACTTGTTTGTAAAATCAAGTGGTGGGCCCTATCTGGCTGGAAATGTGGCAATGGAGGAGGTAAACAAGTGCATACCTACAGCTATAGCTCAGGAAGCAATACCCAGGACAAAAATAAGGTCCAAAATGCCTTCTGTCCTACATAGAACCAGGCTGGGATGCATTAATTTAAATAATAAAAAGATAACAATAATAAAATTTTCTAAATCTGAACGGAAGTAAAAACACATTTATTGAGTACAAGGGCTAGGCTATTATATATCCATGGGCCTTTATTCACAATTCCAAATCCCAAAAAACTATGAAAATCAAGTTTTATCAGCACATTTGGTGACATGTACTTTTATTGACCCCACTTAGTTGAAAATAGTCGTATGTTTTGCTGTAGAAATACTTCCACGTTTGATCCATGGGTGCTGAAGAGGTTCTTTATTATGACATAGATGAACAGTATTACTTTTCTAAAATGCATCAGGATTTCAAACAAGGGACTGTGTCTGAATCTGTCCTATATCTAGGAACTAATGAATTAAAGTCCAGTGGATGCCCAAAGTGAAGAGGTTCAAAGCAGAATGGATGCAAAATCCAGGGCCATCTCAACAGGCTAGTGCCAAGAGAGAGAGAGCAAGACATAAAAGCCCCAAACCAGAATACTTCCCTCTTGCAGACCAGATTTCAACCCAAGGGCCACAGGTCCATGTGGTTATTTCTGCAGGACACTAACAAAAAATGATTGTCCCCACACCGGTTTTAATTAACCACCATGGCCGGGATTCTCACATGGCTTCACGCCCTCATCACCACTGCTGGGCTTGCTCACTTTCAAATGTTAGCTTGTTATTAACCATACTGATAAGAATGCTATGAGTGCTCACTGTATCTTAAGTGTCCATGCCACCAACGCCTAGCTCAGGGCCCCACATAGAATAAACACTCAATAAATAGGCTCAATAAATATTTAATGAACATATACAGTATGTTTCTCTTTATGATGTGTTTTATATAAATTATCTCATTTAATCTTCAAAATGACCCTATGAGTCAGGCAAGTGAAATGAGTCCCAGGGAGATTAAAGTACTTGCCCAAGATTACAGCAAGAAAACAGTTCTGCTACGACTTGCAACCAGAGTTGTCTGGTTAAAAAAAACTTATCTTCTTTCTTTGGCATCATGTGCTTATGTAGACTGAACCATCAGAATTGAAGATGATCTGGTAAAAATGCTTGGTCATGGGGAAAGTCTTGGAATAAGAGAAACAGCTGATGAACCATTAGCAGGGGCCTTGTGGGTATTAAGTAGGGCCATCAGGAGATAATGCCTTTACCTGCTTCTGCTCTCTTGGGAGATTAATCAGGACTGCTAGGAGGAGAAGAGGTGGCACAGATGCACAGATGGTGGCCATTAGAGGAGCCAAATCCTCTTCCAGGGCACCCCAGATCCAGCACTGCTACACCCCTCATTTGTGTGTGTCTGGAGCTGATATTGGGACTAATAAAGGGGTGGAGACTTTAGAAGTTTAATGGAGAAAGCAGGGACAACTTAACAGGGAGATAGGTGAGACTGTGTGACCACCTCAGGTTATGAGAAGCTGAACTTGCTGCAAGAACCCCATAAACACCTTTGGCAGATGAATCTGCCCATGAAGACACCACCTTTCCCTGTGAGAACAAGTCTGCGAGGGAGGTTCTAACTTTACATGATGTCATCCCAGCAATCCTCCAAGGGAAGGATGATTCAGCCTGGGTCCCCATCCCGCCTTCATGGCCCCTGCCTGACCTCTGGAAAATAGATGCTGGGTCCAAAGTGGGCAGAGAGGGGCCCAATGTTTGGGATCCTGCACATTCCTCAGCAATAAGCAGGGTCCTAGGCGCCACCCTGCCCCTTGACTTACACAATGGGGGAGGGAGTAGGTATTCCACACTCAGTATGTCTTTGTTTTCCAGTGACAGAACATGGACTTCACCCTCTCTCCAAACACAGCTCAAAAACTGGTTAGAAATATACTGTGTGAACTCCAGGCCAAGTCTCCAGTTCCTCAGTGGCAGCATCTGAGAAACTAAGCTAGGCCCCAGTCTCAATTTTACCTTTGATTCCTGGCCTGGCCCAGGCCATCCATCAGGAGACACTTCATGGGATCCTCTTGCTTCCCCTCTACTTACAGATTCTTTGTCCTGTCCCTTTATCCCAAACTCTGGATCATGTTTGCCTACTGGTGTCATGCTCATTACAGGGCCGTGTGCTCCAAAGAGGTGGTTCTTAGGATTTAATGAATGTTAGAATCACCAGCTCTCCCTGGGGAATTTGTTAAAAGCAGAGTCCTTTTCTATTGGGTCAATTCTAGTCACTAAACCAGGACATTAGGATCTGTATTTAACAAGCTTCTCGGTAGATTCTGATGCAGACGCACAGAACATTCTTTGAGAAACACTTTTATAGGCTTTGGGAGCCAAGCCTCAGTTCAAACACCTCAGTTCAAGCCTCAGTCCCATCAGGTGACATTGGGTGAATTAATTCCTTTGAATCTCAGGGTTCAGTTCTTGTGAAAAAAGAGACTAATAATATCTACTTTACATGATTGTGTGGATTAAAGGGAATACGTATATAAAGTGGCCAGCAGAGAATTGTCAATACACAACGGCCAATCCTGGACTGTGGGCCAGTGACCTTCCTCAGTCCCTCCTCTTTGCAGTAGCTCCCACGTGTTGGGCTCTGCTTACAGGCTTTAACTCAGTGAGCAGGGCTTGTATATCTGTGGTAGGCAGAATAATGCCCCCCACACCCCCAGTTAACATCCATGTCCTAATCCATAGAACTGAGGAAATAAAAGGTGCAGATGGAATTAAAGTAGCTAATCAGCTGACTTTAAGATAGGGAAATTATCCTGGATTGCAAGAGTCCTCAAAAATGGAAGGGGGCAAAAGAGGTCAAAGTGAAGAGATGTGAGAAGGACTCAACCCGTTGTTGCTGGTTTGGATGAAAGAGGAAGGTGACCAGGAGCCAGAGAATGCAGGAGCCTCTAGAAGCTGGAAAAGATGAGTAAACTAATTCTCCCTGGAGCCTCCAGGAAAGAAGACAGCCCTGCCAATACCTAGATTTTAGTCCAGTGATACCTGTATCAGATTTCTGACTCATAGAGCAGTAAGGTAATAAATCTGTGTTTTTTTAATCCACTAAGTTCATGGTAATTTGTTATAGCAGCCATAGAAAACTGATAGAATACCAAAGACTGGACCTCTAAGTTCTGGAAACGTCACTCGGTTCCATGCTTAGGGGCCTTTAAGGCTTTGTGGTGGTATCAGTGTTTCTGCCATCTTTGGGGCCCACATGACTGAGGCCAAAGACACTAATGGAGTCTCTAGATGAATTTCCATCTACCTGGTGATAATAATCAAACAAATTTTACATGGAGAAACAGGCTGAGAGAAGTACCTGCCCAAGGTCATGAGAATCAGAGTCTGGATTTAAAGCCAGGTTTGCTGTCCCCAGAGCCCAAACCCCTAACTGCACCATTACACAGCCTCATTCTGTCCCATGGTCAATGAAGGAGGTAGTGTGTTCTCACTAAATTTCAGGTTGAGCCATCTGTTAAACTTACTGATACATGAAAACATGTCTCCCACTGTCCTGGCAGCCCACAACCTCCAAGATTTTGTGATAGACTGGGACAGCTAGACATAATGAGAGAGTGCTTTGGAGCCACACTCTTGCCATGGTTGATGGCATCGGTAAGAGAGAAAAAATCAGAGAATCAGCCTTAGAATTCCAAGCCAGCCATAGGGGCAGTTATGTCAGGTTGTTCCAAGTGTTCTGGAAAAGATGAGGGGCTGTTAAGGCTGGGGCCCAGAATCTTCCTTTCTATCAGTCACCGATGTGCTGTGTGACCTTGAGCAAAACACTTGACCTCTTTCCATCTCTCCTGGAACCAATTGTCCCAGCACTTCCTCATCTCATCTGGCTGCTGTGGAAATCCAATGAGCTCATGTTTGTGAACATGCTCTGGGAATTACAAAAGCAGCACACCCTTACAGAATCTAATGATGGCTATTATTTAATTTTTATAACTTGAGGTGAGTGTGGTTCATTATTGCTGTCATTAGTAATAATTATTATACTAAACCACACCAGAGAAGAGAATGTTCTCTCACTACCTTCTTTAGCAGAATCTGTTGTGTAAGCATTTCTCAAAAAAAAAAAAAAAATCAACAAAGCTGTAATGTTCTGGCACATTAGTATGCAGAATGTTCTTTTCTTCCTTTTTTTAAAAAAGAGAATGTTTTAAAGGATGACACCTTGAACATTAGGTTAAAATCTGCTTCTGCACAAAAAAGAATTTAAGTGAAAAATGTCCTTTCCAAAATGGCTTTTCATCAGGGACAGGGAAGCAAGCTCTCCATGTCTGCCATGGTAATTCCAACTGGAAGTGAAGGTCAGGCACACCCTAGAGATCAAGGTAGGAGGCATCCAGGGAGCACTCCACAAGGAGGAGAGCCCACCACTACCCAAAGGGTGCAGGACTATTGATAACTGTCACAGAGTGAACAAGAGCCCCTAGGATCCACTACAAAGCTCCAGACTCCAGAAAGGGTGGTCTTCTACTAGCCACAGATGGAGTCACTTCCCACCAAGTGCAGGCCAGTGTTTCCTGGAGACTCACTCTACTCCACTGTGCCACACTATTAATTCAGAACTGCGGTAGAGCATCTGTTTCTAACAGGCTACTACCTAGAAGAGTTAGCACATCAGGTCACAGTGGTCTTTAGGGCCCCAGGGCAAATCATGGGACCAGATTCTAGTGCACTATTTCTTCCTTCATTCATTCATTTCTTTCTTACTTACTTTCC
>NW_006442484.1:8097480-8143272 GCF_000325575.1 Pteropus alecto
CTACTTTCCTTCCACTAGCAACATTTAATGAAAACCTATTTTAACACCAGACATTGCACACAGGAGAGTCAAGTACCATTCTCACTCTCAAGAAGTACACAGACTAGTGTGGAGACTGACATTCAGACACTTGATACCATTTGTGGCTTTGTTGTCATCACAGTGTTAGGTGCTGAGTGCAGTGCAAACAAAAGAGGAGGAGGCACTGTGCCAACCACGTTGGGCGGGAAGTCTTCAACCTCATGGAGCGAGGCATAACACCAGGAGTAGGCGAAACACAGCACCGGGTCAGACTTATTAGATTTAAGTCTCAGGTCTGCCCACTCACTAACTTCTTATGTGACCCTGGACCTCAGTGACTTCAACAGTGACATAAGGGTTATACCCATTACATAACGCTGTTGCGAAGGGCCTAATACAGTGCCTTGCAGTCAACAGCAACACCAGGTAGCACCTAGATAATGACATCTGAATCAGTGCAGACCTTGAAGCAATGTAGGTTTGCAAATCATGACTGTGGATTAACTCTCTAAAGCCTTACAGGCTTGCCCAATTAGCAATCCCATACTAGATTGGATTGAATTATATTGGATATTTATGACCTCATCTCTCACATTGTCACAGCTAAAAACAGTAGTAATAATAATGGAAGAGTAATGATACTGCTCCCAAGTTACATCTCCTTCAATTGTTATAAACCAATATTTGGAGTCAAGTGTCTCCTATTTGTCTGTACTTCACCAGTACAGTGCTTAGACAAATGTTTACATTACATATGAGTCCTTGGGTATTCAAGAACCTCGTGAATGTTTTTAATGAAGATATGCATGCTTTCACCAATCTTTCCTTGGGCAGTTTTTAGTGATTCATCGATAGAGTCCACATTTAATATGAAACAAAAGAACTAACAAAAATTATAAAAATTCTAACACTAATTCTAACGATGGCGAATATGCAGAGAAATGAGTATCCTCATGGGAAATGAGGAGAGGAATTTGGTGATGCATGTCAAAAGCCTTACCAATGTTTTTGCCCTATATTTAATAAATTACATTTTAATTTAAATTCTATGTTATACTACTTATAAAAATTTCTTCTAATAATCATGGATGTGCACAAAAATTTGTCTCCAAATATGCTTCTTGCATGATGCTTTATAATAGAGAAAATTTAGAAACGACATAAATGTATAATAATAAAATCTCATTAAATATATTATGATATAATCAAAAAATGGAATGTATTTGCAACTACTAAAAATTACCTTGTAGAGGAGTGTGTAATAACACAAAGGTGATTATAATATATTAGAGGATGAAAGATAATGTAGTCTCCCCTTATCTCAGAGGATACATTTCCAGACCCCCCCAATGGATACCTGAAACCATGGATAGCTCCAAACCCTAAATATATACGTATGTATTTTTTCCTATATATAGAAAACTTTCCTATGATAAAGTTTAATTTATAAATTAGGCAAAGGAAGAGATTAACAACAATGACTAATAATAAAGTAGAATAATTATAACAATATACTAAAATAAAAGTTATGGGAATATAGTCTCTCTTTCTCTGATAACCAGTCTGATAACCAAGACAGCTACTGAGTGACTAATGAGTGGGGAGCATATACTGTGTGAATACAGAGACAAAGGAATAAATCACATCCTGGGGGAAAGGAGCAGAATGGCATGAGATTTCATCACACTACTCAAAACAACACACAAAACTTATGAATTGTTTACTTCTGGAATTTTCCATTTAATATTTTCGGACCATGGACCATGGTTAACCACAGGTAATTGAAACCATGGAAAGAAAAATCATGGAAAGGGGTGACTACTGTAGTTTAAAGGAACAGTTTGTATAGTCTAATTTAATTATATAAATTGAAAAAAATGCTTAAAGAGGCACTAAACATAGCTAACCTAAAATGTTAGCAGTGATTATCTCCAAATTGTGGATTACTAATAATTTGTGCATGTATATCTTTAAACTTTCCAAATTTTCCACAATTGATGTCCTGGAAGGTGAAAAAAAGAAAACAGAAGAATTTAAAGCTAAATCGTAAAAATTCAGATTTAAATTTAAATTACCACTTTTCTATGTATCATGATAAACTACTTAATCATTCTGAGCTTCACTTTTTTTCCATCTATAAAAAGTAAATAATACCTACCCTACAGAGTTATAGGAGGTTACATCTGATAATGCATGTAAACAGCTGTGCCAACAATATAAACTCAGTAAATTTATGTTCTGAGTTTCTCTCTTGCTTTCTCCTTCATGAGTTCAGTAATAAGAGAGGCATTAAATGCTTAGTGCAGGAGGTAGGACAGGTCCTAGATGATATCTAAATGCTGATTCTTCATCCTTAGAAATTCTGCTGAAATTTTTTTTTACTTTTATCTGTGTAACAAATTACCCCAAGATTTAGTGGCTTAAGATAGCAATCACCATTTATTATCACATACAGTTTCTGTGGGTTAGGAATTTGAGAGTAGCTTAACTGGATGGCTCTGGCTTAGGGATCTCTCAAGAGACTGCACTCAAGATATAAGGCAGGGCTTCAGTCTCTGAAGTTTTGAGGATCTGATTCCAAGATGGTTCATATATATGGTTGACAAGTTGGTACTGGCTATTGGTAGAAAGCCCCAGTTTCTAGCTATATAGACCCCTCCATAGACTTGCTTGTGTGTCCTCATGACATGGCAGTGAGCTTCCTGTAGAGTGACTAATCAAAAAAAAGAGCAAGGAGGAAGCTGCAAAGCCTTTTACGACCTAACCCTGGGAGTCACACTCTGTCATTTGCACAGTGTTCTACTGGTATACAGGTCAGCTCTAGTCAGTGCGGAAAGGGACTCCACTGGGACAGGGATGCCAGGAGGCAAGACTGTTCACGGGCCTTCTTGGAGGCTGGCTATCGCAATTACCCTTACAGTCCCTCTGCCTGAAATGTTCTTGCACCACATGTCAACAAAGCTCACACCCTAACTTCATCTGGGTCTCTGCTCAAAAGTCACCTTACCAGAGACACTTTCCCTTGACTCTCCCAGAGGGCAACCCAATGATAGGTCTGTCATTCTATCACTCTCTCTCTTCTTACTCTGTTTCATTTTTCCTTAGAGCACTTATAACATCTAACACATTATATAATTATTAGTTTATAGCCTCTTCCCTGACACTCCATCCCCACCAGTAGTAAAATATAAGCATCATTAAAGGCCTGCCATGTTTTCTACTGGTGTTCAGGAGGAGCTCAGTAAATAAATGAACAAAGCATGACATCACCTGGCCTTTCTGATACTTTTATTATTCTGATATTTTTATTATTGCCAATGAACAAAACAATAACTCCCTCCTTGGTGCCAACGCCCTAGCATGTAAGTCCTTCTAAAATTGGTGGATCTGGTTTTCTGAACACCATACTCTTGCCTTACATCTCTCCTGATCTAGCCTTATGAGCCTTTCTTGTTTGCCCTGCTCCTCCTACTGATTTGATTTGCCTTCTCAATTGAGCCCACAATATCCAGACTTCCCTCTTTCCTGGATGCCTCAGTGTCCTTCTCCTAACACTCATACTATTGAGACTTCCTTATTCTGGTCTTCATCATCTAGAGGCCTTGGGAAAAAGAATACAACTAAGAAGCATGTATGCCTCTATCCTCTTTCCATTTTCATGGTAAATATCTCTAAGAAATCAGGCTATCTCTGACTATATCTGGGCTGATGAACTACTGATTCTTTGCTGGGGAGGTAATTGGTCTCTATTGCTTAACGCACTGTCAATTCTCATAACAGCCACTGTGACAGGCTGTTATGGAGATATTTTGATGTGAGAGGGACAAATGAAAGCGTATAGGTAACATATATAAAATACCTACTATATGCCAAGCATTGATCTTAAGCAATTAATGTGGATTATTGATAACATTTAATTTCCACAACCATCTATAAGGAAATTACTCTTATTATAGTCATTATACTGATAAGGAAACTTGAGCTCAGGGAGGTTAATAACTTACAGAGGATCACTTAGCTAAGAATTAGTACAAATAGTCCAAATTGAGGCAGTTGGTTCTGGAGTCTTCTCTTCAATCATTATTTAATGTTTCCTTAAGGTCTGCAAAGACAAACTGGCTTTATGGGGTCTTAGGAATAAATGTCTAGTTGTTAGGCCTAAGAAAAATTCCCAGGAAATTTCCTCTAAAATTGTTCTGGTTGGGTCTGGTTAGTATTTGGATGGGAGACCACTTAGAAATACCAGGTGCTGTAGGCATTTAAAAAATAAATTAAAAAAAATTTTCAAAAATTTAAAAAAAATTAAATTGTTCCTGGAGAACTCTCATCCATCCTTAGAGCTCTAATTCACTTTTTATCTCCTCTATGATATTTTCATGGATGTATTTATGCCAGCACTATTTGTACATCATTCTATTATTTCACTTCTCAGACTGGAGTGCAAATTTGGGTTTTCTCATAGGTCTTCTTTACTGTACCATGACTGCATTGGAACTAAAATCCCATAACTTTCTCATTTCTTAATCTTCACAGTTTAGCAAAGTACCTGGTCTATGATAAGCCAGGTAAATAAATATTGTCTCTACTTCCAGGATATACATTCCCAGGATAATTTGTAAATCTTAGCACTTCAAAGATAAGGTAAGCTGTACTTTGTTTATTGAATGAATAGTTATAGTCTTCAGCAGAGACTGTTATCACATCAGAGTGAAGAAGTTGAGCAAATGATAGCTTCCCACTAAATGCCGCATTGACATCTTCTCTTGGGGTACACTTCATGAAAAGTCGTAGCCCAGAGAAATGGGTGTAAGCATCCTAATTCTGTCCTAGTAAGGTGATGACACCGTGTTTAAATACCATTCACCACTGCCTCCCCAAGCAGAGTTTATCCACTACTGAGCTTATAAATCACCTGTCTCCAGCCCTTCTAGCTGCTTTGATAAAAGGAGGTTTAGGGAGGCTCTCTTTGGGAGGTCACAAAACTGATACTGCAGCAAGAAGTCAGCATTAACTTCCACCAGCCCTTTCTAACCACAGGACTTAGGGAGTTCAGAGTGCTATTGAGCCAGGAGAGTTGGATAGGCTCAGTAATGGAATGGGAAAGCTATGAAGGGTGAGAGTTATGTTCTCTTAAAAAGTTGGAAAAGCTTCCAAATTTACTAGAAGAAGGTATATTTAATGCATAAGTAAATATGGAAGTAGTGCCAACCTGCCCAGGAGGGTCACCAAGATGCATGATATGGTGCCCCTTAGATTGACACCTATGTGGAATAAAAACTGCTGTGTCCTGGGGGATAAGAGACATGACCTTCCATAAGGCCCTCCTTGTCTCAGGCCCTTGGTTCCTTCATTGTAAAATGAAGGGACTTTAGAACTTCATCTATTTCTTTATTCCTTCCTTTATTTTGACACTCTTAATATAAGGAGTTTTTCCTATGAGCAACATCTCATTTCTTTTCTGAATAGGCTGAAATAACATGTCTCTAGTCTATTTCTCTTTTAACTGTCATTATTTTTTTTTAACTCAGATTATGTTATTAACTCAATATAATATTTCGGACCTCAGGACTTCGTTCTATAGTGTAGCGGTTAGAATGTCTGCTTTACATTCATAAAATTCTGGGTTCATGCTCCAGTGGAGCCATGGTCCCTAGTCCATGGTCTACGGCCATGCCACAAGCCCAGTGTCTGATCTTGGAAGCTAAGCCTGGTTGGGTCTGGTTAGTATTTGGATGGGAGACCACTTAGAAATACCAGGTGCTGTAGGCATTTAAAAAATAAATAAATAAAAATTTTCAAAAATTTTAAAAAAATTAAATTGTTCCTGGAGAACTCTCATCCATCCTTAGAGCTCTAATTCACTTTTTATCTCCTCTATGATATTTTCATGGATGTATTTATGCCAGCACTATTTGTACATCATTCTATTATTTCACTTCTCAGACTGGAGTGCAAATTTGGGTTTTCTCATAGGTCTTCTTTACTGTACCATGACTGCATTGGAACTAAAATCCCATAACTTTCTCATTTCTTAATCTTCACAGTTTAGCAAAGTACCTGGTCTATGATAAGCCAGGTAAATAAATATTGTCTCTACTTCCAGGATATACATTCCCAGGATAATTTGTAAATCTTAGCACTTCAAAGATAAGGTAAGCTGTACTTTGTTTATTGAATGAATAGTTATAGTCTTCAGCAGAGACTGTTATCACATCAGAGTGAAGAAGTTGAGCAAATGATAGCTTCCCACTAAATGCCGCATTGACATCTTCTCTTGGGGTACACTTCATGAAAAGTCGTAGCCCAGAGAAATGGGTGTAAGCATCCTAATTCTGTCCTAGTAAGGTGATGACACCGTGTTTAAATACCATTCACCACTGCCTCCCCAAGCAGAGTTTATCCACTACTGAGCTTATAAATCACCTGTCTCCAGCCCTTCTAGCTGCTTTGATAAAAGGAGGTTTAGGGAGGCTCTCTTTGGGAGGTCACAAAACTGATACTGCAGCAAGAAGTCAGCATTAACTTCCACCAGCCCTTTCTAACCACAGGACTTAGGGAGTTCAGAGTGCTATTGAGCCAGGAGAGTTGGATAGGCTCAGTAATGGAATGGGAAAGCTATGAAGGGTGAGAGTTATGTTCTCTTAAAAAGTTGGAAAAGCTTCCAAATTTACTAGAAGAAGGTATATTTAATGCATAAGTAAATATGGAAGTAGTGCCAACCTGCCCAGGAGGGTCACCAAGATGCATGATATGGTGCCCCTTAGATTGACACCTATGTGGAATAAAAACTGCTGTGTCCTGGGGGATAAGAGACATGACCTTCCATAAGGCCCTCCTTGTCTCAGGCCCTTGGTTCCTTCATTGTAAAATGAAGGGACTAGAGCATGTGATCACCTTGCTTTCTTCCTCCTCAAATGTTCTACTGTCTGGGTGACAATATCCAAATGAGTTGTCAGGTTTTACTTGTTAGTTTTAGAAATAAAAGTTGAAAAAATCAACTCTTTAACGAGGTTTAAAAAGACATGTTTTGCTTATTTATCTTAACAATAGAAATGAAAGGAAACATCCCAATCTTAGAGAGCCTATAGAATGCAAAGTCAGTCATTTATGACGTCAGAGTTGTAATTCCATTTGTAGCCTATACCCGAGTTTGGCTATGGTCTGCATCTCTCTGCTCCAGGGTATATGCTTAACTCACCTCTATATGTAGTCCTCATTGCACCTTGAGCAGTGCTTGGCATAAGATAGGGGGTTAGAAGATAAATAATGAACTGTATTGGATTGAATTGAAATCTACTTTGAAACATTATTTCCTATCAGACATAATGGGCCAGCTATCTCCTCTACATGTATTCTACTCTTTCTCCAATTTCCCTGGTGATACAGAGTGGGAGACCAGATGAACAGCCTTCTCAGTAGCTACTTATCAGTAATGATGTCAGCATAATGACCTGTGGATTCTTCATTGCTTTTTCTGTAAGGCTATGAGGCTATTGGTGAGATGCAGATAAAAGTCTGCATTAGGACATGATGAACAAAGCTGGCTGTGGTAAGTAAGTACGTGGCGTTGAGATATGACGACCCTAAAGCTACAAGATCTGAACATCTTTGTTAGCACTGAAATTTGACCTAAAACAATAATATCCAACATTTTAAAAAGTAACAGTATCCTGTTCAAATAAATTTTGATGGAACCCCAATATAAAATATATCTTGGCAGACCTGATGGAAACTAGGATGGGGAACCTATGGTTTCACCTCCTCATGCATTCCTTCCCTCTGAGATAGGCTCAAAGCATTTCCTTGGAAACCTAGGCCTTCACGGAACCCAGTAAAAAAACCTTGGTCCAAAAGATACAGCTCTAAAATGACTTTTTTTCCATATGAAGATGTTCTTCCCATTGATTATTATAAAATTAGAGATCTATTCTTTGGTAAACAAATTAATATCAATATGGAAAAACATCATACTTAAGAATGGACTAAGTCTTTTCAACATATTGAAAGAAGACAATGTGAAATACTTCTCAAAATATTATTTTTAATTATTGCAAAGAGACTGGGGATATTTTCTGGTGACCAAAATATCCTTTAGATGTCTACAGGTCTAAAGGAGACACAACAGTGTCAGCTTGGCTGCATACACACAGGACAGAAGAGTCCCTTAGTGTTTAGCCATCTCTCTGCCCAACGTTTGACAGGACAGCATAGAAAGCAATCTAGTAGAGTGTTGACAGAATTAATCAGACTCCATTTTCCAGCTTTCTTTTGCTTCCTGGGCTAAGAAATTAAAAGAATCTGGATGAATCAGACACACTTTGAGATTTCCCCAGAAACACAGTTTTCCTGGGGAAATAAAGCTAATGAAAGGAGAAGTTAACTATGCTTGATCTCAAAGCCCACTGCCTGATTTTATGTGAACTGTCTGATTTTTTTTAAACCTTAAGCACATGGCTCAGTGACATTGCACTGCTCAGAGAGGACAGAGAAAAACATTTGTGAATAAATCAAAAAAATCAATGTATTAATTAATGCCTTACATATGGATGGTACTCATCCAATGTCAAAGCCCTTTCACAGATTATTTCAATAATAAGTAATAAATATCTAACATTTACTAAATTTTATCTCTAACCTTCATGATAGCTGAGTTACATATTATTCCTTGATATCACAGAAGAGAAAACTGAGCCAGAACAAGAAGAGATGATTGCCCATAAATGGCAGACTTCAATTTTAAATTCAGGACTTCAGTCTTTAAGCCCTGACTCTGAGTGCCTCTTCAGGCTGCTTTTCAAATTTCGGTCCTTTCCAGGCATGATGTAACATTATAAAATCACTTCGAGAGCTGTGGATCTGGGCCTAGCCAAGGCACATTCTCTTCAAACAAGAGACTAAAGAATTGTTTTGATCTTCATAACTCAGAGTTGGCAGCTGGTGTGATCCCTTCTCAAGGATGGAGAAACTGGCAAGTTTAAGTTTTTGGGGTGTTGGGGAGGGGATGGGAGGGTTGGAAAGTATGTGAACTTTCCAGATAAGCATAGTTCAATTTAGGTAATAATTCTGCAAACAATGTTAAGAGTGGATTAGACAAGAAAGATACTAGAATCAGAGAAACCAGTAATGAGAAAGTTGGTACAATAGTCCAGAAACTTCGAGTTGTAATTAAGGCAGAGGAAGTGGGGTTCATGAGAAGAAGGCAGATTCTGGAGACAGATGGGGCATTAGGAACAGCAAGCAAAAGATACAGTTTCCTCAGTGAGCTCCCACCTAGTGACAGAGGTGAATAAGGAAATGGCTCATGACAACACGGCGTAATATGAGCTTTGATGAGGTTAATAAAAGAGGAGAAAAGCACAAAGGAGATACCTCTAAGTTGTCTGGTGCTGAGGAGAGAAAAGTCAAGGAAGTGCCTGAGCAGAATCTTGAAAGGAAATGAAGGATTGGCCAAGAAAGAGGGTGAGAGAGCACGGCTCAGGCAGCATGTGCTCCAGAGAGCTCCAAGGGGCTGCAATGCTGGCACTGAGGCAACAGGGAAATGAAGATGGGAAGCTGAGCAGGGCCTAGATCAGAGGGTACGTATGAAGAAGGTGGTCTGTTATGCTAAAGGCAATATGGAGGAACCGAATCTTCTGTAATATTTCATGGAGTTGGGAATCTAAGGTTCGGAAAGGCTTAGCAGCTTGTCCAAGATGGTTGGTCTCAACCCTGGCCTGAATATGTGGTCCATTCTCCTGCAGCATGGGCATCAGCTAGTTAGAAATGCAGATGCTCAGGCCCAGACTCACTGAATCAGAAATTGGTTTGAACTAGATTCCCAAGTGATTCCTAGCTGCTCTAAAGTATATGAACTTTCCAGAACACTAGGCCTCTGTCTAGAGTCAAATATCTGCATATCTGGGCTTCTTGCAAGTCAAAAGGGCATATGGGTGGTGGGAGGGAATTGTGGTCTCACTAAGGGTGGCTGTGTCAATGCCCTCAGCTTCAGGTTCCGCCCCCACCCACCAAACAATTATCAACTCCCATGCAGGTGGACCCCAAGTCCCTCGGATTGGCCCACTCGTGGTACAATACACGTTTGATTAATCACTGTTTTCAGAGGCATCTCATCAATCATCACCTTCCAGTACCCAAGAGAAAGGGGTCCTGGTAGATGAGCACTCTGCGCTGAGAAGTACCGAGACGCCGGGTCTCGGATAAGATGGGCTCGTGGCGTTAGAATGAAGAAGGTGGGGACTAAGGAGCATTAGGCATTCACCCTGGCTGCTCTGATTGGTAATTAAGTGACTCGTCTACTGGCGGACAGTCCTGCATGTTCCCTCAGGCATCTGTTAGTTCTTCGAAAACCACTACTGACAAAATGAGGTTTGCCCTTGGTACACAGATAATGAGACTGAGCTTGACAGGTGTGGCGCGATTAGAAAATTTCTACATGAAGCTCATTCTGCTAGCCACTCCACAGTAAACAGACTCATTAGGACTTGTAGGTCCCTAGAGGCAAAGCATGTTTGACATTATTAATTGGCTTTTCTGTATAAGGAGTCAAATAGATGAAAAGGTTTATCAAGCTGAAATAATTAATTTTGCCTGAATTCGCTGACAGTTCATTTCTCCTGTAAAAGACCATTTTAAAGTCCTCTTTTTTTTTCAAATTTCAAAATTCAAAAGACATAATAGTGGCAAAAGTGAAGCTTTTTAGTAAATTATAATTAAAAGGAATTTAATTAACTTAGACCTGGGGAAGAGGAAAAAAAGGAATTGCTATCTATGTCTATACAGAGGTCTAGATGGTTGAACATATCATGACTTAATAATGCATTAATTTTAATCTAATCAAAGTATAATAAAAGAGATAATTATATGTTTAAAAATTACTAGGCTCCAATAGTGGGGTTTTTAAATACTTGATAGTTACTCAGCTTCTCGTTAGCAAAGTTATAATTGTTGTTCTCAGATTCTGCTTATTTAAAGATGGGGGCTTACAGGCAAGAGGTTAATTGAATAAATCATTGTTAAGAACCCATGTTGAAACTATGATGAACTACAAAGTTTGCATTCCCTGGCTGTAAAAGAATTTTCTTGCCTTTTTTCTCTATGTCTTTCTGTGTCTCTAAAAATAACAGATTATTTCCAGCATTCCTTCATATGTGCTCCTGAATGCTCCCACGCCCACTCTTTGCCCCACAAAGTCAAAATCTAATTCACATGAGATTCTGCAAAGTTTTCTCTCATAAAATTGACCGCTTTCATCTCCAACAAAGCATTTTGTAGTTCCACAGCAAGACTTCCCAGCCTAAAATCAATGGATGATAAGGAGAACAGTATTTCTCTCCTCACTGAGATTGGGCACTTGGTGAAAAGAACCATGATCTCTCCCAGCAGTTATAATGGAATTTTGATTTCTATAAAGACCAATGTTTCTGGCCATTTCGCTGATAAAAGACTGAGAGTTCTTAGAAATGTCTTAGAAGATATAGCTGTTTTGCAGCAAAGCATCTTGCCACATAACCCAACATACTAATTTTGTAGTTCAAAGATGATCCAATATTTTCCAAGTCTCTCTGACCTCAATGAAATATTAATTAATTAATTAATTAATTAAAAATCTGGCGGGGGAGGAGGACTGAGTACAGAGTTATGGAGAGTAGTTCTTCCATCGCCAGTAGTATGTCTGGACCAGTTCCTCAAGGCCTTCACCTCCTTCTAGCACAGTCTCTGTTCAGGCAGCCTGAACACCATTCCCCAACTTCCCCCATCCCCCACTCCATACCGTAATGAATGGCCCCCTGAAAACCTCATGACAATGTTGTTGGGTTTTTTCAGCTTTTCACTGATGTTTTTCTAATCCAGAAATACCTGTTGGCTTTGTCCGTTAAACAGCTGGGCATTTATGGAGTCACCCTGTTTATTTCCTATACTCAATTGAAGGCAAGAGCTTGGTTACCTGAAATTCATTTTTATCATTCTTTCAAGTAGAGTCTTGAAAAAGTGACTTCATTCAAGTGAAATTCAACACAGAAAAGTTCACACCCTATTGCATTATTTTGAAAAATACAAGTTTACTTCTGCTTTTTGCCCAAAACATCCTTAGGTGCACTCTTCTGAGTGAAGAAGGAGAGAGGTGGGGCACATAAAGAAGCCACTTGGCACGAGCCATCTCAGAACAACTGAGATTGTCCCCATATTAAAGATGAGAAAATTGAGGCTCACAGATAGTTACCTAAGGTCACACCCTTGAGCAAAGGAGCTTGTCTGCCTGACCTCAAGGCCCATGTAATTTCCATTAGAAAGGAGTACCCCCAAAAGTAACAGACATCAAATTCCCAAACCATAAACACTTGTAACATTTACCAGAGAGTTAACATTTAGGAAGAAATGTCATAACCCAAAAAGCAAATATCTACTTCCTTGCATGGAGAAATATTCAAAAAAAAAAAAAAAAGTATTAAAAAAAATCCTGGGAAACTTGAGACCTTCTAGTTCAACACTCAGAAACTTATTGCTCATCATATTTCCCATTCCTGTTTCCTTATATTAGTTCCTTAATTAACCATATATTAATGTCCAGGGGCTATTATGATTAAATAAAGGGGAAGACATGACTGGGATGGGAAGGGGGAGGAGGTTTTATGTGCCAAGATTCAGGGCTTGAGCTGTCATCACTCACCAACATGTTTTCTTCTGAAGTCAATATGCTGTTCCATTTCAAATATGCTTAAAGAAAACATGAATTGATTTATTTACAATCTGAACTACTTATCAAACGGTAATGATCACTGCCTGGTAAAACACAAGCTGAAAATATGCCATACAATGCTTAGTCATTCTATTGCTGGAACTAATAATTCTCCCCCATTCCTCTTATTCTCTCTGCCTCTCTCTGTCTCTCTCTGTCTCTCTCTGTCTCTCTCTCTCTCTCTCTCCATTTCTCTCTCTCTCTATATATATATATATATAGATAGATAGATAGATAGATAGATAGATAGATAGAAGATAGATAGATAGATAGATAGATAGATAGATAGATATAGATTTTTTTTTTCTATAATTCTGCCTACTAAGACTTAGCAACCCAGAAGGCATCTGTGTTGATGTGGTCAGTTCCGAAGACTCCAGAGAAAGCCCACATCTACCCAGCACCTCCCTTTTATTCATTAACCCACCAGGGGCCAAGACTAATTAGATCAGCCTGCTCATTTTGAGCTGATAATTGATTTAAATAGGTTGCTCATTTAAAATAGAAGAAAAGCCTGCTACACATTTGGCGCTTGGACTTTTTTTTCTTCTTTCCCTGCAACTTTCAATTGCTTGTGCAATGTAGCATAAAATGTAGAGCTCTCCCTTTTCTTTTCTCTCGATTTTTAAAAAGAGGCCATAAAATTAATTACAATAAGTAGGCAATGGGCAGGGGCAGGGGGTTAACTGATGGCTCTAATGAGCAGCCGAGCTTTGGGAAAGCTGGCCCACTCATGCTGTTTGTTGGCTGCAAGGGGGCTGTGGCTTCCAAGAGGAACATAGCCTAAAAAGGTCCTTCGTACTGATTCTGTCTTCATGGCAACCAAAGTAGCTTTGCTAAGCTTCAAACAAAAGGAGCCTTCCTTTCCAAAGGTGGGGACTTTCTGGAATTGTTTCCTTATCACTGAGTAAGAAAAGACTTTCAAGAGTCCATTCCGTGATATCCAACCCCCGCTACACACCCTGCCCCTGGGTTTTGCACAATTTGCGAGTGAGAAAGACTTGGCCCCACTCTATATTCTGAAGACCTTTCCCTTCTCAAAGGGTCTTTCATGACCCGTCCTGCACCATATTGATTTATTTCAAGTGTGGATCAAAAAAGTTTAGACTAGGCTTCTCTTTGGAAACTAAATCGTCCTGCTAGTTTATACTGTTCAGCTGACTGTATCCCTTTGACACAATGAAAAGAGCTTTTGTCTGCAGCCTAGAGGGCAAGAGGTGGAAGCCACACTTGTAATTTGCTCTGTAATTTTTTTTTTTTTTTTTTGCAATGTTTCCTATTGCTGGAAGATGGAATACAGGGCATGGTGAAGGGATCTGAGGAGGATGGCAAAAACTTTAAGTTAAATAAAATTATCGAAAATAGAAAAGTTACCCCCAAGCTGCACATGCTATATATTTCAGATTTTCATACGTTCCAATACTACAAAGCAACATGATCCACATGAGAAGCACATGGGCAATGGAGTCAGACAGATATATCTGGGTTTCTCCCCTGATTCAGTCACTTACAAGCTCTATATAAGTCAGTCACTATCTAAAACTCAGTTTCTTTACCTGTAAAACAGAGACACTAAAGATTATTTTGAAGGCACACTATAAGGGTCAGAGGAAATGTCAGAGCCTAGCACAAGGCCTATTTCTAATAAGCACACAAGAAATAGTATCTATAATATACAACTGATTTCTTAATAACCAAGAAAGTTCACTCGTCTCTGTTTTGTTGTCCAATGCTGGGCAGTTAGGGAGAAGGTAATCATTGTATTGCATGCATGGCCAGTTTCAGGGGTGTGTGACCTGTGTGGTGCCACAGGGCCTCACACTGAGAAAGGCCCCACTGTTGCTCTGTTGAAATTCTTAATTTTTGAGCAGGTAGCCCTGCATTTTCATTTTGCACTGGGTCCCACAAAATATGTGGCTCATCCTGATGGCATATTTCCCTCTGCGAATGCTGTCCAGGCCATTCTTGGTGTCTTGAAGAGCCTACTTATATGAAGTCATGTCTGTGTTGGTGGCACAATGCTTTCACAATTATAAATCACATTCTTTCTGCCTCTTTCACAAATTAGAACCAGAGGTGTAACCTCTCAGTTCCTGTGGGCCCATGGCCTGACTGTCATGAAAAACTATTCAAGAGCACATGCTAGTGGCCAAAGGTCAGAATGGCACCTCTGCAGTCCCATCTGGTCCAGGGAGAGAACTCAGTCTCTCAGATGATGGAGTCCAGAACTAGGAGGTGACAACCACACAGAGTATCATTTTGTTATTTCAGCATTCAGGTGGCAGATCGTTTTCACTATTAATGACATACAAATTTAATCCCAGGTAATTTTTCCAAAGCAACCAGTTGTGAAATATATTGAGAAAACACTGCCAATTTCCAATCCTAATGACAGAGACACTGAAGGTAAATAAGATGAATATTTATGGGATACCTGATTGCCTAAATGAGTTCCCTAAGGTATGAATAATTGAACGTGTGTATGCTAATTAATTGGGAAAAGCCAATAGGTAACTCTTTTATTTACATTAGCCTCATTTTATTTCATTGCTTAGAACTATATGGTTTCCAGTTATTTCCTATGCTTCAGTAAAGTTGAGCATCACTTAGAGAATTTTAATAGATATCATGATTTTTAATTTCAATAACAGTATAAGCCAAGGTAGAAAATGTAAAGATGGTTCTTAGAAAATAGTTATTCTTATTTCTCTAACAGAAACTATCATTCACTGGTGCTTACTGCTAGCTAGTCTTTTACATATGTCTCTATTTAATCCTTACAGTAACCTTATGAAGCTAGGTATCATAAAATGATCTCCATTTTACAATTGAGAAAACTGAGAGTCACAGAGCTAGGTGAGCTGCTCATGGTCATGTGGCTGTAAGTATTGGAACCCAGATTCAAATTTGGTCTGCTTAAAAGCTGTCTTTCCAGAAAGGGAAGCCAGTCTTTCACCTGGAATAGAATGTTCAGAAAAACACAATCCTTTCCTTACCATGTTGCAAACATCGTCCACCTTAGAACATCAATTTGGCAGCTGTCATCATTTTTGAACTCAGTCAAAACAACTATTTTTTTTAGAGTCTAGGTTTTTAAAATAAGTTTTATTTTTAGAGCAGTTTTAGGTTAACAGAAAAACTGAAAGTAGTTAGAATTTTCATATACCACTATTTTCTTCACCCAGTTTCTCCTACTATGTTGCATTCCTGTGGTAATTTGGTTATAATTGGTGAACCACTATTGATACATTATTAAGCAAATTCCACAGTTTTAGAGTGCACTCTTTGCCTTGTACATTCTATGGGTTTTGATGAATGCATGTCATGTATCCACCATTACAATATCATACGGCATAGTTTCACTGTTCTAAAAATGCCCTGCACTCCACTTGTTTATTCTTCCACCCAACTTCCCTCCCCTTCCCATCTGAAACCCTAGCAACCACTGATCTTTTTACTGTCTCTATAGTTTTGCCTTTTCCAGAATGTCATATAGTTGAAATCATACAGTATGCAGCCTTTTCAGATTGTCTTCTTTCACTTGCAAAATGCATTTACATTTCTCCATGTTTTTTGGTGGTGTGATAGCTCATTTCTTTTTATCATTTAATGATATTTTAATATGAAATTCCACAGGTTATTTATCCATTCACCTATCAAAGGACATCTTAGTTACTTACAAGTTTTGGCAATTTATGAATAAAGCTGCTACAAACATACATGTATATGTTTTTGTGTGAACATGAGTTTTTTACCTCGATTAAATAAATACTTAGGAGCACGATTGATGGATCATATGATAAGTTTACTTTGTGAAAAACTGTCAAACTGTTTTCCAAAGTTCTTATACTATTTTGCATTCCCACCAGCAATGAATGAGAGTTGCTCTACATCTTTCACCAGTATTTCATGTCATCAATGTTTTGGATTTTAGCCATTCTAACTGGTGTGTAGTTGTATCTCATTGTTGTTTTAATCAACCATTTGTCATGTTCAACTAAGAGTAAACAGCAATCTCCAAAATAGAATATATAGATGCTATTATGTGGACAAGATAATCCATAGGAATACACAAAAAAAATTAGCAATCACTATTTTTATTCATTCATTATATAACTTTCTACTCATTGTGTATATTCTTAATGTACAAAATATATTATTAGAATAAAATTTGTGCATATTTTATAAATAAAAATACTTGTTGAGCTTCACGTCTCCCCATTTTCTAAATTGACAGAAGTGTTCCATGAAAAGATGAAACTACCATCCTTTGATAAAGACATCAAAGACAGTGACCTAATATTTCTTGCAAAAAGTGAAGCTTGATTTCCATTAAGTATTGAAATTAATGTTTAAGAAGTCTGAAATATGTCTAAAATATGTCTAATATGTGATCGATTTTTAACTGGATATACCTACTAGTGCAACAATTTGAGTGTTTTCTCAGAGTAGTAGTTGTCTGAATTCATCTGTAAGAAGAATACATCTAGGTGTGTTTTCAGAATATAGTGGTCTTAGCTTTTCTTTGGCCTATACCATTTCACTTTATACATCAACGCAGTGACTATTTGTTTTAGATTTCATTTCAAAATTAGTTTTTGAGTATAGCTGAGAGGACCAGTGTTGAACTGACAACCCTTATAAAGTTGGTGCTATTGTTATCTTCATTTTATAAATGAGAAAACTAAAGCTTGGAGAATTTAAGTAACCTGCAAAATGCCCCCTTTGTCATAAATGGCAGAACCATGATCCACACCCAGGTTCAGATGACAGAGCCTGAGCTCTTACCCAGTAGGTTATCTTGCCTAAAAACATCTATGTGCTTTATGAGGAGGCCTGTGTCTATATGACCAGAAAGAAACCCTGCCAAGTTTAGCAAAAGGAAAAACAAACTGGACAGCAGCATCAATGTAGAACTTTGTTTTAAAATGCAAATATATGCTTTTTTCCAAAGCAATGTTTCTGCAGAGTAGACCCTGGCAAACACTCTAATTGCTGCACATTCTGTGTGTTTGATGGGAAATACTAAATATTCTCTGTATATATAGAATAGATCTGAACTAAGCAGGCCATATTTGTAAAAAATATCACTTTCATTTCATGGAGGCAGTGTGAGAACCTGTCAAAAACATCAAGGAACAAGTCAGTATAATCAATAGACAAAGAAATGTTAAGTTTGGACATCATTAAGAAGCTTGCTCCTTTAAAACATCATACTGAAAAACATTATTTTCAGTGTGACAATTAGGACCCCAGAACACTTTAAGAAAGAAATCAAAAACCCCAGGTAGGATTTTCCTTTTTCTTTCTCTTACTCTCTTCCTTCCTTCTTTCTAAAATAAGAGAGGTGAGAAGGAATGCATAAATAATAGTCAATCAAGAACCATTGTTTAGGAATAACAGCTCTGAAGAAAATCCAGGAGGAAGGTATTTTCATAAAGTACAGGACAACTTTTTTCCTGAGAGAGGTGGTCAATAGCTGGGCTGGTCAGAAGTTTAGATTTGGACTTACTCTAGAAAACTCAAAGAAGCATGCTGATGATGTGGTCAGCCTTCAGTATGATCTCCAATTATTTAGTACCTTCTAGTATCTCTCCTTTCTATAGTCTCCTTAGAGGCCTTCTGATGTGACCAACAGAATATGATTCCTCAGTCTGGATCACAGCAGGCATTGAAGCTTCTGCCTTACTTTCTCAAAACTTTTGCTCTGAGAGAACCCAGTCACCTGCTATTAGGAGACTCAAGAAGCCCTGTGGAAAGGCCCACATGGAAAGGAGCACAGGCCTCTACCAATAACCAGTACTAATTGTCAGCCACATGAATAAAATACTTTGGAAGTGAGGCCTCCGGCCCCAGTCAAATCTTCAAGTGATTGAGCCCCAGCTGACATCTGACTGTAATCTTATGAGAGATCTCAAGTCAGAACAACCTTATCATGCTGCTCCTGCAATTGTAACCAACAGAAACTATGCAAAATAATAAATTATTACTATTTTTTAATTTATTAAGTATTAGGATTATTTGTTACACAGCCTTAGATAAGTACTTCTCTTGGTACATGTAGAAATTAGGTCAAAAATACAAAGGATCTGAGGCTACTACTAAGCTAAAGAGATCCAGATTACTTATCAGAGTGTTGTCGTTTAGTGGGAGACTTAAGACATGTGGAACTTTGTAGCAAAAAAAAAAGTGAAATCAAAGATGCCCTGAAGGCTATCGAAGTCTAAAACCCTCTAGGTTAAAAATCAGATGCCAGCACAAAATTAACACTCAAAAAACGTCTGACCTAAAAAATAAGTGACTAAATTAATGGAAAGCAAAGTGGAAATCATTTTGTTTTTCAACACTCCTTAGAAGCGGTAGGTTATCAAGTAGTGAAAAGAGAAGAAGGGAAGGGGAAGAAATGGAAGAAATAGAGCATTCCTGGGAGAATTTTAGTTTTAGCAATCAAGCATTTCTCCAAGTCTATGTTTTCTCGACAATAGTAATAATTATAAATCCATTCAGTTACTCTGAAGGGAAATAATTTTTAAGATAGAGAAGATGTATGACTAATTGAAGATGTCAGAATGAAATAGATATATCTGTTGGGCATGGGATACAGTTGTGGTCTTATTGTTTTCTATTATGAGAAAAAGATCCCAAAGATGGTTTATGAACGTGAGGGTACCAGGACCTAAAGCAAGGCCTGACAAACACTTTCTTCTCGATATGACCAAAAGGGATGTTAGGCGAAGCCACCTGTCTGTTGAAATAATAACAGCAATGATAAAAATAATATTAGTTAACATTTATTTAGTGTTTACTATGTGGACATGTACTGTTCCAATCCCATTAAAAATATAAACTCATGTTAATAATTTAATTAACTTAACCCAAACATCTGTCAGTTTGCTATTATAGCTTTCTTCCTTTGAGGTCTGATCACATTTCAATGTCTAAGAATATCCCTCTTATAAGAGAAGAAGGCTCCTTTAATTACCACCATTAACATGCCTACTGTGTGGCAGGAATCATGCTTTGTGTTTTAGACAATAGCATGACCATGTGCAATTGTGTACATTGTGCGGATATGCATACGGACTGAACGCCACATTTTAGAATATCTCCTCCTCCTAAAAATCTATGTCAGAATTATCTTCATTTTACAGAACAGTAAATCTTGATTCAAAAAGGTGAAATCACTTAATATTGTCTCATATCTTATAAATGCCAAAAATAGAATTTAATAAGCAAAATTCTCATTGTAAACAGGGACTATTTTCCGAGGTCAGCTACGTAGATGAAACTTGCTTGTAGTCTAAATTACTCATGAAAATCTATTAAATAATTGTCCCAGATAAATAATGTGGCATTGCTGCATAACCATTCTCCATCCCACTTTCCCTCACCGCCTAAAAAAATTTTAGTGACTTAAAACAACAAAAACCATTTTTGTTTGCTTGTGATTCTGCAATTTGGTCAGGGCTCAGGGAAGGCTAATATGTGGTGTCTACAAGGCTCAGCTGGGGATCTGTCTATATATCTTGTCTTTCCATGTGTTCTAGCATAATTTAGGACTTAGTCTACGATTCTCTACATGATGGCTGAATTAGAGGTTGAAAGTAGAAGATACAAGATCTTGTAATGTCTTGGCATGGTAGTCCAAAAGCATCATTTTTAACTGCATTATATTAATCTAATCAAATTACAAGGCCATCACTGATCAAGGGAAGGGAAAATACACTCCAATTCTCGATGGAAGATTGAGTGTGCATGTATGAGAAAAAGAGAGTTTCTTTTTAGCCATCTTTGAAAATGATCTACCATTGCATATCCTCTGACTACAACCTTTTGTGTTTTTCCCACTTGTGAAATATGTGTGAAATACTCCTCCTTCAAAAGTCTCATTCCATTATGACAGAAATTCAAAATTCAAATTTTATAATTTTCATCACATCTGGATGTATAAAGTTCCTTGATGCAACACTCTTGATTTGGAGATCTATAAACTAAAAAGATGTTATTTTCCCTCAAATGCCACATACATGGTAAGACACAGATTGGATAACTACTAGGTGCTTACTTCAAAATGAGGAAAATAAAGTGACATCAGCAAAATAGTATTAGGAAGTTTCAAGCCCTTGTTTCCCCCATAAAATTTTTTTGAAAAAAAAGAAACTGGTGATTAAATTAACCTTACAAGAACTCTGGGGGGAAAAAAAAGTATAAAGCTTACAGTGACCAAACAAATACCCAGTTTAAAAAAAACAAACAAACAAAAAAAAAAACCACATTCAAAATAGTAGGAAATTTTGTGTTATTTTTACTCAATATTTCCCACCCCTTCTCTGCATGGTGTAGTCTTAATCAGATGGAGACAGCGTAATTTCCAATTTCCTCCCTTGAACTAAAGGGAGCAGGCTAGATTATACTTGCAATGTTCTAACCTGTCTGGGGGCTGCATGAGAACTGGTCTCTGTCTTGCCTAACTCAGATCTTGGGTGGGGAAGAATGGTGGCAAGGGAACTATAGACACACATGTACCTGAAAAGCAAATTATGGGTGAAAAAATTGTAAGTAGACCATTTAAGGCTCAGAAGAATCTGGGTGAAACTCGTTAGAAAATTAAAACATTCAAAAGCAGGTATGTATAAAAAAAATTAAGAAAGCCACATGCAAGCTAAGGCAAGAAGCATGCTCAGAAAAGAACTGAGAAGACCTTAAGGTTACCTCAAGCTGATTCCTAGATTCCCAGCTACTCAGTGAATGACTGTCCAAGAACAAATCCAGTCTACAAAAACTGGAAAAAAAAAAAGGCCTGTTTTTGTTTTATTTTATTTTGTTTTGTTTTATAAATGTCTAATTTTCAACAAAAAATCACGAGGCACGTAACAAAGTGGTAAGTCATGACTCATTCAAAGAAACAAAATTAAAATTGGTAAAAACCATCCTGAAGAAGCACAGCCATCAGACTTACTAGACGAGTACATTAAAATAGCTGTTTTAAATATGCTCAAAGATTAAAAAAAAAGAACTAAATGAAATCAGTAAAATAATATATGAACAAAATAAGAATATTAACAACCAAAATTTATTAAAAGGAACCAGATTCTAGAGCTGAGAAAAAGCTATCACTGAATTGAAATAATCAATAAAGTGTTCAATAGTAGATGGGAGCAGGCAGAAAACGAGTAAGTGAACATAAGACAGTAAAATTGAAATTATCAAATTTCAGAAGTTAGAAAGGAAAAAGAATGAAGAAAAGTGAACAGACACAAAGGGAGATGTGGAATATCATTAAAAGAACAATATATGCATTATGAGAGTAACAGAAAAGTAGAGAGAAAGAGGCAGAGATTATTTGAAGAAATAATGACCAAAAAATGTCCTAAATTTAATTTAAAATGTGAATCTACAAATCCAAAGAGCTCAACAAGCTCCAAGTAAAGATTCCAAAGAAACCCATATTGAGACACATTATAATCAAACTGTCAAAAGACAAGGACAAATAAAGAATCTTGAAAGCAGCAAGAGAGGAGCAACTTATCAGATAGCAGAGATCCTCAATAATATTTCTGGCTGATTTATCAGAAGACACCTTGCAGGACAAAAGGCAATGGGATGACATATTTAAAATGCTGTCAACCAAAAATTCTTCAGCTAACAAATCTACCCTTCCAAATGAGGGAAAAATTAAGACATTTCCAGATAAACAAAAATTGAGAGTTTATTAACATTAGCAATAAAAAAAAATGCTAAAGGAGGTTCTTCCCATTGAAATAAAAGGATATTAAGTATACCTCAAAGTCATATAAAGATCTCCAGTCAAGATAAATACGTGGGCAAATATATTTTAAAAAACAGTATAATTATAATTTTGGCTTATAACTCCACTTTTTATATTCTTCAGTATTTAAAAGATAAATTCAAAGATTATAAACCTATGTTAGTGGATATTATAGTGTATAAAGCTGTAATTTGTGACACCAATAATACAAGTGGGAGGCAAAAAGCTATATGGGAGTCAAGTTTTTGTGTGCAATAAAAGTTAAGTTGATATCAATTTAAATTATGTTGTTATAACTATACATAATATATATAATTGCTATGATAACCACTAAAAATATCTGTAGAATACACACAAAAAGAAATGAGAAGAGAATCAGAATATGACACTACAAAAATCAACTAAACACAAAATAAAGCAGTAATGGAGAAGTACGGGCAAAAATGGCAATAAGATATACAGAAAACAAATGACAAAATAGTAAAAGTAAGTCCTTCTTTATCAGTAATTACTTTAAATATAAATAAATTAAATTCCTCTATCAAAAGACATAGACCGACTGCATGAATTTAAAAAATATGATCCAAATATATGTTGTCTACAAGAGACTCACTTTAGATCTAAAGACACAAATAGGTTGAAAGTGAAATTATGGCACAGGATACTACATGCATATAGTAACCAAAAGAGAGTTGAGATGACTAGATTAGATAAAATAAACTTTGAGTCAAAAATTGTCAAATGGACAAAGAAGATTATATATTAATAAAGGGTCAAGATGCCAAGAAAATATAATAACTATAAACATGTGTGTGCCAAACATTTGAGCTCCAAAATATATGAAGCAAACATTGGCAAAATTAAAGAGAAAAATACATATGTCTATATTGACAGCTGGAGATTTCAATACCTCACTTTTAAGTAGATAGAACAACCAGGCAGAAGATCAATAAAGAAACAGAGGACTTGAGAACACTATAAGTCAAGTGAACCTAATGGGCATATAGAGAGCACTCCATCAAACAACAGCAGAATACACATTTTCCTCAACTGTACATGAAACATTCTCCAAGACAGACCATATGTTAGGTCACAAAACAAGTCTTACTAAATTTTAAAAAGTTCTAATTATACAAAGTATCTTTTCTGATCACAATGGAATAAAACTAGAAATCAATAACAAAAGGAAAACTGAAAAAATTTTAAATATGTAAAAACTAGACAAGACACTATTAAATAACCAGTGAGTCAACAAAAAAATTACAAGAAAAATTAGAAAAAATCTTGAGACAAATGAAAAAACCAAACTAAAACATACCAAAATTTATTAAATGCAGCAAAAGCAGTGCTAAATGGGAAATTTATATTTAAATGCTCACATTAAAAATGAAGATCTCAAATTAGTAACTTAACTTTACACATTAAAGGACTAGAAAAAGAAAAACAAACTAAACCCAAAGTTAGCAGGAGGAAGAAAATGATAAATATTAGAGCAGAGATACATAAAATAGAGAATAGAAAAACAATAAAGAAGAAAATCAACAAATCCAATCATTATTTTTTAAAATCACCAAAATGACATTTATCTAGATCAACTAAGAAAAAAATGAAATAAAATTTCAAATTACTAAAATCAGAAATAAAAAGTGAAAATATTATTATTAATGTAGAAATAAAAAATTATCAAGGAAATAATCATAATAATCATGAACAAGTGTCAGTAAACAAATTGAGTAAGCTTGATGAAATGGACAAATTTCTAAAAATATACAACTTACAAAGACTGAAATTTGAAGAAATAGAAAATTGAATTGACCTATAACTACCATGGAGATTGAGTCAGTAACAAAAAATCAAAGAATCAAAATCAGTAATCAAACTTCACTAATGAATTTTACCAACCATTTAAAGAATAATTAATACTAATCCTTCTCTCCCCAAACTCTTCCCAAAAATTGAAGAAGAGAAAACACTTCCAAACTTATTTTATGAGACCAGCCTAAAAAAAAAGATTAATCATTTTGGCACCAAAATTCACTATCAACAGAGTGAAAAAGAACTCACAGAACCGGAGAAAATATTTGCAAATCATATATCAGATAAGAGATTAATATCTAGAATATATATAAAAAGATTTTCACAACTCAAACCAAAAACAAACAACCCAATTAAAACTAGGCAAAGAATGTGACTAGACAGCTCTCCTAAGAAGAAATACAGGTGACAAATAAGTCCATGAAATGATCCTCAGTATCACTAGTCATTATGTAAATACAAATTAAAACTACAATAAGATATCACCTCTCATTCACACACCCATTAGAATGTCTACTATCAGAAAGAGAGAGAGAGAGAGAGAGAGAGGGAGACAGAAAGAGAGAGAGAGAAGGAGGGAGAAAAAAGAAGTAAGTGGAGAAATTGAAATACTTGTGCATTGCTGGTGAGAATGTAAAACGACAGTCACTGCAGAACACAATATGGCAGTTTCTCAAAAAATTAGACATGAAATTATCTTGTGATCTAACAATTCCACATCTAGGGAATTGAATAAATATTTATATACTAATGTTTATAGCAGCATTATTCACAATAGCCAAAAGGTGGACACAGGCCAATGCCCATTGACCAACGAATGATAAACAAAATGTGATATATACATACAACGGAATACTACTGTTCAGCTTTAAAAAAAGAATGAATTCTGTTACATGCTAGAACATGGATAAACTTTGAAAATATCATGCTAAGTGTAATAAGCCAGATACAAAAGGACAATTGATTCCATTCATATGAGGTACTAGAACAGTCAAATTCATAGCCTCAAAAGTAGTATGATGTGGCTAGGGGAAAATGGGGAGTTGTTTGATGGGTACAGAGTTTCAGTTTGGGATGAGAAATTTCTGAAGATGGATAATGAGAATGTATTTAATACCACTGAATTATACTCTTAAAAATGTCTAAAGGGTAAATTTTATGTTATGTGTATTTTGCCACAGTTATTCATAAGAAGAGCATGTAATATTAACCGGTCCTTAGTAATTTTGTAATCAAGCACATCTTGTCAGTTCTCCAACTTGAGGCAGGGGATATTCCTTGATTAAGGTACCAGCTCTGTTTCTTAGGTTTGGTTCTCTAATTCCCCTGGGTTTTTGCTTGCACCCTTATAAGAAACAGAATATTTGCAACAGAGTAGCTCTTTTAGCCTGCTTATAAAAAGTTGAAAGTCAAGAACCTCCTTTTCACTGTGAACTACTCTCTCATCGTTAATCTAAGTTGGTGATATTTTCACTAATACAATCCTCTTAAAAACTCTGTGGGTTTCCCATAAATTTTATTGAGTTTATGCTATGCTTCAAAGCCACATCCATAATTCATTCTGAGACAGATTATCTCAGCTGAGAGACACTATCTTAAGATTTTTAGAAGCTCTTTTGTTTATCTGAAAGGGTTTACCAAGCACCACTTTAAATCTTTCTGAGGTCTAAACAAAGAGTATTTTGTCTGACTTTTTGTGCATTTTCATACCCTCCTGATTTCATTTTGACCCTAAGGATGCTTTCATTGGAAGTACTCTAGATTCGTCTTTTCCATGAGGCCATTGCTCACTTTGAAAATATTTTCCAGCTGAAGAAAATGTCCCGAGTCTTCCATGTTTCTTCTAAATTGTGCTTAAAACTAAACAGTTCACTTCTTAACTCAATTTTCTCTTGCAAAACTTTATTATATGTTTCTAAAAGAAGCTGGTATTTTTAAACAGTCTGCCTGGAAATATTCTTAGCTAGATCCACAAGTTTACCTGGTGAGGTTTCTTTTCCCAAGTTACCTACCACAGGTGGCAGTCTTGCTCATAGTCCTGCCACTACACTATATTATTCTCTTTTTCCCACCCCTCAATAACAGTGCCCACACTCAATGTTCACCACTTCTCTAGCCGTAATGAAGAGCCTTATCACTGCTTTTTCACCATCTTCTTGCAGCCCTTACAGCCTCCTCTTGGTATTCTGTCCCAAAGCCAATATTACATATTTGATGTTTTTGTAATAGTAACAACCCCTTTTAAAACAAATCTGTTTTAGTTATCTATTGTTACATAAGAAAGCATCCTCAAAAAACTAAATTTCTTATAAAAATAATAATTTATTACCACTCGGAAGTCTATGTGTTGGCTTGGCTCAGCCTGGTGGTTCTGCTCCATGTCGTGTTAGCTGAGATTACTCATTCAGCTTGGCCTAGAACATCCAATAAGGCCTCCCTCAGACATCTGACATTTGACATTTGATGCTGGCAATCACTGATGTGTCTCATTCCTCCCCCATATAGCCTCTCTTCTCCTGTGGTCTAGACTAGCTTCTTTATAGAACAGTGTCCAAGTTCCAAAAGAGTAAAATTCGAAGCCGTCAGGTCTCTTAAAGTCCAGGCCTGGAATCAGAACCTCTGCTACATTTTCTGCATGAAAGCTATTGACAAGGCCAGTTCAGTTTCAGTGAAAGGGTACACCACAATCTAATGAAAATGATCACTTCAACTACCTCAACTAACTACGGGCTGCACTTTTATTTATGTATAACTATAACATGGTATTTTTTTTAACACTTAGTGTTGTTTATTTTATAAGTCTACTAAAAGAGATCTTTTATACATAGTTGCCCAGATTTTTATCAGCTGTCATTATTATGCATAAAGAAAAAAATAAAGGTGAAATAGTTATCGCATTTCCATATTTTCTTCATATTCAGAGTCGGACTTGAGGGTCAACATTTGTGTTTATCCACACAATATCACCCTTTATGCCATCACCAAGTATACTGATAAGGCAGCATTTCTAAAAGAATGCTCTACTATTACACTGGAATTTTCTTCTGAACTGCTAACATGCATTCTTCAAGATTTATTCTGTTATTTTCTTGATTAAATAAGAGGCAGTTTGAATCAGTTACATCAGCCCCTGTTGCTTTGAGTTTCCTTCTGAGATTCTGCAATTCCTCTTGCTTTGAGTTGCATTACTCGACATATATTAAGTGCTCCTTCTGTACATATCTCAGGAATAGAATTTTACTTAGCTTCATCCACTTGTGAGTCCCTTCCTTTCTGAGACTCCATTAAGTTCTTGGTCTTCATTTTGCAAGAAGATGTGAAATTGTTCCATTTGTCAATAACGAATAGCTGCCTTTTTTATCTTATTTGTTTTCATGTCTGCTGCCTTCATTTTAACTTTTTGTATCAATATCAAATCATAGTGTAATCTTTTTAAAAATATGTTTAAATAACAAAGTCATAAGTGCAGTGTCGACAATGCACATAACTCAATGGAAGCGATAATAGTAATAACCACGTTCATGTTTGTGTGGTTAAGGCCACTATGTCTCGAATGCTACCTGGCTGAAGATGTCAAATGCCATAGATTAATGTACATATCAATTTCAGAGATGTTTAAACGTAAAAAGAAAAAACAAACTCTATATGTGATATTTATCGAGTTTCTCCTGGGTATCCAGTAATGAGCTAGGGACTGATGGATATATTTAAAATTTAAATGATAGTGCTTATCTCAAGAGATTAACAAACAGAGTTGCCCAAATGAAATAAATAACCATGGCAAGTGGCATGGGATAAATTTTAAAATAAATAACAGAATAAATAAGGGCTATAGAAATGGCAGAGTATGTTAGAACTTGAACTATGTGAATACTACAGGCCATTTATAACGCCTCTAATTTATAAATACCTCTTTGTATCTTTTCCTCATTTTGCAATTTCTGGTATTTTTCTTATTAATGTAGAAAAAGAAAATTTTAATGTATTAAGTTATTAATACTTCATGAGTTACAAGTTTTTGAAATACCTTATTTTAGTTTGTGGTATGTTTTTAAAATTTGTTTAGAAATCTTTGATTACATAGAAATTTGCAACTATAGGACAGTAAAATTTGTCCATGTTTTCCTCTATAACATGTAATTTTTGTCTTATTTTAGAAATACTTTACTGCTGGATATTTTCTCATATCTTCTAAAAGATTTTAGCTTTAGCTTTTCACATTTAGGTTTTCAATAAATCTGAAATTTGTTTTTGTGTGTGGTGTGAGGTAGGGATTTCATTTTTCTTCATATGACCATTTATCCCAGGATAGTTTGTCAAAAGTTCACTCTTCTTCATAGCCCTGATTTCTAGGTGCATTCAATTTAGAGAACACAATTGCGTTCATTAAACTGTGACTCCTTGAAAAATAGAAATCTCCCTTGAGAACGTAAAATAATAATCAAATTATATTAAATAAATACTGAAATAGGAGTGGAATATACTCTAATCTGGTATTTCTTAACCTTTTGGTGTTAGAAATAGGTTCTCTCTCTTAAAGGAAAAAGATGTACAAACACATTAAAAACATTGCATGTCATTTATTTCAAGAGTTTACAGACAACTTGAAGCTTATCCACAGACCCATTTCCCCTCAATTTAGAGTGACATATTACCCAAACTCACAGGTTCTCTATCAGAGACAGAGAATCCACATCCTCTAGGTCTCTACTCTGTACCATTCCACATGTACACTTACAGTTGAGTCATTAAAGTAGAAAAAGAACCACAAATTTATGATCACATGCTCAAAATAATCAAAGAATTGATGTCAAACCGTCTAAAACTGTAGTGCGAGTTTATTCCCCAACAGTTATTTGTAGATGACAGATGGAACTGTATAGTTGTAAAGAACAAATTGAACTTGGGAGAAGGAATTAACTTAATTTGTTTATTAGGTTCTATTCCCCATTTAGCCAGAAGGATTCTAGTAGTAGATTATTTCTAGATTGATTTATGGCTTTGATACTCTATAAATAATCATTGGAAGACCTAATTTGTTTGTTACATGCAAATTACCTAGGTGAGCTTATTAAAGATAAGGTTGGACTGGTATTATATGTAGTTCAGGACAAGCCAAGAAAGATTAGGATGCTTTGTGATTGATTGAACCAGGAAGTTGAAACTCAGCAACTGGACAGATTGATGTGTTCAAGGACATTTTGAATCAAAAGCAATCACCCATAACATAGAAAGCTCAGTTAATAAATTAACCAAGAAAAGAATGATCTGACTTTGAAGGGATAAAATGATAGAAATGTTATCCAGGACATTAGCAAAGTTTTGGATTAAAGGTATTTTCCCTTTGAAGACAGTAAAAAAAAATTAAAGTTATGGAAATGAATCCAGTTGGTCAATGATTAAGGATTGATGCTTATGACAGATCTACTGGTGGTTTTGATGATACCAATCCCGGTATTTCTCTAACTTCATCACACAGGGGAAAAGAGTCAAAATTCTCCACTCTTGGCTTAGCCCAAACTGCCAAATCCACCAAGCTCTATCTCTCATCCAAGCTGGATTGATGCAAGGCTGTACCCTGAGAAGGCTCTTGGCCTTGATGACCTCTGAAATAGTTCCTAATTATTCCAGTGAATTTGGGTCACTGAAATAATGAAGCTGCATCTCTAGGTAAGTGGTTTTGTGGACTTGACAACCCTGTTTCTCTGAGCCATTCATTAGGCTTGTTTTTGGGCAAGCAGCTTCTGCATTTTTTATAAGACCGAGGGGCTTGAATGTCTTCTCTCCCATGAGAATACATTGCATTACACCATTTTTGCGGTTCTTTATCTCATTTTAATTTTGTTATTCCCAGCATTCTACTCCATCAGTCCTACTCCTTTTACTTTTCTTCTGCCTTTTCAGACTTCTCCCCTTTATCTGCTTTCACCACCACCACTCAATAGTCCTCTTGTTCCACAGTTTCACTGGAAAATTCTGCTCAAGCCCTTGTGTTTCACTTGGAGGATTTTGTTAGACATTAACAATAGTAATAGTAGTGCTAATAGTAGTAGTGGAAGTAGTGTACAGTTGTAATAATCATGATATTTTTTATTTTTGTGAAGGTGCAGTAGCAGTAACATCATGCTCTTATAAAAGCTTTCAACATACTTTTTCATTGAATCCCTTTGACCTTCCCAAAAATTACTCTCACAAATTTTTAGAGGATTAGCCATCGGCAATGAACTAACATTTATTGAGAACAAATTAAGTCACTGGAGAGCCCAGAAAAATACAAGCTGAGGCCTCCAACCCGAAAGCTCCCAAATTGCTCATAAAAAGCCAATAAACCAAGAGCCAAATAAGTGAGCAGGCTTCAGTGTTGTAAAATTTTAGAGAAAGTAGAGGCAATGCCCTGGGTTGGTCAGAGAAGGCTTCTAGAAGGTGATAGAGCTCTCCCAGGCGTTGGAAATGAAACTGGGCATTCTTGGTAAGGGGGACACAGTGAGGAAAGGAACAGATATGGGGGAAAGGGCCAGAGAAAATGAAGGCAATAAACCAAAGATCCAGCTCCATCATTAGTGGAAATTTTAAAAGATATGATATGAAAATGAGTTCTTTTCTAATAAAACTATATATATGTACTTTCAGTCAATAATTTAGTTGTGTAGCAAAAGCTATTATTTAGGACTCAATAATTTTTCAACTGAAGAACTCAGATATTCATTTCTGGAAAAATTATACAACCGCCACATTCACTTTACATTCTCTTCCTAAAATCCTCTTTAGATCAGTGTTGAAACTTCTCAATATGCTCCCTGTGTCTTTTAATTTCTACTTCCTACTTTGTATCTCTTTAGCTCTTCATGTTGAATTTTGAGCAATTTCTCAGATCTGGCTTCAAATTTACTAATTCTTTGTACATGTGTGTTAAGTGTTTGTAGTCTGCTGTTTAGTATATCCACTAAGGCTTTTTAAATTTCAATTACTTTCCTTTTCGTTTCTAGAATTTCACTTTATTGTTCAACTATTCCTGTCCTTTTTTATGTAATGTACTACTATTACCTTACAGATTTAACCTTTTATAATTTTGAATGCATGATATACCTTCATCTCCAGAAGATAAATTTTGTTGATGAACTGATGGATGAGAATTACATAGCACATGAGGAAAAAAACAATGTATGACTTGTTGTAATAACAGTGATGAAAATAGATCACAGCCCAAAATGTTAAGCAATAGGAAAGATGAAAGGGACTTTAAAATTATTATTTAAAATATTCGCTGGGATAAAGGGGGTCAAATATTTTAAACAATAATTTTAAAGTCCTTTTCATCTTCCTATTGCTTATCATTTTGGGCTGTGATCTTTCTTCATCACTGTTTATACTACAAGTCGTACATTATTTTTCCTCATGTGCTATGTAATTCTCATCCATCAGTTCATCAACAGATTTTCTTCTTGGGATGAAGGTGTGTCATGTGTTCCCAGGATCATGCTGGCAGACCTGTGATGGTTTCATTGTTGGTTAGCCCAGAAATCTAAAGACTTACCACTTTTGGGACAGTTTTCATGTTTATTCATTAGTTAAAGGGCCTTCGAAATATACAGTTAGGCTGAGAATTAGGATCCCACATTTCTAAATTATTAATATATGCTTGAGACTTGAAGTTTTTCTGATGTTTTCCAGCTTTCCTACTTTGCACAAGTTTTCAATCTTAATTCTATGGCTGATTGGTCCCTATTTTTAGTCACTATATTGGTGTGCCTTTAAAAAACAGCAAGCATTTATTGTCTCTTATGAATCTGTGTGTTGACTGGGCCAAGTGTTTTTTCCATTTCAGGTGGTGTCAACTGGAGCTGCAGTTTTCTGGAAACTTGATGGACTGGTACATCTGAGAGGACTCACTCATATATCTGATGTTTTCATGGTGTCATCTGGAAGACTGGGCTCAGCTGCATGATTCTTTGGCTCAACGTGACATTAGCAAATGCTGCCATTATCTGGAATCTTGACTGTGTCGAAACATCCTAGAAGGCTCACTTACTTGGCTGGATATCAGTGCTGGCTATCATAGCAGCAGAAGGTAGAGCTCAGCTGTTGATCAGTGTGTCCCAGTTTTTCTCCATGTAGTCTTGACATGTGGCTTGAGCTTCTCACAGCATGGAAGCTGAGTTCCAAGAGGAAAAATTCTAAGTTGCAAGGATGGAATCTCAGATCCCTTAAAGCCTAGCTCCAAAAGATACATTATTGCCACATTCTGTTGATCAAAATAGGCCATAGGGATAGCCCAGATTAAAGATAAGGGGAACAGATTCTACCTCGCATGATAAGAGTAAAAAAGAATTTGTGGTATCTTTAAGTTATCATAGCAAAGACTTTAAAAATAGTTGCTCAAGGATGTTTGTTTTTCGTTATTAAAATGATAGGTCCAAAGATAGGCTATCCAGGACCTGATGGCAGCTTTGTAATATCTCCAGCAACACAGACTCTTGATTACAAAGAGGTTGCAAAAACTCCGGCCATCACAACCAAGTTTCAGGCAGAAATAAGGGGATAGAGCAAACAGACAAAATGGATCCAACAGCTAAGTTGGCCCCTTTAAAGAATTTTGAATTTTGAATTTTCCCATGATTGCTGCTTATACTTCATTGACTTTTCAATCTGGACTGGAAACTAAAATAGTAGTGTCACGAAGAAAGTATATCCTCGTGTCAGAGATATTTTTACATGTTTCCTTGTTTAACAGGAGGTAGATATGAGCTAAATGAAGTAAGACATTTGGATCCCAAACAAATCTAATTCAAACTTTTCACTTTTCATCTACCACCCTCTTGCTTGCACTTAGCAAGGATTCTAACTGTGACACTGTGAGAGGGTGTTTGTGGCACATTGATGTTTGTGTTCTATTGAGATAGATATGTAGAACATTATCTTAATGACAAGGACATGCTTTAATCTGCAGGCAATTGACACAATGGTTGTAGGGTATTATTTAAAGAAAGATTTCTGTGCTCCTTATTAATAAAGGTCTATTTGTAAGCCTAATTACACCCTTGCCAAATAACAGAGTTGACGTCTGTACCATTTCCTCTTCAGTCTAAACTGGAGATGTTCCCTATAGGTAGATTTGAGAAGTCAGACAAGTTTGTGTTCAGGGTCCCTGCTGTGCAGTTTTACATATGTGTCTGTTCTCCTGCCTCACTCCCTTATCTTTCTAAGTTTGGTGGCTACAGAGGATCAAGAATTCCTTAATGGAAAAACTCATTCACATGTCAGTGGTCCATAGTGAAAAAGCTTTATCTTCTAGCCTTCTTATGGGTATGTGCTCTTATGGAGAGGATATTGCTCAAAGCCATGCTTGAGTCTCCACAAGAATACCCTTCTATTGTGATATTGTAGGTATCGTACCTAGCCTATGAGGCAAAGGGCTTTACAGGGGCCTTTCTCACAGCCCACATGTAGACAAAGTCCCCTCTGCTTATATGTAAGGCCAGGCTCAGGCTGTATGACACAGTAACAGTAGTGCATATCTAAGAAAGGTGCTGCACTATTGCTCATTCTGCATTTGTAGGGGACCGCAGATGACAACCTATGAGCCAGATTGGTTTTGTAAATAAAATCGTACTGGAACACAGTAACACTCATCAGTTTATTTGTGTCCATGGCTGCTTTCACGCTGCAATGACAGAGTTGAGTAGTTACAGCAGAGATCGTGCAGTCCGCAAAGTCTAAATTATTTACTATTAACTATCTAAACTATTTACTATGTACAAATTGCTCCTCTGTGTTGTCCCAGGCAGGACTGTTTCCTTCTAAGACTGTGGTTCTCAGTGGGGCAATTTTGCTACCCAGCGAATATTTGGCTGGTGAAATTTTTGGATAAAACAATTGGGCGGGTTGCGGGGCAGAGCATTGCTACTGACATCCTGTAGGTAGTGGTCAGGGATGCTGCTAAACATCCTATGATGTATAGACCAGCCCCCACAGCAAAGAATTGTCCAATCCAAAATGTCAGTAGTGCCAAAGTTGAGAAACCTTGCTATATGAAATGGATGTTCTATAAGACTATCATTGTTTTTCATTTATTTATTCAACACATATTTATCGAATGTGCACTATGTACAATGTATGTACTGTTTTATATATAAATATAAATATATATGTGTATTTAACCCATACAACAAATCATAAAGTTGATACTATTGATATTATTATTATTATTATTTACATTTTTACAGATAAATTTGAAACCTAAAGAGGTTAATTTACCTAAAATAATCTAATTAATAGTGAAAGATGATTTTAATGCAGTACTTAACAGGTACACTATACTTTGATAAACATAGATGTTAACAGAAAAAGCATACTGAGGCATGCCAGAACTGCATTCGAATTTTGGCTCTTCTACTTATATACATGTGAAATAGAGACAATAACCTTCTCTGAAGAAGGCTGTGAAGATTGAATGAAATAATGTGCTGAAAGCACTTTATGACAGAGCCTGTAATAGTGCATGCAACAAAAATGCTAGCTCCAATTACTTCATTTCAGTCCTTCATATAAATGTCGTGGACATCTGGAAACCACCTCATTCAGGCACATACTAGAATTCTGAGTGCTGAAATGGAAAAAAAAAAAAAAAATGTCATTTCTCTACTGAAACGTGAGCAGATTTTCTTCGATTATTTTAGTCCCATGGAGAATGTGGCCTCTTCCCCCAATGGCAGGACCCCTTCTTTAAAGCAGACTCCGGAGCGAGAATAAGGCTGTTCTCTCTCTCTCTCTGAGTCTGTCCAGCAGAGTTTCTTCCTGCAGAGCTGCTGGGGCCTGGATTAACCCCGGAGTGACAGACTGTCAGCCAGCAGAGCACTCGGCCTAATCGTTGTGCCGGCACAGCCCTGCTCCATACACTCCCGCCGAGCACTCGCAACTGTCAAGAAGGTTTTCTCCTGACGGGAAAACACAGTTTCACATTTTCAGAGTTAAGGCATAAACACACAAGGCAGCTGGAGACGTGAAGCCAGCTGCACTCAGAGCGGAACTTCACAGACCATCAGCGGATAGGACACTCTGCCCTGTTTTTTTTGTTTTTTGTTTTTACCAGTGAGCTTTGTCTTTTTTTATTTCTTTGTCTTTTTCATTGCTCTTTTTGCCTCAAGGCTTGACACTTTACAAAGTTAAGTCTATTGCCTTGGCCATATTATTTCTAGAAAAACAGAACAGCTTTGGCTCTGGGATCATTCGAGCATCACAAGCTTGGGCCCCTGCTTGGGGAGGAAGATTTTACTGGGCCTTTCCTTCTCCCCTCAGTTTGTCTCTGGTCTCTCCTTCAAGTCTTCCCCCTCCTCTAATGGGCCTCACTCAGCTCACCCACATCATAATTGTCCAATTTGCCACTACTCATCTCTGTGCTTCATTCACAAATATGAAAAGATAACTAAAGATCAGTGATACAGAAGGAAAGGACCAGAGAATGCCTGACTTCAGAGCAAAGGCAGATTTTAAGATTAATAATAAAAAGTATGCGTAAAGAAACCTACAAAACAAGAATAAGCTATTACTAAACAGGAGCTCAATAAAATAATTCTAAAAATAAATATTAGAAATTAAAAATAAGGTGGCCTAAATAAAAACAAAGTGTTAAAAGAAATTATTAGAGAAAGCTACTAAAAAGTACAGCAAAAGAACAAAGAAATAGAAATATGAAATTTTTAAAAAGTAAGAAACATAGCATAATCCAAGAGGTCAACATCTACATAATAGGTGTTCCAGCTAAAAAAGAAAAGAGAACATGAAGGGAGAAAAATAATCAATGAAAGAATAGAAGAGAAATTTTTCAGAACCAAAGAAAGATAGAGTCAAGATTGACTGCTGGAAGATAGTGAAGCAATACCTTTAATGTTCTGAAGGAAAATGATATTGAAACTATAATTCTATACCCAGAAAAACTATCGATGAAGAATGAAAATAAATATGCTCATACCTATAAGGCCACAAAGTTTACCTAGCACACACTCTTTATGAAAAAAAAATTACTTGAGAATATATTTCAGTAATTGAAAAAGAATCTGAGAGATAAGACATAGACTCTAAGAAATGAGGAAACTACTATAAAGTGCAGTTAAAGCAATACCGGCTTGACATAAACTGGAACCGACAGTTGAAGGGTCCCAAGGAAAGTTCTTAAAAAAAATACATTTTATTCAACAAATATTGTGATTTAGCAGAAGCTAAAACATCTAGATACCATGCTAAAATGGTATAGCTTCTTTTTCAAAAAGAAAAAATAAAAAGAAATACAAATATAAGCTCCAGTAAAAATGAAAAAGCATAAGAAAGTCATGAATCAAAAGCAAAGCACATTATTTATTACCTGAATCTAATCCCACTATTTAGTTATGTAGTTAACAATATTTATAATTATTTTGTAAATTTTATTTATTTTTAACATTTGGAATAAAACTATAGAAAAAGCAATTAAATCATAATTATAATTACTGAACAGAATATCAATGCAAAACTTTGGTGATATAAAAATAATAATGTTAATGTAGGATGGAAAGTGGAACAGTGAGAGAAAAATGGAAAATAATATAGAGGTAATAGCTTATTTCTGAATAATGACGAATCAAGAGATTGTGTCTAAAACAGATAGAACTAAAATTAAAGGTTTCAGTGTGTCCATTATCATTTTAAAGATCATCAATACAATTGAAAGTAATAATTTAACCAACAATTGCAGAAGAGCCATAGAAAGTAAGGTAAAGTTAGTATGTGTAGGTGAGTTAAATTATTCATCTTCTAAATAAGGGAGTCTATAGATCAAGAACTACTGGTCTATTATTTAGAATTATGGCGGTCACCAATGAAAAAATCAAAAATCGTTAGGAAATGAAAGTGGGGGTAGGAGAACCATGGTTATCTCAATTATTAATATTTCATACTATATCAATCATCCTTTTTCCTAGGTGTATTATTTCTACAATTTGTAAGTAAATACATTTCCTAAGTAAATTTAGAGACATTATGGTTTAGTGCAAAGTGTTGCGCTGCCTTGCATAGTTTTACTCACATATTTAAAGTTCAATACATATTTGACTAAAATTGTGATAATAAAGCAATACCAAAAAAAGATAAACTAAAAGCCTCCTGAGCTAAGCCCAGAAGATCAAGTGTGTCCAATGGCATAGCAAATAATAATAGTAGTATTTGCAAAATTCATTCTATAATTGGGTTATGGAACACTGGCAAAAAAGAAATTATGAACCCCAGTGTTAGACCCAGATGACATAACTTAAGTACGTATGTGTATTATATTAAACATTATCCTTTGTTGCTGTCAACTGCAGGCACCTCAGTCAGGTTATCTTCAACTGTTCCTCTCCATTGACAGATAATGTCCAGATTTATTTAACAAGCATTTAATGCCCTTTACCATCTGACAGCACTCACCCCCTCTAAACTCATCTACTATTCTCATTGTGAGCTGGAGGTAAAACTAAACCAAAACAGCTGCATCCAGAATCATGGGCAATAAAAGGACACAAGTGAGAGATTTTTTTTTTAGTATTCTCTATTGACCAGATTATGTTTTTTAAATATCACTTCCCACTAAGACAAACCAGAGCTTCCTGGAGAAATGGCTTATTTCAGGTATAGGACAGATAATGTAAAAAAGTGAGAGCGGCACATCTTGCCATATCACATTTATTTTCTCTTACATGGAAAATTGTGGTCCCTAATAACATTGGCATAACTTAATTGGTTTACCTTATCATATTCATTAAATCATTTTCAAACTTATAACAGCAATATTACTTCTAGCATGGAAATACTGAGTGGAGTCATTCTATTTGTTATTAGATTATATATTCAATGCATGCTCAGTAATAGGACTTTGTTCAAACAGCCCTTGGTTTATATTTTTTTTAGTTTTAGGTGCAATTAGATTAATTTGTTTCACTTTATTTTCAATTTTAATGTTTATTTATCTTTAATTTGATTAAGACGTTTATAAAATTTAAAAGTAAAATTATACAACAAGTTACATTCAGAGTAGCCTAGTTCCCATCCTGTACTCTCCACATCTCTCCTCTACCTTGTCCCAAAGATTCAAGGCTTCTTATTAAATAGCTAGAATACTACTACCCCACACTTTGCTTTATTACTTAACAATATACTATGGAAATCGACTAATATCAGTTCAAAGAATCTTGAGAGATTACTTCTCAGAGTCTTTTCTATTGTAACACATTTTATTTTTTAGAATGCTTATATATGTGTGTATGAGTGTGTGTGTACATACATACAGAGAGAGAGAGAGAGAGAGAGAGAGAGAGAGAGAGAGAGAGAGAGAGAGAGAGTGTGTCCAGGCCCTTTTTAGTTATATCCTGAGGGCATATCAGGCTTTCATGTCATTTTTTTCTTAAGTCAGAGATAAGAACCCTTTACTATGGCCTATATGGCCCATTTATAATAGGCCAAGCTGGTCTCAGCTTCTATATCCATGCTCACACCATTCCCCAAGCTTAGAATGTGATCATCCTCCTTCATTTGCCCTACATTTGAGGCGAAGTGAAATTCAAATCCTAACTCCTCATGAAAATCTATCCTTCCTCTAAGGGAACTGTGCCTTTGTATCCCCAGTGTCTAACATGATGGCCATCATATAAAAAATGTTCAATAAATGTTGAAAGTAACGTAAGGGTAATATAGAAGAAAGAAGATAAGTTTGGAAGTCTCAGTTCTTGGTTCAAATGCTATTTTAGCTACTTTGTAACTGCATTAGTTATCTATTGCTGTGTAACAAATTGCCTCCAAATAGAGCAGATTAAAATGACACAGATTGTCTCACAGCTTTTGTGGGTCAGAAATCTGGCACACTTTAGCTGGGTTCCTCTAGCTCAGGGTTTTTCACACGCTGCAATCAAGATATTGGCTGGGACTGTGGTCTCATTTGAAAACTCAGCTGAGAAATCCAACTCCAAGTTCACACATGTGGTTATGGGATGAATTCAATTCCTTGTGGTTGTTGGACTGAGTCCTCAATTTTTCATGAACTGTTAGCTGGAGACTTCCCTCAAATGGGAGAAGAGAAAGGACCAAAGAGAGAGAGAGAGAGAAGATGCAAATCACAGTCTTTTATAACCTAATCTGGAAGTGATAGTCCATTGCTTTTATCATGTTATGTTCTTTAGAAGAAAGCGATTGGTCCAGCCCACAGTCGAAAGGGTAGAATGACACAGGGCCTGAACATGAGGAGAGGGACATAGGGAGGCCTGTCAGAAGCTGCCTACCACAGGAACTTTTTAACCTTAGGCAAATTGCTCCAGCTCTTTTTCCTCACCTGCAATATGGGAATAATAATAGCAATATTACAGTATTTTTGTGAAAAAAACAACTAAAAATAATATTTATAAATCACTTGGCACTAGTAAGAACTCAATATGCAGTGATCATTACAACAATGTTAACAATGCTGTCTGACCAGCCGCAATTCTCCCCTCCCCTCCACCCAGTCTTCATTCTCAAGCTTCACTATCTAGAACTTAAATATATTCACTTCTTGCTCTCCCCAGTATCTAATTAACGACATGCCTCAAGTGACCAGTGTGAAAGGGCAATTTCTAAGATAAAATGTGTTTTTACTGTTTGAATATGCCACTTTAGTTTTATAAAATTAGATGATTCTTCTCTTGACTTCCATTTTAAATCTAGTATTTTTAAGAAAGACAAGTCAAATTCACTAGTGTCCTAGCAAATACTGATTTACAAACTAGAATGGTCTTTCTTCCTCTTAATAAACCTAAGTAGAAAATTAATCCATTATAAACCTGCTAGAGAGTTCATGGTTTTGCAAGATATATTATTATATTTCACGTTTATGAGATATTATGATAGATTTTTGCTGTTTTTCTCTCTTTTTTTTTTTCCATTATGGCAATAAATTTTCCTGCCAAGTCTCAGTAGTTTACCCTTGTTAGAGTCAGGAGAAACTCTCAAGAAATATGTCTAAAGAAAGAATTTCTTCTAGCCAAAATTTAAGGAAACTCACGGCACCTGTGTGAATCCATTTTAATGTGTTCTGAAATATTTTGGTTATGAAACATGTAGGAAACTATCTCTATTTTATTTTTTTCCTTGGTCTCCCATGAATCAGAGTATTGACTTGAGGAGTTAAGATGGTCTACTCACGTGACCTTTCTAGACCCTGGTTCCCATCCATAAAATGGTCTTCATGACTCTGTCCTCATGACCTGCATCGTCACTTGATCTTTCTTGCAAGACAAACAGGGCCTGGATCATGGTCTAGGCCCACCTGAGAAGGGCCTTTAGAGACACAGCGGTGGAAAGAAGGTGCTGTGCCTCTTTTAACTATGGTCAGAAAGACTGATTTTGAAAAAAATCAACTCAAGGGAGTAAGTATCAAGTTAGAGATTAACAGACAGAACTGAATTCCTAATCCTTGGAGATGGGGAAAAGAGAAGAAGTCCAGATGCAAAACCCACATGAAAGACAACAAAAAACCAAAAAAAAAAAAAGGAAAGATAAGTTAGTTCTAGGAAACTAGGAAACTAAAGTGGCTTGGAGCTAAAGAACTGGGAAGAGATTTTCTCGTTTCTTTAGCTCCATGGGGGCCTGCTGGAAACATTTAAAAGGGAAATCCTTGGAACAGACACCTACCACCTGTGTCTATTGGAAAGTTATATATCATTTAGATATGACTGGGTGAAAAAAAAAAATGCCTTAGAAGCAAACATCTTGACTAACAGCAAAGTGCAAAATTATTTCATTTTGCTTTGCATTTTTGGAAACAATTGACTTCAAGCTTCCATAACTCCATGCCTTAAAGTCTCCATCACAGCTGTTGGAGAAATTTTTCGTGTTCTCTGCTGTGACACTGAGAGTTTTGCAGCCATGAATGGACACAAAAAGATGTCAATCATATCCAGTAATGAAAAGCTCATTTCTCACTCCCTATTGTGAAGGCAGTGCCTTTGTGATAGTCATTGTGTGAGTCTGTGTTCAAGCTCATTTACCTTCACATACAGAATATCTGTTTTATATTAAAAATTTAGACTATAGTCACCCCAGATCACACCTAATGCATTAGAATTGTATTACCATTATCCTCTATTAAATCTGTGACAACGTTATAATATCTATGTCAGAAATAATGAAGAGATTAATGTGGAGTAAGAGATCCTGGTGTCACCTCCTTCTGCTTTTCGACATCAAATATTGTTGGCACTAAAGACCAGTCTCTGTCAGCCGGTGAGAATGAGGATTTTGACAATGGAGAATCCATCGAGAGATGTGAGGGGAATTTTCCAAGTCATGTAGACAGCTGCTGAAGTGATAATTGAATAAAAGTGAAAGTCCTTCCTTTTTCTCCCCTTCTAGAAAGATCTATATTTATTCTCTTAACTTCACAGAACACGCGCTCCTCAGGGGGTGGTGATATATGCTGAGGAAAGCTTATTTGAAGTGGTTCTTCCACAGCTGGATTTACGGATGGATACAATAAAGACACTTGAAGAGAAGGAAAGTCAGCACTAAACATGCTGGTCCCAGATTGTGAAGCAGCAACCTTCAAATTTAAGGGGCTAAGAACTGTCTCCCCTACTGCTCTGCTCTCCTTCCCATCTGGTGGGCTTAAATAGGAGAACAAAGTGACAGAAACAATTCATTCATCCACTTAACAGATATGTAGTAAGCAGTGGATCATCATTCCTAACTTCATAAAGCACTTTATATTTTACATATTTGATGGCATTTCATCTGAATTATGGAAGAAGATCAAATGATACTGCTCCCATTTTACAGATGAAGAAACTAAATCTCAGATTTATGTAGCTATTATAGAATAGGCTAGACTAGGCTTTTGAAATCATGTTTCAGAGTTTGAACTTCATTCCACAGTCAATCAGGGCCAATGATGGATTTAAAGTAGGAGTACCAGAGTGGAGTTTTATTTCAAAAGCTCACTCTGGTTGTAGAATGGAGAACGAGTCTCAAGTTGGAAAGACAGGAGGCATGTAGACTGGAGGCTGCTGCAGTCAGCCAGGCAAATAGAGATTGTGGCCTGAAATGGCCAAAGAGATATTTAGAGAGTGCACAGTGACTAGCTGAATGTTGGAAATTGGAGGGTGAGGAAACAGGAACTAATGAGGATATCCTGGGTCTGTCATTTGAACAACTCGATGAATGGTCATGTCATTTTCTGAGATGGGGAACATGGAAGAGCAGCTTAGAAAAGGAAAGAGTTTTAAGCCCCAACTCACATAATTTGAGGGAACAGGTAGAAATCATTTGTCAGAACTGGGTACATGGTTCTGTAGCTCAGAGGAGGCATCCTGCTTAGTTGAGATTTAGGGGTACTGAATATTCTAGGAGCAGAGATCCTAGATGCATGTAGCAGGAGAATTTCTAGGTAGTGACAGAGGTAGAAGTCAGACTGCAGGAAGTGGGGACTAAATGGGATGAGGATATAGGGTAGATAACATTCTGAGAGAAAAAATTGGGACTGTGAAGAAATAGAAAATGATAGAACTATAGCTGGAGGAAAATAGTGTACAAGGAGAACTGTATCTTTTTTAAATTAAAAAGTTTATTTAATTGTTGATAAGAAGGAAGCAATTGAGAGAGAGAGATTAAAGGCACAGATAAGAGTGTCCGTAACAAGACAGAGAATCTAGAAGTCTAGAGAAACAGTTAAGGAATTAAGAGGGACTCTGGGCCATAGACTGTCTCAGCAGAAGTTGCTTACTTGTCCTTTCTGCCCACAGCAAAAATGGTGAACACTGGCAAAAGTAGGTCCAAGTAAAGGGCAGTTTTTGGCATTGACTTTGCTAAGGAAAATATCCTCATTACAGATGTATCAGCCAGATGGTAAATTATGAGGCATGTTAAGGAGAAAGAGTGGCATCCTTTGCAAACATAACAGGTTTGTTTCGGAGTCTTTTCTGGTTTCGTTATATAACAAAATACCATAGACTGGGTAGCTTATAAACAACAGAAATTTATTTTTCACAATTCTGAAGGCTGAGAATCTAAGATCGAGATGCCTACAGATGCAGTGTCTGGTGAGAGCTCACTTCCTAGTCCATAGATGACCACTTTCTGTCTGTGTCCTAACATGGCAGAAGGGGCAAGGGAGCTCTTAGGGGTCTCTTTTATAAGGGCACTAATCCCATTCATGAGAGCTCTACCCTCAGGATCTCATCACTTCCCAAACGCCCCACCTCTAAATGTGAATTTGTGAGGAAGGGCAGGAAGTATAAATATTCAGTCTACAGTAGTTTGTGAAGAGACTCCAAGACTTGTTAAAGATGGAGGCAATTCATCTTTGTGATTCAGGGTAGAAAGATTTCCAGGCAACATCAATCTTTCAATACTACCCAGAAGCCTAACCATCATAATTCATTAATCTTAACAAATAAATGTGTGGAATGGGAGACAGGGAGGCTATTTAAGAATATCAATAATATGGTCACCTCCCATCTTTCTCACTTTCAGGCAAATGTTTTCTCACATGGTTTTCTAATGTGCCATATTTATGAGAACTGATCTAGCATCTTCAAGATTTCCATCTCATCAAGTAGGTGAGGACCAAGATGTCCAAGAATCTCCTTGCTAGTCCCTTCTGGTGCTTTTATAAAACTTTTCCAAAGTTCCCATACCTCTTACTTTATCTTGTTACTTCTGGTGTTTCCCTGGTCACCTGAACTTGTTTTCACATTGGTGCATGGCCTCTCCACTTAGCTTAGATCCACTGTGTTTGACTTTGCCCCCAGCCACCAGATTACTTCATGATTACTTCATGCTCTGCAGCCTCTGGTGATGTCCAGATCCAGCTCCTGGGACCCTTAATGTCCTTCTTATCTAGAAGAACTCAGACAATGTTTAATCCTTTCCCCAATGCCTTTAATTTCTCTCCCTTCTGCCTGAATTGTTCTCTAATCAAAGTAACCACTTTCTCACAGACTTTGGGTTCTATGAAGGTCATTTGATGTCATAGCAAGGCATGTGGGTTGCTTGTCCTTAACTTGAAAGCCAGCTTGCTGTCCTTCTGAAAGAGAGAAATGGAGAAAGCTAGCAAGAAAGAAAAAAGAGCAGCCCCTGGCATTCAGAAGTTGATCTGGCACTCACAGCTAAACATGGCTATTCTCCTTCCAGATATGAACAACTCAGAGAATACCAACCTCAAACAAGGCTACTCTGAGATCATGATAAAATGAGACAAAGCAAGGCCACTTCATAATTGTGTCTAAGCAGGGACAGAAACAAGGTCACTCATGCACAACACAGCAAACAACCCCATCACTGGGTCAGAATGAGTGACTGCTATTTCTTTACCAATTACAGCTTTATCCTCTATCTAGTCTCTCCCCCTTAAAGATCAGATTTATTGAGATACATAATTATAGAATGACTTCACTTTCTGACAGCATCAAACCCCAGCTTACTTAGATTCTTCCCCCAAATAACTCAACTAAAGCTCAAATCCTATCATAGGTTCCTTCAAACACCCTCTTACTGAGATGCTGCATGATTTCTCTGAGACTATGTTCTCCCTCACTGCAAAGTCTAATAAACTCAACTTTCTTAACTACAGGTTTGTTCTTAGTGGGCTTTTTGCTGAAGAACATTGACAGTAACCTGAAATGGTCCCTCCTGTATCCCTGGCACTGCATTAGCCCATGTGGTTACAGAGACATATACAACATGGCATTATTAAATTCTTACAGCGACCCTATGTGAAGGATTTTATCATCTTCACTATGCAAAGGAAGAAATCGAGGCTCAAGGACATACAACTAGAAGTGGAAAGGTCAGGATTAGTTTGTCAATCTGTGTGCTTCCAAAGCTACTATCCTTCCCTGAATGTGAAGCAGCATTGTTTAGTTAATTCCCATAACTTGGAAATGATGCCATAACAGGAGCAGACCTCTGCCACCATCTCTGAGAGCAGCAAAGAGGAAATCAACCAGGGCTGGCCAGTAAAACAGACAAGAATAGACTGGGCAGAGTATGATTGCAAAACTAGGTAAACATGTTAGAGGCCAAGAGACAGTTCTTGAGCCAAATCGCCTGCAAGGCAATATGGATTTGAGAATGAAACAGAGCTTCTGTATTTTCAGGCAATTTGCAATATATCAGTTAATGAAAACGAAAAACAGAGGGAGTAAATGAATTGGCTCATGATGAGCTAATCTGAAGGAACAAAAATACAATAAGAACAGCAAATATTTTGAGCAGTAAGCAGAGCAGGGGAATCAGTGCTCCCAGGGCGATGAGAACAAATGAAAGGATGAGAAATAGAGAAAATAAAAATAGCCAGGAAAAAAAAAAGCCATCATTCTAATTGGGTTATTGCATCAGTGCTCCTTGGGGAAGGGCAGAAAAGCCAGATCTTGGGCACAATTTCATCCTGGTGGTGTACTGTTGGAGTACCCTTCCACTG
>NW_006442484.1:8143302-8156181 GCF_000325575.1 Pteropus alecto
GCCCCTGGGGCAGGATCCTGCTGTCTGAATTCATTTCTTTTTGGCAAAATGGCTCTGTCCACTCCCCCAAGCAGACACACAGAGCAGGAGAGAGAGCCTCGAAAGCTTATTGCATCTCATGTTGCTCTTTAAAATTACATTTTTATGAGTGTAAATGAATCAGAAACATATGGATAAAATTTCCTGGCTTGATGTGAGTGGCCTCATATCCTAAATGGTACCCTCAGAGAGGATGCTTGGAATGTCAGTGTTGGTGCCAGAATCCCAGGTGGAAAGGTGAGGGGAAGAGCTCTCTCCTGCCCTCCTACTGCATCCCTGCGCCACAGACCCTTGTAGCACGGTCTCCATGTAGACCTCACCAGACCCACAAAAGATTTCCCTATGACAGACCACTTACAATTCCCTAGCTTGCTCATTCTCTTCCAATAACAAAAGTTGTGTGTATGTATGTGCACATACACACGTACATACACCTACACGCACATACACACAAGGGCACGTGTACACACAAGCACACACATTTTCACTCCTCCAGTAAATATTATGAACTAAGATGTCAGGATGCACAAAAAACTGTAAAATAACAATATCTATTTCTACTTAAATGATGAGATCTTTCTACTGAAAAAGTAACTTCTTAAATATGAAGATAAATACCAGTACTAAATAGTTGGGCAATTACAGAAAAATTCAGCCACACGATTATGGCATAAAAATTCATAGATATGAGTGGAGAGCATATACTCAACTACTGTTTAAAGCCCCAAGAAGAGACACCAATCTCTCAAATTTTTGAATCTAGCTTTGTGTTCAACGTCTACATTTCAGGCTAGAGCAAGGAAACATAACCAGGCTGTGTTACATTCCTCATATATACAGATCAAGAAATCAAAAGTCAAGATGACTGGGATGAAATCGTGCACAGATGCCTCTTTGTCAACACAATATCTGAAAATCTGTATAACATGAGTAAGTAAACAAGCATGGGCTACACAAGGACTGAACCCTAGCTTTGTCATTTGCTAGCTGTAAGTCATTCAACTTCTCTGAGTACTTTCCTTATGTTATAGAACATTCCCTGATCACAAGAGTCCAATAAATGATAGCTATTATCATAATGAAAAGTTTCTAATTTACCTTTTAAAACTGGACCTTCAAAATCATCCAAATTTTGAGCTGAATAATTGACACATTTCTTAAGCCCAGGTGCAGCATAATTTGTCCCAGGTGCTAGCTTAATTTTTAATTCTCTGTCTCTGAGCCCACATCCCTGGCCACCAAATTGGGCAATTCAAAGTAGCAATGTCTGACTGTCTTGAACACGTTCGGAATTCTTGCTCTAGTGTCCCTCATTGTACCACAACACCAGTGTATAGCCAAGAGTGCCATGACTGGTGGTTTTTCCTGGGCACGTTCTATCTCCCACTCTAGATGAAGGTGACTTCGGGGACGAAACTGTGCTTTATTGTACAGGCTTTGCAGTGAGTAATTAGTCACTATTTTATAATCATAAAGACAGACTAGAGCTGTCAGAGGTAGACATGAAATATAATTTTGTCGATAAAAAAAATTGTTTACTTACCGCAATAATATATAATCTGTTCTTTAGTTCTTATCATTTTATTCTCTATAAACAACTCGGCACTTGGAATTTTTGTCAGGAAGGAAAAACTGCAACTGTCTCAACTCTGAGGATGAGGACTTGAATGGACATACTGCATCCAGTGAGAAGTATAATTAAATGTCCCACCAGAGAAGGGCTTCTTCTCTCCACCTACTCTCCCCTGCCAGACTGGGGTCCCAGATCATGCTGCAAGAATGCTGAGGCCCAAGAGGCCACTACAGGGTTCGAGGCTTAGGGGGCGGGTCTGAGACGCCTCGTGAAGGAAGATTGTGCAGTGGAATCCTTAAATGAAGACTAGGGAGGGCTCTGGGAAGGGACAAGCTGTGTGATGCTCTGGTGTAATGTGCATTGATAGCATCCTGTATCAATGTCACATCGTGGTTACAAGCCGGCGCCACTGTCTGCTAGGGTTGGAAGGTAAGCAGTTTGAACTGAAAATGCAAATGCAAAATGATTATATTTTGCAGACATTTTTTACAATATGACCTAAAGCGAGCCATTTAATCTCTCTATGACTCAGTTTACCTATGGTGATAACTGCACCTCCCTTACAGAGTAGTTGTGAAGTTTATCTTTAAAAAACAAAATGTGGTATATCCATACAATGGAATATTATTCAGACATAAAAAGGAATAAAGTATTGATACATACTATAACATGGATGAATCTTGAAAACTTTATGCTAAATGAAAGAAGCCAAATGCAAAGGCCACAAATTCTATGATTCCATTTAAATAAAATATTCAAAATGAGCAATTCCATAGAGACAAAAAGCAGATAAGTCATTTTCAGAGGCTAGAAAGAGAGAAGACTGCTAATGGGTATGTGGTTACTTTTAGGGGAAATGAAAATATTGTGGAGTTAGACAATGGTGACAGCTACACGACATTGTGAATATACCAAAAAAAAAAAAACCTCGATTGTACATTTTTAAAGGGCGAATTTTATAGTATGTGAATACCTCATTTTTTAAGTGTAAAAAAGCAATATAGACAAAGTATTTGACACACAGTTCGGCAGATACACACGCTCAGCAAACTCCGATGTGATTGGGATAAAGATTATTGGAAAAAGTAAGATTTAAAAAAGTCAGATGTGGGATTAAACTTGGATTCTTCCACTCATTGGCTGTGACCTTGGGCAGGTCACAGCCAGTGAGTGGAAGAACTCTCTTAGATTCAGATTCTGAAGGTTAATTGAGAAATACAATACACATCTTGTGTTAGGTAACATATACAAAGCTCCTTTGCACAGCACTTGGCATGATATAGATGCTCAACAAACCATTGTCTTCTCTTCTTCTTCATTTTTTACTAAATCTCATTCCTGTAGTAATTCTCAGAACACAGCTGGAACTGGCCAGAAGTTGGGGTTCCAACTCTAAACTAATGAGAGCCCAGCAGAGCCGCTGGGCTGGATCATGCAAAGTGCTTCTGCAGAGAGCTCTGAAACAGAAGAACCAGAAAGGCAAGTGAGAAAACAAAAGTCAGCCTGGGGATACAAGTCCATGAACTTAGGCTCAGCGGAGTCTGAGACTCTGGGTCTGGCCTCAGAGTAAGTCAAGGGGTCAGGAACCAAGCAAATAAAACCTGGGAGTTGAGACAAATGGCTCAGGATAAAGGCCACAACAAAGCCAATGGTGTTAGGGCCTAAGGCAAGGCCAAGCCTGTTTATTTAAAAGACACCAATCTAGATTGGACATAAGACCTGATATCTGTTATCCTCAACTAGTCAGTAAATCATTCTCCCTGTCATAGAGGCCTATGAAGAGGGAGGGAATGGAAAGGGAGAGGGGGAGGGGGAAGTGTGTCCTAGGGAACTGGACGTGATTAATCATTCTCACTTCTCCCTGGACAATGCTGTTCCGTGTGCAGCAGTTGGGGGCGGGAAATCCTTTCTTGAAAATTCTTCATCTCCTTATCCCACAGTCCAACAATCCTGCCAAAATGTTGCCACAGGATTAATTTAAGGACAAAATGCAGTGATTTGTTAGATGCAAAATTTCTGAGATGGGAGGTTTTTTGCTCTAGAGTCGAAATTGTTGCATTGACAAATGTTGGTGTCTACTGCTGCTGGCTGTCTCTGGAGATTAGAGAAAGAGGGAGAATTTGATCCCATGAAGAAATTCCTCTTAGCTCTCTCTTAATCTATTCCATGATCAATACTAAAAGTGTCACAATACTTAAACTCTTCCTCCTTATCGTCACCTTTCTATGTATAAATTAATTACCAAGGCCCGATGTAGGACAATAAAGGGCCTGCAAGATAAAACAAGGGCAGACTATTTTATTGTAATCCATATGGAAGGTACCTGGTCAGCATAATAAATGACACCAGGCACCTTCACTGCAAACAGTGGGGTTGATGCAGCTTTTCCTCCTTCACTCTTCTACACAAAGATAGATCCATTTCCTTAAAAGTCATTAGATTCTAAGGCAGAGGCAGGCGCATATGTTTTTGCTTAGGGCCTGTGTTTCCAGTGATGTCCAGAATATTTCTTGGGGACCTGGCCAACACAACTTAGTAGAGTTTGGGCTCGCAACAGCAGACATTCCTCATTTTAATAATTTCTCCTTTCAGGAGAGCGTAGTATACCTCAAGGCAGAGGCTGAGGTCTGGAGCCCACTGGGAATGCAACTATAACAGAGTCTTGAAAGCTTTTGGCTTCTGAGACGACGATGCTAGGGTTCTTACTGGATGGGCTCCACGGCCTGATTTGCACATTTATCTACTCCCTGACACATATACCCACTTACTTTTATGAATTATACATGAATGTGCACATCCATGTGCATATTCCATGTACATATATATCTCACATACTCACACATACATACGCACATACCCTTATGCATACACGGTTGAAAATATACCATGTGCACACATATACATTGCTCGCAGGTACTGGCACACTCATAAAAACCCACAGATGTCCATGTGCGTGTGTACACACATACACACTCTTTTTAAAAAAAAACATAGCTATAGCAGGAATTAGAGACAATTTCATGGCGTCCAAATTATAGTGATATTTATAGGCTTCCAAACTATTACAGTCCACTATAGAAGTGACTTCTTTTAGGAGACATAATGAAAACAATTACAATGTTTGTTCCACCACAAGAAGCCTATAAATCACATTGCCTTACTCCTCCAAAAATGGAAGAAACAAAGCATTGTTCAGAACATACTCGAAATGTGACCAGGTATAATGCTGGACAGGCTTTCCAGCGGAAACATCAAGGTGCCAATATTAACACAAGCCAGTAATAAATCAAGGCTGATTTGCCCACCAGAAACTTCTGAAACCATTCGAATTTGAAGTGGATTAAGACCTGGGGGTGATGTTCCCATTTATCAACCCACACACATCTCTGTGGCTTTCAAAGTTAAGCTTCCCACCTTCCTTTCAGTTTGGGGATATTATTTTTGCTAATAGCATTTTTAAGGATCCAAATAGGCCATGCGTTTACACAAGAAATGCAATAGAAAGGAGAAACATCTTTTCTGTTGTCATTTTCCAATTTGGCAAAACCACACCTTGGAAGTAAAGCCGGACTTTTAGAGGCAGTTTGCCTAAGACCCCAAACCAGATTTACGGACAACCGAATAATATCTGTTCCAAATAGCTGGCAAGGGGAATTACAATTTTCTTAGATTCAACCTTAACAAACATTGACCCTTCCCTCCCTCCCCATCCTACATGAGATCTCTCACCTCCCGCTGCCGGTATCAAACCTTAATAAACAAATCCCTTTCTTACACCTTCGGCCTCAGAGAAACATGAATCGAGTTGTCTCTGTTGAGCTCGCAGATGTTCTCTCAGGACCACAGTAGTGTGCTGGAAGAATTGGAGAGCTGGTGGCCAGTGAAAGGAGAGTAGGAGGAGATTAGGGTGGGTCAGGATGTGTGTTGGGGATGGGGGCGGGGAGTTGGGCAAAAACTTTTGAGTTTGAGAAGTCCAGAGTGCCGCCTGGAATTCCAAAATGGGAAGAAAGATCTCAGCTGCTTTCATATGGAAATTGACGTGGAAGCAGACTTTGTCTCTGGGTGGAACTGAAGCCAAGACCAAGTTCAGTGAACCTAACACACCTTTCAATCAGCCATTGAAACCCAAGAGAAGAGGAGGCAGGAAAAGGAGGGCAAAGGGTCAAAGAAGCTGGCTTTTCATTTGGATTTTCTTATGGAAGTGGAAGTAAGAAGGAATTAAACACTGGAAATAACTTGAAGGCAAAATCTCATCTATCTGGAAGATGTGTTTAGCAGGCTTTAAGTGAAAGAAAAGAGGGAAAGAAAAATGAAATAGAGGAAAGTAAGCAAGTACACAAACAAGGCAAGAGAAAAAAGAAAGAAAGAAAAAGAAAGAAAGAAAGAAAGAAAGAAAGAAAGAAAGAAAGAAAGAAAGAAAGAAAGAAAGAGAAAGAAAGAGAAAAACAGAAAAAGAATAATTACTCAAAGAAAGAAAAGAAAGAAAGAAAGAAAGAAAGAAAGAAAGAAAGAAAGAAAGAAAGAGAAAGAAAGAGAAAAACCGAAAAAGAATAATTACTCAAAACAATGATTCTGAAATTGACAAAATAAATGCAAGTACATAATATGATGGGTGTGACAGAAAGAAGGAAGGAACTTGAACTTCCTGATACTCTGCCAAGATTTTCATGCCCACACACCCCTCCTAAGATAAAGATATTTCAAATTGTGAAAGTTTAATTTTGGACTTTTTTTTTTATTGCATCTTTGCAAAAATAAACTAATATAGTTTCTTCTTAGATACTTTTTTTGGGATGAGTTTCCTGTCTTTTGTCCTTGATTTATTATTGCCTTTATTTGTTCTCCCCCATTTGGTTCATTTTATTCTTATTTTAAAAGAACAGCTCCAAAGACCCTTCTATTTTCATGGAAATTGCTCGGTAGTAACAATTTCAGATAGCTTCCAGAAGAATAATCATCATGCTGGCTATTTCACCCAAGATGCTTTGCAGCATTTCACATAACAATTTACTAATTAATGACAAATTAAATGGAATTTGGTAAGAAGAATCAGAGGTTAGAGTACTAGTGTATGTTGTGTGTGAAAAGGTATGCAAATATCTTCAGCCCATTTGTGGTTCATCAGTGGGAAATAATAGCTATTCTACTTGAAAATTTCAAATGCAGGAAGGCTGCTGCATAGAAGCAGAATTTGAGAATTATTCATCGTTTTAATTTTTTAACAGTTTCTTAGATTAGACACTGTTCCTTCATTTAAGAGTCACAATGAACTTAGTCCTTTTGTTTTAATAACTTTAAAACTGTAGAAATTCAGCTATACTTTGCTACTTATATGAATTCATATCAGGAGGTAAAAAGCAATTCTTGGAAATCAGCAACTGAAGTTTTCATCTTTCAAAGCAGAGAAAAAGGCACTGACTTCATTCTTTTAAAGCAGGCATCGGCCAACTACAACCCGCAGACCAAATTCAGTTTGCTTGTTTTTATAAAGTTTCATTGGAACATAATCACACTCATTCATCTACGTATTGTCTATGCCAGCTTCCATACTACTCTGGCAGAATTGCAACAAAGATCTTGTGGCCCAAAAGCTTAAAATATTTACAATTGGGCCCTTTACAGAAAAATTTGCCAACTCTTGTCCTACAGGGTGGAGCTGGAGAGATAACACTTATCATAAAGAGAGAATAAGCGTTTTAACTGAGAAAATACCAAAATTATTTTAATGTGTCCTGCTACAACCTAAAGCCCACAAATGATCATTATCAATCCAGCTGTCATAAAATTTGCCAAATGTTCTTTCTTGCCCATAGTATAGGTAGGGGTGTGGCTTCTTTAACCAGCTCTCTGTTGCCCAATGAGTAGGCGACACCTCAGAAAACAGTCATCATTTCTAATAGGGAAAGGCTTTGAGAAGAATGAAATGTGTCTGGCCTCTGTGGAAGTTGTGGGTGAACACAGGTTTCCTACATCAAACAGGGTGATTGCTTTGGACATATGTCAATTTTGAGAGTGAGACAAATATCTTTACCTATCTTTATTTTTCATCTTTAATTTATCTTCTCTTCAGAATATTAATGTCTAAAAGATGTTTGGGGCCATGAAAATTTCTTGTACCATTTAATATGTCCCCACCCTGGGGTATAGGATGCTACAACCACACATCAATTCAACTCTTGAACATTCCATCTGTGTTGATAGGGGCAGAGACAAAGCCCAAGAAAGAATACTCCTAACATGCCCATAACTTGTTACCACCCAGCAGCATCTATCATATCATGGCCAAATATCAGCTTAATACAACAAAGTTTAAGGAAACTTGACTGATTCTTAGTTTTCCCCATCAGTAGATTGTGTGTCTGAATTAACTGGCTGCTCCAGCACATTCTCAGCCCTTTCCTCCTGGAGCTTACAATCTCTAAAATACATCTGTGTTCTCAGAAATCTGGTGGTTTAGAATAGCACTGGACTAGAAGTTTGCAGTTTGACAAACTGTGTGAGCAAATAATGTGACCTATCTACTCCATAGTAGTTTAGAAGATGAAATTGGATTAGTTCAAGATATCAAAATTTGGTATCTGAATCACCTCTCTATCACCATTTCTACAAATAGTACCAAGTACTTACTGTGCTAGGTGTCAGGTAAACAGCTGGGAAAAAAATAGACATGACCTTGCCCTCAAGAAGCTTGTCATTATGAATATTGTAAGAAAGGGGTGAGAAAGGGTGATTAAAAACAAATACACAAAAATATAATGAAGTGCAATGAAGAGACATTAATTGTGTGGGTAGGGAGTTCTACTTTAGGCAGGGGAGGCCTCTCCAAGGAAAGGGGATTAAAGGTGAATATTAAAAGATGAGTCAGCTGGAAAAACAGTGGTGTGGTGGGGCAGCATTCCAAATAGACTATGCAGCATAGATAAAGGTGCTGAGAATGGAACTAGCTTTGCAAAACAGAGTAATTAAAGTAAGACCTGCACTCATGGCAGATATCACTAATCAATCACAGCTCTCTGAAAATAGACAAGAGCCTTGGAATTCTCAACATAGTATTCCAGGCAGACACTACCAATCAATTGGAGCTGGTGAATGATTAAACTATTTGTCATCCCTGGCCCACAAGTTTCCAAAAGGTCCTTCTAACCCTGAAATTTTCTGATACTATGATTTTCATCTTACTCATTATTTGAATGCTAACTCTTGGTCTGAACATCTTTCATGAGCCTGATTTCTTCCAACTTTATTGAATTCTTGAAGATAGTCTTCTTTCTCATCCCATTTCTCTTAATTCCTAGAAGGCAAAGCCCATTCCTTACCTGTATTCCAAAGGATCTACAAATTCCCTTTTCCCTATATAATCTCATCTGTGCATAATAGCTATCTTTTGTGTAACCAGCCACATCAAAAAATAGTGATTTAAAATAACACCAATTTACTTTTCCTCAGAGTTCTGTGGGTTGGCTATTGTTCAGTTCTCACTCCCACAGCAATGTTCAGATAGAGCTGGGTTCTGCCCTGGGGCAGTTGGGAGAACAGAGGTGGTTGGGCCTCTCTTTACTTGGTCCTTCACCCCAGCTTCTTTTCAGCATGGCAGTATTAGAGTAGAGTCATTAGAAGGAGAAGCAGATACTGCAGGGCTCCTTAATGCCTAGTTTCAGAACTCCCATCATATCACTGTTTCCACATTCTATTGGTCAAAGCGAATTCACAAGTCCCATCCACATTCAAGGGAGTTATGAGAGGGGTATCAAGAATACATTACAAAGGTATGTGCCTACAGGAAAGGGGAGAATTTAGGGTCATTTTTCATCCAACCCAATACAACTGTATTTCAAAATTATTGAGGTAGAACAAACAAGCTGCCCAAATCCTAGCCCATCGTTCTCTATATTTAATACTCTCAGACTTTAAGGCATTATTTGCCAGTTGGTAGTTGAGAGACCCTTAAAAATCATGATAATAATTAATAAAAGTATGGCTGGCCCTGAGTCTGATACAGCTAAAGACAAACGAATATTTTTAATTTGGAATAGTTCTGTTTATTGCTTTGGTGACACCATATTATTGACAGGGAAGTTCCTGATTAGCTCAACTCTCAGAAGGTGGGAGAGATCACTCACCTCTGAACCACCTAATACTTTTTTATTGTGACTTATCTACTTATCACTTTGTGTCTTGTAGAGATATCATTGAGTTCTGTAGATGTCATAGTAGAAAGAGCTCAGACTCAGGATAGACAGATTTGAATCCCGAATGCACCTCCTATTAGCTGAGTAAATCTCTTTGCCTCAGTTTCTTAATTTGGTCAATGAAACAATAACTTGCAAAGTTGTTGTGAGAATTAATGGAAATAAATGCAAAGCTTCTAGTGAACTTGCTAACATACGGCGGGTAGTCAATAAATGTTGGCTACTATTCTTATCATTAATCAGGTTTGGTCACAGAAGACTTCTGGTAAGAGGCAGGTTGGGCTGAGATTTGAAGGATGAGTAGAATTTGGGTGTTGGACAGCAACCTGAGAGAAAGTAGCAGACAAAGAAAAATATAATATGACTCATTTGGGTACAAATAACTGGCTCTATCTGGCTGAGTGGTTTCATTCTTAAATTCAGCCTCTCTCCATTGATTTAGAAAATATATAAGGAATGAGGCTGAGGCCAGTTACTGAGAGATTTTGAATGAGTAAGGAGATGAGGCTTTTTCTAGCAGACAGCCAAGGGCCCTGAAGGATAGAGGGACAAAATGAAGAACAATCAGAGGATGAATCGGAGAGGTAGTCCAGTGGCCATGATAAGGTAGCTACACTAGTAAAAGACCAGAGAGAGGGGAACCAATTAGGAGGGGAGATGATGTATGGAGATGAAATGTACTTGACAACAAGAATGTCTTTCAAACTCATGCTTTTTATCTCTTCCTTTGAGGAGTTGGTGATTTAGAAATATGTCCGCAGATACTTTGACACTTCTCCTATGGAAAGACAGGGTCTGTTTCCACTCCCTTGAATATGGGTCCACCTAAGTGACCAACCTCTAAACAATAGAATGCAGCAAAGTGACTTTGTAGGACTTTAAAGGCTAGTTTGTACAAGGCAATACAGCTTCTACCTGGTTCTCTTTCTCTTGGGAAGCTTAGCCTTAGAGCCCAGCCCCCAGACCATGAGGAGGCCAGGTAGTCCCTCAGAAAAGCATGTGTCCCAGTCCCAGCCAGGGCCCCAGCTGAGGTTGACAGCCAGTTGACAGCCAGCATCAGCCTCCCCAGTACAAATGAGAGAGCCTCCAGCTGAGCCCAGCCCCAGCCTTGATCCCCCCAGCTGTTGATGAGTAGAACATGATGAGCCATCCCCACTGAGCCCTGCCCAAATTGCTAGTTTGTGAGCAAAATACATGTTGTTAATATTTTAAGCCCCTAAGTTTTAAGGTGTTTTGTTTCACAGCAGTGGATAACTGGAACCAGATGTTTTAGTTGCTGGCTAGGTGTCACACACACACTCATTCTCACATTTGTTCAGAAGGTAAATTATCCAGAGATGATAGTATATTTTGTGGAACATTCTCTATCACATCTCCCTCTCCATTTCCTTCACGATATTTATCACAATTTACAACTATAGTCTATTTTCTCATTTCCTTGCTTTCTTTGCCTCTCCCCTTAGAACTGAAGCTTCCTCAGTATCCTTATTGTGTCTTTCTTGCCATTGCTGTATCTCATTACCTAACTCTGCGTCTGGCACATGGAAAAATTGCCATAAATATCTGTGAAATACTGAAAGAGCAGATCAACACCATAAAACTTGGGTACATTCAATTCCATTACACAAGGACCACTTACAGAAGATATGTGCCAAACTTTTAAGAAAAGAAAAAAATGTGCAATTTAGAATTTTAAGCCAAAGAAATCATTTGAATTGTTTTTCTCTAATGAATTGGTAACAGGCAACCTATGACCCATTGTTACTCCATACATCTCACCCAGCTCATAGATAAAGAATCACTTTGGACACTTCCGAAAAACATTAACACAGAGCATCTCATCAGATCCTCAACAGCTCTGTGTAGCAGGAATTCCATTCCCAATTAAGGGATAGGAAAACTGAAGCTCAGAACAAGATACACAACTATGTAGTGAAGAAACCAGGGTTCAAACTTGTATATAACTCCATACTTGCATCATGTGGGGCTAACCAAGTTCAAGTGAACCAAGGAAATCTCAGGGGCTTTTTCTCTATGTGTGAGGGCACTCCATTGATGTGCTTTATGTGTTCATAGGCAATTCTTGAGCCTATGCAGAGATGGGGGTAAGAGTACTGTTCCTCTTTCATTCTTTTAGTCATTCAACAAACCCTCATTGAGCACAAACTAGTATTTACCCTGCAGAAGCCAGAGCCTAGCAAAACAAAGCAGTTCCTGCCCTCAGGGAGAGCCTTTTCCAGCAAGGGAGGGAAGTGGATGCAGGCATGGGAAGTTATAAGGCAACGTGACAAATGCAGACCAGAAATGTAGAAAGGACTGAGGTAATGTACGGAAGATGCTCTGTCCCAGGGCTACGTGATAAATCTCATCCTCTCCCCCATAGCCTCTCCTGCACGGGCTCTCTCATCTCCCCAGTTTAGCCCACTTTCCCCTGAGATGACTTCTCAGTCAAAAAGAGTCAATGTGACTGAGAACAAGGCCCAGCAAAGAAGATCACTTCTGCAAGAGCCATTTTCTACAGCCCTCCTGATATGCCCAGTATCCCTCACATGTTGCATCACCCCGCTCTTCAGTCCCCCAGCCTCCTGGGCAGGACCAGCTGCCCTATGAGCACACCCATCCTCAGATATAGCCAACGCAGAGCCCACTGATGAGAAGGCCGAAATCAATTTTAATTGGGTGCCATGACAGGATAAAATGTTTTTGTTGTAATATTGTCTCGATAAAAGGTATTGTAATATTTAAAATATAGTATTGATCCTCTGCGAGGACCATAAATCCTTGCAGATTTGAGAGCCTGACCACAGAGGATGGGCTGGCTGCTGAGGGACTGTAAGAAATGCACTGCCCTTGGAATCCAGTGTCACCCAGGAGAGAGGAGGATGCCACTCAGGGCTGGCCCTTGTGTTGCTCCCACATCAAAGTGGAGATGCGATGATCCTCCAGCTGACACAGGAGAACTTGAGAGAAACTGTTTAAACACCGGAATCAAAATATGAAACTAAATCACCTGCTCGTGTTTTATTAGGCCTCGCTCTGAATCAATACAAGACCCAGGGCCCATGATTTCTCCTGCTG
>NW_006442484.1:8156308-8185685 GCF_000325575.1 Pteropus alecto
CTGAAAAGGAATACTTTTTCATCCTAAAACTGAATCAGGCTGCTTAAGTAAAACAGATGTTACTGTTGAGTGCCATTATTCCCAGTCCCCAACCCCTTTTTCATTCTCTCTCACCCCAGTCTCCCTCCCTGCCCTGGGGAGAAGGGAGCCCTCATGTTGTCTCTGAAATCCAAGTCAAAGTTAGAAAATCCAAAGCCATGGAATTTCTCACTCCTTAGCCCTCAAAAGTTTTCTTTTCTGTTTACCAGAGAGGGAGAGAGCGGGGAAGGCAAGTCTGTTAGCAGAGGATTTGAAGATACAGTGGCGAAGTGAAAGGCAGAGAAGATTTTCATTTCCTGTGTTATGGGGTGCAAATAATATCAGTATGAAAAACCTGGCAGCGAGATTGCAGATAGCAGTTTTTACATTGATAAGTATTTGTTCATTTCCTGACAACAAAAAAATATAAATCTCTTCAGAAATTAAATGCCCCGGCTTGTTGGAGCACTTTTGTGGCGCTCCGTGCAAGGCTGGCTCCCTTTCTCCGGGCCGCTGCGGGCCGGATAATCACAGCATCAGTCATTATCCTTGGATCACACGGGCGGCGGTGGCTGGGCCGCGCATGGCCCAATTCTCCCACTTTTTGTGTCACTTATTTTCTCGGCGGGCCCGATTTGCATTTTAATGGAAGTAGTTTATAGACTTCTCTGCTGCCTTCAGAGTGCCACAAGTGGCATCATTAAGTGAGCTAAGCCGGATTAATGCTGATAGTAAAGTCAGATAATACAATAACAGAGGCCTCCATTCCATTTGCATTAGGTGAGGAGCACGGGGCTGCCTGGTGCCTGGTGATAATTTGTAAGCGCGATATGTTGTACTTGAGAGGATAAGATTAAATTTAGTGGGTTTAACTGTCATCCCAGTAAGTCAATTACTTCATCTTTTCAGCCTTTGAATTTCTTTTATAAATAAAATAAATGGAATATTGAGCTGCTCCGCAGCCATTTCGAGCTCCCATGAAGAAGAATTACACAGGCTGGGCCAAAAAAATAAAAGGCTTCAGATTCAGCTCCATAAACAAAATATAAACTCCATTCAGGTGCCAGCATGGCAGCAGCCCCGAAATATTGTCCATCTCTCATATCACAAGCATGACAGATTCCATTGTGACTTTAGTTTCTCCATAATAGGAAATATTTATGTCGTGCCTGGGTCTTTTCTATTACTATCCTTTCCATTGTCAGAGGCAAACATTCCAATAACAGAGCCATGTGCCTCTCCACTCCCCTCCCCACCCCCCACCACCTCTTGCTTCTCAGCGCTAAATATTTAGTGTTGGGGGCGGATATTAAGAAAGCCTCATGACCCAACTGAGAGAAAGGGGATGCATCAGATTTCCAGGAGGTCTCAGATAAACAGAAGGGGCAACTTCTTTCACACCCCTTTACTCTCTCACACCCTGGCTGGGTTGTTGCCACTGAAGATGACATCTCTGAATGGAGTTTAGCTATCTAGTATCAGTGAATGGCATCTTGATAAAAGAATGTCAACATCTTTATTCAAAGGGCGGGGAAGGGGGGGAACTCGATGAAGAAAAGAAAATCAAGCAGTTAAACCCTTACAGGTGGCACCCGCCAATGCATGTCTTAGAAGATCCCAATTCTGCTATCTTCTCTATTGATTAATGAGCATACATTTTTTAATAAATAAGTAATCTTTGTGACTACCATTCTTAATCATGGATGGATGGGTGGGTAGATGGATGGATGGATGAATGAATGATTTTTGTCAAAACCTTATAAAACTGGTAACTAAAAAGCAGAGCATGAGGTATAGATGACCCTTTCCTGGCAAGAATCAGGAGTCCAGCCAAACAGACCTGACTGCGTGCTCCATGCCCTGACCTGTTTTGAGTGCCACCGAGCAAAGGAAAGGCATGAAAAGATTGTCTTTGGGAGGATTAAGCACCTATACTTTGGAGAGGCACAGGAGAATGTTCAAACAGTCAGCCTTTAAAAGAATCCACGGTGATGCACAAATAAGAACTAGGGGCTAAATGGCTCTTGGGTTCCTGCCCATCCTCCCACACTCTGCTCCTGCTCTTCTTCCACATAGATGCTCTCCTCAGATCATACAGGCTATTTCTCCTTTTTGGAATGTCTTTCTCTTCTTTCTCCTCCTGGCTAAACAGTAGCCTTTATCGAGACCCCTGTCCTGCATTTATTTCTTCCTCTGTAAGCCTTATCCAGCCCACACAAACAGATGAAGACTCTTTCTCTGAGAAATCTCTGGTAACAGAATCGCGTGTACTGTTCAGAAAACATTTACTGACATGCTGCCTCCCCTACCGAGAGACAAGTTATTTGAGCGAATGACACCGTGTCTCATTCATTTCTTCTTTCTTTCATCCACTAAGTACTTAGTGTGTGTCTAATATTGTACACAAAGATAAACAAGATACAGTTCTTGCCCTCAAAGGGCTGAGTATAGGAGGTGAAACAGACCTATACAATTCTAATATAGAGCGTGGACATCTGTTTCCCTGGTATTTAGCACCATACTTGGCCTGCAGGAGATGTTACACAAATGTTAGTTAAGTGAATAAAGTTTCAGTGAGATGTGGGGCTTTAGTCTGGGATTTTCTGAAAATCTTTTAACATTACAGTTCTGAGACTGCACCTTCTTGGTCTCCAACTCTTGCCATCCTCACTGTCACTGTCATACATTTCATTAAAAGAACTAATTTCTTCAGAAGGTGGCATGAACCTTAAGAAGGTACAAGCTGAAAACCATCTCAGGTGAAATGGAGCTGGTCATGCGCTTTCTGAGAGTCCTCTAACCCAGGTCCAAATGCAACACTCATCCAAACAGAAATCTCCCTAAAAGACATCAGTTCATACTTTGAATGCTTTCTGATCTCTTACTTTGTGCAAACACTATGTTTGTCAAATATTTTAGAGGAGTATAAAAGTGAATCATATTATATCTTCAATTAGCTCAAAATTTTTCCTTCAGTTGGGTGGTGTGGAGCAGCAGACAAGTACATGGTCAGTCTATTCTATTTGCATATAATGTATATTTTTAAAATTTTAAAATTTTAAAAATTTTAAAAGTGCTTTATATATCTGTTATCTTCCTTGTTAACTGCCAAATGTACCTTTCTCCATACCCTGTCCCTAGAAAACTTCTGGTGGCTAATAGAGATTCTAATAGAGAAGGCTTTGCCAAGACAGAACATGAGATGTGTGTGTGTGTGTGTGTGCCCGCGTGCGTATGCGCGCACATGTGTCTTTCTCTGATTTCATTCCAAAGCCAAAGATATAAATGACTTTTAGATTGCCCCTTGTTTTGTATTATCCACGCCTGTGCCCTTCACTAGTGCAGATAATCGAGAGTTCACTGTACTGTGATTAATTATATGGCCAGGGCTGAAAGCCAAAAGTCACCAAGTGCTAGTAGTTTCAGGCATAAACCCTATTTACTCTTTAAGAGGGACAAGGATTTTGTTTACGTGTTTAATTCTGTAACTTTTATCTGGTGTTGATTGAATTTTCAATATGTGCCAGGCACTCCACTAAGCTCTTCATCTCATTCGATCCTCACACCACCTGTGTGTAGTGGATACTCTTATTATCCCCATTTTAGAGCTGAGAAAATAGACGGTAAGAGAAGTTAAGTGACTTTCCTAAGGTCACACAGCTATTAAGAGCTAAAGTCAAGCTTTCCACAAATATTTTATAAAATATGGTTAAAGTCTTATCAGTAACTTTGATTTATTGTGTAAGAATCACACAGATATTGAATACATACTTCTGTTTTAGCTTAATTGTTCTAATAACTTCCCTTTAATATCTTCAGCATGGAATCCAAAACATTTCGCAGGATTCCATGTATAGTTTCCCTGAGTCCATGAATAGTCCAATAAAACAAGTTGTGATCTTTCAAGAGCCATGCTCAAGGTATAAACCTTAGAGGTCGGACCTGAGGCTTGTGGCCCAGCAGCTTAGGTGAGGGCAACATAGCACGCTGTAAGTTCCCTTTCACACATACTTTTCCTTTCAAGTAAAGGAAAAGAAGAGGCACTCACAGGTGTGTAATATGTGCCAAGATGCTGTACACATGGAAATCCTGAAATGTTAACACTGTTTTCCTCTTTACACAGAAGAACCAAGGAGTGAGGTAAAGTAAAGTGTGGACGAAGTCACACAGATCAAACCCAGCTCTGCTTGGCTTCAAAGTTCATATTCTTCCCAGTGCTCTTGGAAGTTAATCGTATAAACTATAAATCTGCATTATTAACACTACAACGTCAGAGGACATGGTAGGATTTTAGCCTGCATCTCTGTGATATAACACATTTTGGGTCAAATTTGTTTTGGGCTATTATCCCCAAAAATAAGAATTAATTTCAACTCCTTCCATGTGAATTACTCTGTGTTTCAGTCAAACAAACAAGTAAACCTCTGCATTATTCTTTCGAGGCCTAAATATTGTCCACATCTTATCTCCAACTCCATCCTTTCATTTTTGTCGTCTCAACTTTATTCTCGTTGATACAATTTCTAGTCATAGTCTTATTTCTGTTTTTAAGTGAGCATCTTCAGTTCCTCTACAGAATTTTTTTCCTAAGTGATCTTTGATAACCAATTTCTGTGTCTTGCTTTCTGCTCACAAGTTTGCCCATGTATCTGCCCTACACTTTCTATTACATGTTACAGCTTTTTCCCTTTTAAAAAATTTATTTTCCTGCAACAATTAGGAAACACTTGGTCAGAATATTCCATATAATACAGTCCTTCATGGATTTAAGAAGCTCAATTATGGAGCTATGTTTTACTAATTTATTTTTATATTTTAGCCCAAAAAGAATGTGCCAAAGGAAAACAGACTTCAAATAGAATTCATCATTTCGAAGCACAGTTCCATAACCAATTTGACTTCCAGTTGTTTTATTATTCCAATTAATCTCTTTAAACCTCTCTAAAGAGTTGGCATTTACATTTTTCATTTTCATCGGTACGAACATTCTTCTAATAATAATATTTCCTAATGCCTACACTATTTCTGGGTTTGATTCTGTGATATGTGGAAGCACTAATCAGCAACCTGAGCCTGAGTGTTCTTACAGATATCAGTGTCCCATTTTCTCTAAAATTAGTAATGTCACGCAAGCTTTCAGACGCTGTAATTACAACCGCAACAGAGCAGAAAAGCTCCCAACAGCCACCCAGGCTCCAGCAGCTCAAGAATTGGCCCACCCCATCTGGAATTTCAAGTGTTCCTTTCTCCCTTTCACCTCTGGATTTCAAAATTGCTAGCTTCTGCTTGAGTCCCTGTTCCAAACCCCTGATACGATCCAAGTTTTGTTTCCAAACTTGTCATAAGCTTCTCCTTGAATGTCCAAGCATGTTTGCATCTGGACCTACCTTGAGTCCCTGACTGAGGCTCCAGGTCACAAGTTGCTCAGTCCTTAGAAGAGTTGACTGGGAAAAGGCCGACCAAGTCCTATGAGAGGCAGAAGGGACAGTCGTCTGCACAGATAAGGTGAGGAAACCTGAAAAACATCCTTGTCCTCAGACATCTGGCCCATTGCCCCTTCCAAGGACCTAGATTGCTAGCTACTTGAGGTCAGGGCTCTTGTCCCTCTGCTCCCTGTAGCCTCAATCCAGCGGGTGCTCGGATAGATGTACTGCCTCCTCTCTGACTGAGGGTCCTCCTCACATCCTCACTTCCTCTTCTTGGCAGGGAACAGTGCTGGGCAGCCAAGAAGAAACCCTTCTCCCTTTCCCTCATTCTCTGCCCCCATCTCTCCTCTTTTATGAGGGCAATACAGAGGGACTTATGAGCTGTGTGAGCTTGGGCACATATCTTGACTTCCCCGCGCCCTGCCGCTACAAGAATGGAAGCCCCATGTTTCTAGGGTAGATGAGATCAGACACCAAGTTCAGCATTGTACCCCAGCATCCAGCACAGTGCCTGCAATATCACATATACTGCCAAAATATTTGTCGAATGAGTAAATAAACTTTGTAACTGAGGATGGTACCTACCTCACGGAGTTTTGAAGGTACATTCTGTTTAAGAATTATAAGAAAATCCGCTTGACATAAATTTGTTCCCACTTCTCCAAATCAATGGTGCCTCTAAGCAGAAAACACACATTCCAGAGAAATAAGGTGGATGGGAGAAAGAGAAGAGGTTTTTTAAAAAAAGTAATTCAAATGGGGCCATGTGGTGGTTTCAAAATGTCCACAGATTCCTTTACATTCCTTCCTTTGAAGTGGAGCCTAATTTCCCTTTCCATGAGTAACCTGAACTTAGTGACTCTTTATTAACAAATAAAACAGAGCGACAGCGTTTGACTTTGGAGACTAGTTTATAAATGGTACTACAGCTTCTTGCTTGAGCTCTGGGATTACTCACTCTGAAGAAACCTGTCCCACATCATGGGACAGGCTCACAGGTAAGGAACTGAGGCCTCCAACCAATGACCAGAGAGGAACTGAATTCTCTTGCGAACAGACACATGAGTGAGCTTGGAAGTGGATCTTCCAGCCACATGGGAAAATCTTCTGATGACTGTTGCCCTGGCTGACCTCTGGTCTAAGTCAGAGCCATTTAAATAGATTTCAAATTCCTGGCCCAAACACTGAGATGATAAGTATTTGCTTAAGCCACTAAATTTTGGGATAACTCATAACGCAGAAATAGATAACTAATACAGCCTCTTAAAAACCTCATTTCAAGAGGCCTGTACAATACTATGGGGCTCATAAATCCCTCACTTTCTCTGGAAGGTTAAGTGCTAAGTCTACTGATGTTAGGTCCTGGCCAGGAAAGTATTTGCTATCCCTCTGCCTCCTGCAGATGTTGCATTCGCCCTCTCCATTCAGTTTTTTCCCTGATATTTTCTGATTTCCTTGATATTTCTAGATGTCATCACTATGGCAGCTTTAGACCACAGTTTCTGTTTCTGCCTCCACAGTTAGCCCCTGGCAGAGATCGAAATATACACAGGCTAAAGAAGGCCCTAATTGTTCTTTGGTTGACTTGCATTTTGTTTTGTTTTAAGATGTGGAGCTATGGTTTAAACATTGAAAGGGTGCTTTCGATTTAATGTGATAGACTGACCCATATGCATTTAGTTTCTCTCCCACCCAATAAAATTAACAGCAAAAGAAAATTTTAGAAAGGCTTTAGACCACGATGACTAAAAAATCTGGAGAGGAGACAACAGAAAACAGGAGGTTTTGACAGACATTAGAGGAAGATGGAAGAGTAATAACTGACTTTGGGTGGAAGAAGCTCAACCCGGGGGCCAGTGGAGGATTATACTAACTAAAATGGTCCCAGTTTGCCCTGAACACCTTTGGAAAGTCTCAGAGTTTCTGTATATGAAACCTCATAATGAAGCCATGAGGCATGAGACTGAACACAGTATAATTGATTGGACAGTTTCATATGGGATATTTGGAGCTCCTGCCTCCAAACACCAGAGCAGACAGGAAACCATCCCTTCTTTTTTGCCAAACTCGTTGGCCAGTGACTGTGGCTCTGTCTTTGGGGAAACCAAATCTGAGAAGCTAAATACTTTAGGGCAAAAAGCATGCCTTGATGTGGGAGACATTGGGACATAGGGCTGAAAATAAAGGAATTGAGTGAGAATCTGTCCACTGATGGAAGTATTGCCAACACTTTTTCTCTTTTCCCACTTGAAAAATTCCAGTAATTCGGCTTATGATTACAACAAAGGAGGTTTGAGGGTAATTCTTGAAATAAGTTGGTCTCATGAAAATGCCACATTTACAGACTGACATTAGCAGTTTCCCTCAGTGAAAATGGTGGCTCACTGCTTAACTGCTCTACAGAGAAGCCCACCAGTTAACAAGTTGCATCTGATACACAGACCTTCAACGAATTTGCAGTGCCCCACTCCTAAACCCGAACAGCCATCACCAGTAATTTGAGGAAATCACCAACAGAAAAGTCAGAGACCAAAAACTAACAAATAAAAAAACAAAAACAAAAACAAACAAAAAGGAAGAGGAGGAGGAGGAAGAGGAGGAGGAGGGAGGAAGAAGGAGGAAGGAGGAGAAAGGAGGAAGAAGAAGGAAGAAGAAGGAAGAAGAAATGACCAGAAAGATAAGAGAGAAACCAGAAAGTATAAGATCATACAAAGCAAGAAAAGAGAGGGTGAAGAAGAAGAAGAAGAAGAAGAAGAAGAAGAAGAAGAAGAAGAAGAAGAAGAAGAAGAAGAAGAAGAGGAAGAAGAAGAAGAAGAAGAAGAAGAAGAAGAAGAAGAAAAGTGAACCTAAAGGAAACAGAATATAGGAATCAGAAGTAATCTTTAAAATATAATTAATAGTCTGAAAGAAGAAATGATACTATATCAGTTTCCTAGGGATGTCACAAAAAAATTACCACAAATTGTGTGGCTTATAATACAGAAATTTATTACCTCAGAATTCAGGAGCCAGAAGTCTGAAATCAAGGTATCAAAAGTTACCTGACAGCTCTGAAGAAGGATATGGCCCATACCTGGCTCCTAGCTTCTGTGGTTACTGACAGTCCTTGGTATCTCTTGATTTGTAACAGCATCGCTTTGATTGTTGCCTCTGTTATAATACAGCTTTCTTACATGTGTCTCTCTTTGTATCTTCACAGGGGCTTCTTATTAACATACCAGTCATTGGATTTGGGGCCCTTCCTAATCCAGTATGACCTCATCTTAACTTACCCAATTACATTTTAAAAATGCATTTTCAAATAAGCTTGTATCCTGAGGTTAGGAACTGAATTTGGTGAGGACTCTATTTAACCCAGTAAATACATTTGTAACAGAAACAGCAACAACAGCAAAGAGACAATCGGAGAATAAGAAAGCATACCTAGAAATTGAACCTAGCCAAAGTAAAAAATTTAATAATATAGGCTATTAGTCAGGGTTCACAGAGGGAAGAATTACTATAACTATTATGAAAAAAAAAAGAGAAATTTTAATAGGGATTTAAACTTTACACATTGTAGAAGGAGCTGGGGAAATAAAGTCTTGGAAGGGGAGTTAGGGGACCCAGAAACAGCCCCTAACCAACCCTCCTAAAGCACTAGTGCAGGTGGACAAAGTGGACAAAGTGGAAACTTTGGGCACCTTCAGCTTCCGGAGTCAGGCTGTGAAGGGTTGCTGGGGTGGAAGACCATGGAAGGCTGCTGCTTCTTCATAGCTCTTGAATTAGTGAGTTTGCAGCTAAGCATCTGGTGGTTGGCCTAGGATCACTGTTGGGCAGCAGAGCCAACACTAGCAGAAAGGAGCTGGACACAGACAGCAGAAGAGTGTGTGAAGTGAGGAAGAAGACAAACTGAAATCCGCTGGCATCTCTGTCTGTTTCTCACCACCCACCGCTTCAAACCATGAGCTCTAGCAGGTGACGACTACTGCTTCGTGTCTACCTCCTGCATCTCATAAAATATCTCTTTGGGCTAGTTACAACTCCAAACCATACAGAGAAGGTGATTTGGGGAAATGTAGTTCCAGGGCAGCCAGGTTGGTAGAGAATTCTAGGAAACAGAGGCCAGATTAACCAAGCTGGTTAAAATCAGCATAGAAATGAGATAATCATGCAGAAAGAGAAGATCTAAGAAAGTTTGAGATTTCGTCCAAGAGGTCCAATATTCAAATGATAGAAATTTCTGAAAAAGTGAACAAATAAATTAGAGGGAAGGAAATTATCAAGGAAATTAAGAAAATGCTCCAGATAAGAAGAGACCTAGGGCTCATCTGGTACAAAGTATAATGAATGTAAAAGAATCAAAGCTCATAACTGAAATTTCAGAATACCATGGGCAAAGTTAAGATACCAAAAGTTTATAGGAAAACAAAATACAAGATGATATGATAAAGACTAAGAATCAGAAATGACAACATTAGAAAAATCAAAGACAATAGAACTATGCCTTCAATATTCTGAAGGAAATTATTTTGGATTTTCAACCTAGAATTCTTTATACCTAGTCAAAATAATCAAGTGTGTAGATGGAATAAAGAAATTTTTAGACAAGGATGAAAAATTTGCTTCTAATTTCTGGGACAGCTACTGGGATATGTATTCTAGTGAAACAAAATAGGGAATAAATCAAGAAAGCATACAGGACCACACCATTTTAAAGTTGCAAAGAGAAGTCTCAGGATGACAATTATGTAGCAGGCCTAACGAGTAATTCATTCAAATGGGAAGCAGGAAAATGGATAGCTCTTCAATGAAAAAGTGGAATCAACACATTTGTCAATATAGAAAATATTGATGCGTGTTTGAGAGAGTTGTTGGAAAATTTGAGGAGAAAATAACTACCAAAATTCTTCCACTCACCCCACCCAAACCCCCAAGAAAAAAAACAAGGAAATTAAATCACAAGGCAAAAGTTAATTCCAGGAAAGATTTAAAAATAAAAATTGTTTGAAAAGTAAATGTATACTATGATTATAGTATACTACTTAGCCGAATAGTTTTTATACAGTGATAATGATATAAATTTTGAAAAATTTTGTTAACCATTATGACATAATAGTATTGAGATGATAAGGGAGGGGTTGATGTAACTACTATAATAGAAAGTTAGAGGTTGGCAGATAGTGTTAAAAACTGATAAATTAAGAAATAGATTAAATGCCAAAGCAACTATAGAGTTATTGGTGGTAGAGGAGTGGAACAGGACAGTACTGTGTTTTATCACAACCTTTAACATTATTAGAGATTTTAACATGCATAAATATTAATAAAATATTTTAATGGAAAATTTATATAAGAATTCAGATTTCGGATTTCTTTTTGAAAATCAGAACTGGCATCACAGTGTCTGCATTCCATGCCTAGTTGCTGTCCAGGCTCTTAGTGGTCTAATTTTGGACCTGCCGAACTTAGAGTATAAGAACTTATCTATGATATTACTCAAGGAGAAGGGGAAAGAATCTGGAAGAATGGGGCAGCCTCAACAATCAAGTCCAAGCAGGACAGGTAACAAGGAAATCCTGGAGCATTCACTGTCAAGAAAGGAAAGTATCACTGATGGAGGTGAGAAAGAAAGACAGCTGAAGAAGAGACGGAAGGGTGAAGTGTGTCTGAGAAGGAAAGCAATGTCTGTCTGCACCAGAGGGGGCAGAATGGAGAGTAAAAAGCAAGATCTAAGTATGGATTAGAGGATCCAAGACCACTAGCAATAGTCCTGGATGAGAGCTCAAACTTGGCAAAGCAAAGGGGTTTGTGGTGCAGGTTGTAGTCCAGAAGAAATTGCTGAGCATTCATCTTTATTGACGGCTGTGCCATGGCACGAGTTCAGAGTGACCTGCTTAATGGTCAGGCTAGACAAAGATCAATTGTATTAAGACCCTGGAAGTGCCAATGAAAAGCAGCCTGTGCTATGTTTGCTCAGATAAATGACCAGATTTTATTTTTATTTAAACTCGTTTATAGAACACATTTCTCTTCACCAAGAGGTGGAAGGCGAGGATCTGAGTAACATCCCAGATGTCTGAAGCATGCGCGGCATCCTTCAGCCTTGAGAGTTGCCTGGAAGGGGCGGCACTGGGTGGGCCTCGCAGACCAGATGTCCTGGGAGGCCCCGGGTGAGCGTCTCAGCTTCATCCAAAGCTCTCTGGGAACCAGGATCTGCTTTAAAGCATCCTCTCTTCCAAAAGTGACGCTGAGCCATCATTTTCTGCTCTTGGCAGCAGCACAAACCTTTCACTTAGATCTGATGTACTGTGTGAAAACAGGAGTATGCAGGCCATTCATTCCCAGCCCTGTCAGCCGGGAGAGCGGCATTTCCCTCAGGAATCATCAGAAGGGAAGTCATATGTTCAGTTCACCAAATGGTACCAAGTTTCCAGCCCTCACCCCTTCTGACAGAGGCTGGCTTCTTCCTTCTTTGAGACCAGCTGGTGTATTTTTCTCTGTCTCTTGATATAACCAGATTCACAAAAGTCGACACCACTATGTGACACTCGGAGAGACTGGACCTAGTGATTTACACCCACCCCTCCTTGTTACATTAGGAGAGGGGCTAACCCAGCTGCAAGGAAGATGAACCTCAACAGGTCTGAGGGCAACACAAGGACACCATCATGCCCTGTATACCCAGCATGCTGAGTGAGTACTTTTAGAGTTTTGGGGGAAGACATTGCTCAGAAAATGTTGCAATCCATATTTTTTCCAGATGTGAGGGTGATCTGGCTTCAACATCTGCCACCCAATACATATTTGTGATGCTTTATGGCACTTCTTGTTTACAAGTCAGATCTTCTCCATTGGATGGCTAGCCCCTCATGGACCAAGATCATGTCTTACCCTCAGCATATGGTAAGTAAGTAAAAGTTTATAGAATAAATGGGCCATGCTTACTAATTGATTTATTAAGTGTAGCAATGGTCATGGTTTCCGGAAGAAAAAAAAAAACAAAACCACTCAATGTACATTCCCATCTAGAGAATACTGGGATATTGGGATAGAACTCCAGAGTTATCCTCCTCTATCCTTCACTTGGCTCCCTGGAAGAAATAATAAAACATTAGGAGATGTACAAGTTAGATCCCAAAATGTCGAAAATAAGAAGGGAGCAATGGAGGAAGAGAAAACGATTGAGCACCTAGTGAAAACTAGTCACTACACTGGGTACTATTGCCCCTATACAATCTGTATTATTATTTCTGTTTACAGATAAGTAAAGCGAGACTGAGAGAATAATTCTCCTGATTGAAGGGGGCAAAAACGGTGATTTTCACTGGCCTCTTCTTGACAGTGGCAAGCTCATTCTTAGCCTCTTCTTTTGCCAGTGGACCTGGCCATTAAATCACATGGTGAGGAGTAAATAACAGGAATATTGTTACTAGAGGACCCATCTGTGTACTGGTGTGTAATATACTTAAAGAAATTGGAGGGAATAAAGAAGGGCTTAGATACCATGTAGAGAAATTGGTTGGAACACCTTAAGTAAAAAACAATCGCATTTATTATGCACATCCTTAATTATGTCTGAGGGCTGCTGTGACCTAGAGGAACAAAGATTTACATGCATGTAAATATATATATATACTTATTACCAAATTTAAGTGTTCTCTTTCTAAGAATGTCATTCTTTTCACCTGAGGACCCAGTTTTGTGGAGACCTGTGCTACCATTAGAGAGCAAATAGATGTTTGCCTGGTTTTTTGATTTGTCCTGGTATTCAACTAGACCACACGTTATCTCTCTTTCTATATTCGGAAATCTTCCAGAACATTCTCCAGAGAAACATCTAGAGACCTTCCCAAACCTCCAAATTTGTGACCATGAAAATTTTATCTAGACTGCTGGCTTTTTCCTGAAACACATTTCCAACAGAAACCACGTTTCCTATACATAGTCCCTCCACCTACAATGTTCACCTCTTACAACTTAAACTAAAACTATATGTTGTCATTCTTTGCAAAAATACTGAGTTTGTTTTTCTTGCTTCACAAGAATTACACATCACAATGAGTAGAGAACTACAAAGTCTTATTTCAATGTGGGTACTCAGTGCCTAATTGGAGTCACTCACTAACTCTGCAAATTCATTGACTGTGACTCAAACTGGCATCTCAGGACAATTATGCATTTCTTCATGTCATAGACCTTCCAGGCCACCCCCTTCCCCCACTAATAATCCGAATGGCTAATGTTAAATCTGATATCTTCAAAGGTCTATGTCAGAAGGCTGTAAACTAGGGGTTCATGGGTTAGGTCCATCCCACTGTCATATTTTATTTGGCTAACATATTTGAAAACATTGTCTTGGTTGCCAACACTTAAAGGGTTTTTCATGAATAATCTGGAATTCCGGCTTCTTTTGAAAACTTGGAGGGTCTAACCCTACTGCTTGGCATCAATCAACAGGAGGAATGGGATGGTATCTACCCGTTTAGGTGATTCATACACACCTCTGTAATCCATGGTCCTCACCATTCCCTATTGTCTTATAGCCAGCCTCCTTTTTTCATTTACCTGGCATACCTGGTATTGGTGGAATTTTAAGATTTTGATCCCTGGTCTATGTAGTTTACCTAGAGTTTTCCTGGATATGATATACATAACTGCACTGCATTCAGCTCAGTCCTGGTCGTTGTCTTTTCTATTTCTATACTCTCCTTAGGTTGGCACATTTAGTCCAATGGTTTTTAATACTCTGTATGTGTTTCTGACTCACAAATTTATGCTCAAGGCTAGAGTTCTACTCTGAATTCTAGACTCATATATATAACTACCTGCTTGGCGTGTCTATTTGATTGTCTTGTAGGCATCCCATCTCTAACATGTCCAAAGCAAAATTTCTCATTTTCCCTCCCCACAAAAAAAACTCTGTACCACTTCTTTTATACTTCAATAAACAACACTAATACCCATCCAGTTGTTCAAACCAGAAATCTAAGTCATCTTCTATTATTCTTTCTCCTTTAACCCTCAAATATACTTTATCAACTCTCCTTTCAATTCTACCTTCAAATCATATCTCAAATCTGCTGCTTCTCTCCATGCCCATCACCACCTTAAGGTCCAAGCCACCATCATCTCTCACCAGTTCTATTTTGAGTAGTCTCCTAACACCTTGTTACTCAAAGTAAGGTCAACAACTAGCTTTACATGTCATCAGGAACTTGTTGGAAACTCAGAATCTTCATTTTATACATTCTGAAAACGAATCTGAATTCAAGCAAGATTTCTCAGCTGAGAAGTTCTAAGTTAATAGTACTAATTCCCCATCACCACCAATTACTTTCCATCCAATAAAGTGGTCCTTTAAACTGAAAGTTAAATGACTTCACTTTCGTATTTTTAAAAATCTCTTGTTGATATTTTGTAACATTAAAATAATGTTCATATTCTTTATTATGGTCAATGAGGTCCTGGAGGGCATAGCTTTTGCTATTTTTTGCTATTTCTCCGGTCTCACCCTATTCTATTCTCACCTTCATATTCCACTGTCATCATATGAATATTTAATGGGCATCTCATATATAACATGTCCAACTAGACTGCTCCATTTCCTCCCAAATGAGCTTTGTCTTCATTTCAGTAAATAGCACTACCACTCATTTCATTGCTCATGACAACATTTCCTCACACTCTATGTCAAACCCAATAGCAAGTCCTGCTGGCTCCACCTTTGAAATATGTCATGACTTCAAGCATTTCTCCCAACCTCCACCTCTTCAGTCCTGGTCCAAGCTTCCATTACATTTCACTGAGACTCCCTCAATAAGCTCTTAACTCATCCTGCTTCCACTTTGCCTTTCTACAGTTTCTTCCCCACATAGCATCTATAGTTTTATTATTAATCTGATCGAGTCACTACCCTGCTTAAAACCCTCCCATAACTCCCCATCATACCCAAACTAAAACCAAACCTTTGCCTACAAGTTGCTATCTATAAGATATGGCCTCATCTTGGATCTTTGATCCCCACCTCATACCACCCTTCCCTCTTACACTAGGCTCTGGTCCCATGACCTTCTCACTGTTCTTCACATGTGCCAAGTTTATTCCTACCCAGAGTCTCTGCACGTGCTATGCCCTCTGCTTGGATGCTCTTCCCCTGTAGCTTCAAGTAGCTTACCATAGCTTTTGGAAGTTTGCTTCGAGTCATCTCCCCAAAGAGGCCTTCCCATCTTCCTAATTAAAAATAATGTCACCTCACATCAGTATTTTCTAATGTAGGTCTATCTATATTCATAACACTTACCTTATTTATTTGTTCACTTTTTTGTTGTCTGTCTTACTGCATGGATGAATGCTACCTGCAGGCAGGGACCATTACATTCCTAGCACATAGATAACGTTGCCAGATTTAAAAAATATAAAGATAGGATTCTCAGTTAGATTTTAAATTTATAGAATCAGTAAATAGTTTTTTAGTGTATGTCCCATACAATACTTTTTTAGATTTGGCCAACACGGTATTTAGAAACATTGGCTTGGTTGTCAATACTTCACGGTTAAGTTTAAGTATGAGTATAAATTTAAAGTATAACCATTATTTTAAAAATATTTTTTGTCGTTTATCTGAAATTCAGATTTATTTTGTCTGACAATCTTAACTTAAAACCTTGCATGGATCTTAACATTCAATACATTTCTGTGAAATGCATGAATAAAGAAATAAATTAATAATAAAAAGCTTAAACATTTAAAATTGGTTGTGATGAGTAGCTGCTAGGAAACATTTTTTAATCTCTGAAAAAAAGAAAAGTCTCTTTAGGTATTGAAGACAAAGACGATGCCCTAATTAGTGTCCACGACAGGGTGTCATCTATGAGAAATCAGTTTCTTTTGTATTTATACTTCTCTTTTCACAACAATTTACTAGTTAAGTAAGTTCTGATATTATGATTTGAAATCGTAAGCATTGCTGATATTTGAAAAGTAAGTAAAAAAAATAAAATCACACAGTAACATCATACATTTAATAGTGACAAAGTACTTTCCCACGTATTTCTTCATTTGAGCCTCTAACAGTTCTAAGAAGGAGTCGGAGCAAGGCTGGTTAGCCTCGCTTTACATATGGAAAAACTGAGATTTCAAGACACTGAATGATTTGTGAAGATTACACAACTTGGAACTGATAAAGCAGTACTTTGAACCTAGATTTTCTAACTCCAAAGCCAAAATGCTTTCCAGCATATCACATTCCCCCACCCCCATAAATATGAACTACAACTGCATTCACCAAACAGAGGCTTTTAGTTGAGCTGCAGAGGAATCATATCTATGAACTGAGGTCCAGTCCACATGCTTCGTAACAACCCTTTCTCACTATGGACGTCAGCCAACCCATGGTCCTTGGCTATGAGAGCTCTGGGATTAAGAGGGTCATCTCTTTAAATATTTTGTGTTATTTATCTTTTCGATGTAACAGACAATCATTTTAATGTCCAATCAGTTTCAAAGACATTTATTTCAAACAGTTGGCTCCACGACGAACCAAGAAACTAAAGGCAGAGTCTAAATTTGGGCTTCAAAATCTGTTTCCAAGTATTAATTTTGAGTGGAAACAATTTTGGTTGAATTTGGAGATTATAAATATCCCCCAAGAGTTTTTCGGCTCTTGGCCGCCTGTCTAGAAGTTTCGCTCTGGTTTCAACCTAGGGGGTTATGAGATTGGAAGTAGACAGCTTTGGCATGTGGTTACTCCAAACGCCTGTAACCGTCTTTAAAACATGATCTAGAAATGTTGATATTATAAATGACTATTTTCCAAAATAAGGTTTGCAAGAGTTGAAAGTGGAGTCGGATGCCAGAAAGTCTTCGAAGGAGGATTTTCATTCAGCGAGATCTGGTTACCTATTTCATAACAAAGAATAAAGAAAAATCTTGGGGCTGCAATTCATACACTTTTGGACCTAAAACAATGGGCTCAGTGGGGACACTGGATTTATAACTCTTTGGAGGCACTAACTTTACCCACCCGTGCAGGAGACATGGATAATTTTAGACAGACAGGCACTAAAAAGAATTCCTGAGATATTAAGGGGCACCAAAAGTCACTCAGAGTGGAGTGGTGTTTCATTTAGAATAAATAACAAAAGAAAAACCGTGCCTACAAAACCCTATGGTAATATTATACTAAGAGGCAGATTATATAAAGGAAAATCAAAGTATATTTTTAAGTCAGTTATGACCCTCTAAGCCAAAGGTTCAAATCCAAGACCATCATCATGAAAATATTATCATTAAAAACCACAATTGTTGCACTTTTCTGTAGAGCGCACTGTGTTTTGAAGACTGGTATGTGCACATAAACTCAATCAGGGTCTGTAAGGAAATAACCCTGTTACTATTGTGAGTTGCCCATAATTTCAGTTACTGTATCCTAGCTAGTGTTTTCCTCATAAGGCTTTTAAGGGCCTCACCACTAGATGAAAGGAGTGCTGTGTGACTCGTAAGGGAAGGTGATTCTAGGAGTAAGGTACTCAGGATGGAGGGAGAAGGAAAGCAGGCCCTTTGGGTTAGGTCCTGGTAAACTGAGGCTAGAATGGATGAGTGGTTTAGAGAAAAAGTCAGAATTGGTAAGAGCAGAGGTTAAAACCCAGGAAGCTGAAGCCATGAAGCAGTCCAAATGGAGAGAGTGAAACTGGATACAGGAGAGAGACATACAATCAGAAATTGGCAGAAAGATAATGGAATTGAGTGTAAGTACGAGGACATAATCAGTATGAACTGTTGATTCTGTAGCTGATCTCTGTTTTTAAGCTAAAATAGAGTTTCTTAGATCAAGTTCCCTGAGAAACAGACTCTGAGAAGGCAATTTGCATGCAAGAAGCTTACTAGGGAGTGAGAGAAGCAGAGGTGGTGGTAGAGTGTTGAATTTGATACTGTTCCAACAGGGACCTCAGCTGATCCCCTGGGGTGCTCTGGAGCTCAGATAGACCGTCAGATCTGTCCTTTTGGGGGGCAAGGGGACCAGGCATTCATGATACCCTCTAGTTGACCAAACACTAGAGAGGGCTCTCTCCACCCCCAGGAGGTACTATGACCTTGGACGCTGCCAATACTCCTAGCAGCTGGAGAAATGAGTGCCTCCATACTCCGTGGGGGACTAGGTGGCCGTCTGCAGCATCTGAGCTTTACTCTGGTCTCAACTTGATTGGGCATCAGTGGCTTACACAGTTGGATAATTAGTCCGGTTCAAGAGTACAGGGCAAGGTGGACATTCTCAAATGAAATGGAAAATTCTACCAAGAAACTGAACTTTCTGTGTACCTTTGGGTACATGTATAGTCTCTAGTGCTATCTTTTGGGGTCCCTAAACAATTTTTCCTCTAAAGAAACCTAGCAAAACTGCCTCAGTTAAGTATACTCAAGTAATATCAATTATAAATTATTTTATTCCAATTAAAAATACTGATTATTGTCCAAAGCAGAAGAGAATTACTGGGAAAATAATGAATAGAAAATTTTTTTTCTTATATCTTCATTGCATATGTAAACTCTAGGTAGTTACCAGTTGACAACAAGCCCCTAAAGGACCTGTGTATCAAAATTTCCACATAGTTAAGGAAATGCAAATTAGTTGCATATTCTCATCCAACAGAAGCTTTAACTAGACAAAATGCTTTATTTAAAGCAAACATGTTTTTTAAACTTTTGACAACAAAGTGTAATTCTGTTTAAAAGTGTGAATCCCCTTCTCCCACACTCTTGATTGATTTATCTCACTCTGTTCTTTCCTGTTTTCTACCCAACACTTATCACCTACTAACATACTATATCGTTTACTTATTTATTGTCTGTTTTGTTCGCTAAAATTGTAAGCTTTATGAAGTAGAGATTCGTATCTATTTGTTCACCAATATATACCAAGTGCCAAGAACATTGCCTGACACACAGCTGACACTCAGTTAATATTTATTGAATACAAAAATGAGCCCTTTGCAATTGTTCATCCTGCTCAGTATGTCATCATTCTGTCTCCCACCAGAGATATGTTTGCTGTCAGCCCAATTTCATTGGTTTTCTCGGGCTCACCTTCATGTCAAAGAGGTCTGGGAATTCCAGTCCTAATGCCTACAACATATTAAGACAGCCTGGCACAGTTCCGATGAGCCCAGACCATCTGTCAAAATCTTGTTCTCTCACGGCCATTGTCTTCTGACCCTAAGCTTTAAGTATACCCTCAGCCATGTTAGGGTCTGAAAGGGAGGCATGGTCTCTTTCTGGGCCTGCAGCAAGGAGATTGATGTCTTCCATATGTGCTGTCTCCTCAGACTTCTGACTCCCACTGTTATGACTACATCTCTAATGTCCCCATTTTTGATCCACCAAAGCTACCAGATCTTCTTGCTCTGGCCTTAGAAATCTTACTGAATGGAAGATGTTCTTTTGCTGCATCCTGAGCAAGGGTGTGAAATATGCCCAGACAGCCTTCATCAAATGTCTTTACTTGGGGCAGTCTACATTTTAGGGGGGAAAAGTCAATAGTTCTCCAAACCAACTGGTAAATCATGAAGAGAACACCTATCAGCCAATGTAGACCATGTTCCAACTCCATCACTGTTAAGGGCCCACCCTGTAGAAATGAAGGGTAAAAGCAAGGTTTCACTTCTAAATAATCTATATGGAAAAACCATTCAAAAACTCTAGGTTCTACGAAATTATTGTTTATTAAACAATAAATGACACCTTCCTTTCTTCTTCACCCACATCTCCAAAAAGACAAATATTCTTTTACATTTGCAACAAATGCTGACTTGTTAAGGTGAAGGCTAGTAGATTTGGCCATTGTACCTTGTGTGCATATGTGAAAGAGTGCATACTAGGCTATTTAGAAGTTTGGGGGTTTGGGTTGTGTAGGAAGGCTGCCGTTCATAGAGTTTTTGTCTTTTTTTTTTGACTTGGCAGGTCAACCTAATCAAAGTGGGAAGATAGGAAGAGAACCCCTGGTATTGTATAGAGAATAATACTTGAGGCATAATCTGAAGCAAAACTGGCTTACAGGTATTTAAAGGCATGGAAAACAATTTGAGACCTTGCAATTATACTGAGGTTTACAATTTTACCACAAAAGATAAACATTTGTTTAAGTCAACCTGTATGCCTAGTGTGAAGGTATGCATATGGAAAATGTTGACGATGCAAACAAGGCCAAGAGGTGTGAAATTTAAGCACATTATCACTCACTGTCAGATGCTAATGACTCTCGTCAAGGTAGAAGAGATTGGTTAAATGCAAAAATGATTATCCTTGGCAATAGAAAGCACAAGTGAGATCTTAGCCAATTATTTGGGCTCTTGTTTTTCCTGACAATACTCCTCATTAGTTTTTGGCTCTGATTTACATGCAAGAATGGAGATTCATGTGCCCCTCTGGATGACTGCAGCTCAAGCCATACTCCCATCCAAAGCACACATATTTCCCAATATACATGAACACAAACAACATGGGAAGTGATACACCATGTAAGCTTCCTGTCCCTATGGAAACGTACAAGTCCAAACACTAACCAAGAATTAGAATAAAATAGTAACTCATTTATGAAAGATTTCCTAGAAATCATTCACATATAAAATCATATCATACTTGACCAACCAAAAGATCTAAATGGAGAGGGGGGATGTCGGTGCCATTGATTAAAGTCCTCTTTTTCTTAAAAATAAAAATAAAAGTAAAAAATAAAGAAGATTAAGCTAATTTACTCTTAGTAAATCTTGTATTTAGCATCTATGGAGTTGTTCGCATAATGAGTACAATAAAATTGAATGTACTGTCATCTTCATTGGGATAAAGGTTACATTCATAAGCTCTGCTTGTTTTAATAGGTTTATTGTACAGTTGTAGACATGTGCTATTGCACTGGGATGGATATGCTTTGAATATTTTTATAATTGTGGATAGTATAAAAGTCATTTTCTGTTAGATTGCACAAATCCATTACATTAGGAGAAGGATACATTATTGTAACAGGATTAATGTGCAACACATAAACATAATCAGTAATATTCTGTTTGATAAATTATCTCATTTTAATCGGAATGTAAAGAGATTTCGGGATAGTTTCTCCTTTGATTTGCATAATTGTATTACAGACAGGCAAATTGCATTATATTCTTCATTAACAATAGATGGCTTGTATAACTATTGTATTTTTGAAGGCACTGCTCTTAGATTCATCCTGCAATTTGTCATTTTCTGACATTGCTGGAGAGCTTAGTTGGTAGAGAATAGAACCTGAAAAAGATTACTTGATTTTTGCTGAGTCCAGTAATATCTTGGCATCCGATTGCACTGTGGTTATGCTATTGTTTGTTTTAACAAATTGCAACCCAGTGGTAAAGAACTTCTTTTAAAAATCTTCTAATTCGAGGACAATTCAGCCCTTATAGATTTTCACAGTGAGATGTCAGCTCTTCTAACGAACTCCACGTATAAAAATGTGAATTAAAATTAAATTAGAACCATATGATTGATTTTTTGTTTTTACTATAGCAAATGCTCTCACTGACAGAATTTCCCTTTCCTCTCCCCAGGCCAGACAAAAGTTAACAAGTTGCCTGATGCACTGGATATTCTTTGGGGACCCTAGGTGTTTGTAGTCACTCAGCAGTGATTATCACAGCTCCTTTACTAATGCTCAGCTAATGACAGCTGTCAGCAGCCCTTAAAAGGTGCAGTGCAGCACCATGCAACATTTCAGTTGGTCTAAAATCCTTGGCTTTCAGGGCCTGAAAGAGATTCCCTTTCTATAAGACCTTCTTAGTCTGGGGCCTTACCTTCCATGTGCCCCCACTGCCAAGCTGAGCGGAGATCCTTGTGAAGCAAACACCATGTGAGCCATATTCCCTGCTCAGCTCCACACCTAGCCCAGGGTCTGTTCCTCAGCAGAAATAACAAGAAGGTGTTGAATAAATGAATGAGTAAAGGAATGGATGAATGGAGACATGGATGCTATTTAAAATTCAGTGTTTCCGGATGGAAAATGGAAAAAGAAAAGCTTTCACTCTCAAAACAAAATATATTTCCTACTACTTTCTCCACTAAATTGAAAATATGATACCCTATTACAATCCCTTAGTAATCCCCATTTGCTTTCTGTACATTTAGCACCTAATAGTTTCTTTGATCTTAATTTCATTTGAATCTCACAACAACCTCTTAACACAGGTAGAACAAAATAACCCCCCGTTTAAGAAATAAGGGTTGCTTGGGGTGGAGTAGGGTGTAGGGAGGGACAAGAGGGAGATCACAAAGGCTGCTTCATGATTGCCCTTATCATCCTGCTTGCCCCACTGGGAGCTGTGGTTTGCCCTCAGGCCTTCTCTCGCCTCACCCCCATCTCTCCACTTCCTCACCCTGCCTTGGACCCCTGCCTGCCGGCTAAAGGCTACTGTCTACCACACCAGACTTTGGGCACTGCTCTCATTCCTTCTTCACTTCCCTGCATTCTGCACTTTGAGAGGAGGTCCCACACCTAGTTGTTTGGATCCCTTGAAGCTATATTTTTATTTACATGTTTATTTTAGTTTTAAGCCTTTGTTCCTCTACATAACAAACACTAATAAGGTGGATGGCTCAAGGGTGAATTCAAGAGACAAGTACCCACTGCTTCAGGAACGACTGCACCCCACCAGCTCCTGGATTCTGAGTCTCCTGCATCCTTCCCTCCTTCTCTCATGGTGGGATCTAACCCAAGACCCTGCAGACTCCCCTGAAATCTAGGTTCTGGGTTCTCTGACATGCTGTGGACTATCCTCGTTGTTTCCGGGGGCTCCTAATCCTCATACAATTAATTCAGTGGGTAAAATAATGCTGGAAGGAGGAGATGTGTCACTCCACAAACCCAGTGTTGTGTACTTGCTTCAACTCTGACCCTTGCTTTCTTTAAGCCTCATGGTCAAATATTTCTAATCTTTACAGAAACTCTGCCTGTGAGCTTTTCGATGGAGTTATTTCCCCAAACCTCAGATCTGAGCTCTCAGTTGTATGCAGGCTGGGTTGTCTGCTGGGAGTCAGGCATTAATGGGCATACATGGGGAACCTGGAGGCATGTTCCATAGGAACCATCTCCAAGGAGGCTTAACACACTGACATATCTAGAAGAACAGAAGAGAGACAGGGTAAGAGAGAGAGAGAGAGAGAGAGAGAGAGAGAGAGAGAGACATGGTACTCATTTCTGACCACTGATATGGGGAGAAGAGCTGGAGGGAAAAATGAAAAGATGCTCTCAAGGCCACAAGATGGGGCCCAGTGTGGTTCAGAGGGGAGCACACAGGAGCATCCTCTAGGCCATGGGAGCTCCGAGCACTGGGAACTGGAGAGAACTCAGAAGTGTCCTAATACCTTGGGGGTTTTATAGTGTGGAAGCTCCAAGAAGTAGCAGCATTCTAGGCAGAAATCAATGTTCCCATGAGGGCTCCAGTATCAGTGTCTTAGTCAAGGTTCCATCCTGAAGGGGCTATCAGGCACTGGGTCTCTGTAAAAACTACCAGAGGCTCATTAATGAACACCTGTGCGGTCAGACAGACAGACAGACAGACAGACAGACATGGTACTCATTTCTGACCACTGATATGGGGAGAAGAGCTGGAGGGAAAAATGAAAAGATGCTCTCAAGGCCACAAGATGGGGCCCAGTGTGGTTCAGAGGGGAGCACACAGGAGCATCCTCTAGGCCATGGGAGCTCCGATCACTGGGAACTGGAGAGAACTCAGAAGTGTCCTAATACCTTGGGGGTTTTATAGTGTGGAAGCTCCAAGAAGTAGCAGCATTCTAGGCAGAAATCAATGTTCCCATGAGGGCTCCAGTATCAGTGTCTTAGTCAAGGTTCCATCCTGAAGGGGCTATCAGGCACTGGGTCTCTGTAAAAACTACCAGAGGCTCATTAATGAACACCTGTGCGGTGCTTGGAGATGCCCAGAAACTGAGAGGGGAGTGGCTAAGCCTGTTTTCTGCAGCTCTACTCTGAAGGAGCACAGGGTAGAGATCAGACTGCTGTCGATGCAACAGCTCCCACACCCAAAGGCTAATGGGTGGCCTGGGGAAAATGACATCTTCATCACTGATCACTTTGTTGAATTAGAATTGTACATAATGCCTTAGGTAAATTGGGGCCCTTTTGGCCAGTTCTAGCTCTCCAAAGTCAAGAAGCACTGGAAACACTGTCTAGCAGTTTCTTCTCAAAAAATAATCTCCCACTGGTATAATAAAACTAAAAGTTAAATCATGAGCTCTCCCAACACCCACAAACATGTAGACAAGGGAGGGATTTTTGACATGTCCATTTTCTTTGCCCAATAATTAGCTATCTTAATAGCACTGCCCTCAAGTGGCTCATAAGCAGACAGGGAGAAACTAGCTCACAAAACCATTAGAGACTGAATGTGGATGATTTCAAGTGCTATAAACTGTGTGACGATAGCAGCTTAAATACAGTGGGTGTCTCCTACAGGCTGAACTTTCTGTATTGGTCCCACTTTACAATGTACAAACACAAGATATGGAGAGGTCAGGAGACTTTTGGTTCTAGGCAGTCTGGCTTCAGAGACTGTGACCTCTGTCCTCCCCTCAAATGCTCAACCCTGTGCTGTTTCAGAGAGAGATCAGGGGGAGCTGGAACAGCCAAAGAATGCTTGGGCCAGGCAGCATAAAGATAGTCAATGAGAGCAAAGGCCCAGAGAGAAGAAATAGGTTTGTGCACCTAATGACCCTCCCACAAGCACCCAAGGTCAAGGACTGAAGCCTGTCTGTCCTATCTGATTTCTCTAAAGTGACACAGCAAATTGATAGAGAAATCCTGACTCCTGGTGCGGTTTGGCATATACCCCAAATCAGACATTCAGATATCACCTGTGTTATAGAATCATAGAAAATCAGATATCTGTAAAGTTCATATCCAGCTATATGGATAATATCACCCAACTCTCTCATTTTAGAGGTCCCAAGTGCACCTGTGCTGGCACATCACTCCCTGGTGTTTCTTTTGCTTTGCCTGCCATCTTCCCACATGTTGTCCACCTGGAAAATGCTTCAACCATTACGAACCAGCTCAGAGATTCACTGCTCTGTGACCCCTTCCCTCATTTGTCACCAGAGGTGATGGCCCCTCTTCTACTCCTTATATGCCTTCTTGCAGCATTTGTCATATTGTACTCACATTCATTAATCTTCACTGACCATCCTTTTTAGGCGAGTAGGCGAGATTGTGCTGCCTCTGTAGCTCCAGTACCTGCCACAGGGCCTGGTACAGAGTAGGTGCTTGTCAGCCACAAGAATGACATAATGAATGTACCCTGCACCTCACTCCTGGGTGAGAAGGGTGGAGCTAGCACGCCATGGTACATATTTGTGGTAGGCTGGATGAGCCCGAGAATGAGAACAGACTCCAGAAGTAGGAAAAGTCAAGGAAACAGGTTCTCTCTCAAGAACCTCAGAGGGAGTACAGCCCTGCTGAGACCAACACCTTGATTTTGGTCCACTGAATACATTGCAGACTTCTAGTCTCTAGTATTGCAGGAAAATAAATGTGTGCTGTTTTAAGCCACAAAGTTTGTGGTCAATTGTTATAGCAGCAATAGGAAGTTAATGCACTATTTTAAAATATTGCACCCCACGCAATCAGTTCTGGGCTTCACTGCACACACACTCTGCTCATTCCTACATCTGGCCTAAAAATCCCATGAGTCGCATTCTGTCCTCTGTCTTGCATACACACAAACACAGTTATAGTCAGCTGTGCATCACCTCTGGTACATTTACATACAACCATTTGCCCCTGCAGAGTGAGCAAGTTCTAAAAGGGCTGGTTTCCTAGAGCCCACACAGGAATTGATCTATCTCCTCCAGGTCTGCCTGTGCAGACCCAGTGCAAAGCCAGCTGATCAGAAGCAGACTGGAAAAAAAAATGTACACCAAAGTGTGTGGCTGAGGCTCTCTGGGTGATCTGGGAGTGCAGCTGATGGCCACAGGCATTTCTACATGAAATGCGAGAAGGGGTCAACAGCCAATAAAAGAGGAAGCTGTTATCTTATATCAGTACTAGCCCTATACAGCACCCAAATAGAAGAAGTTGTGTGAAGGCCTCCAGAAAGACCAATGTTTCCAGTTCTCTCATCTGTCAACCTTTTACAGTGCCTGAAATGCCACCATTTGTTTATTAATGTAACAAATGAGTATCAGGCACCTCCTAGTTATTAGGCATCAGACTAGGCATTAGGGATGAAAAGAAATAAGCTGAAGTCTACTAGAAGTACAGTGGCTAGAAGGGGAGATACATATTAAGTGAAACTGTAATACACACATCACATACACACAAACACACACACATACACAATGGGCCAAGTGTTTTAGGGGAAAAAGGTACAAGTGACAATGGAGCACAAAATAAGGGAAAGCTGATTCTGACCACAGAGCAGAAGATATTTAAATCAAATATGAAAGAATGAACAATGCATTCGAGGTGAAGGAAAGAGACAACTATTCACGGAGGAGGAAGCCCATGTGCAAAGGCACAGGGGCGAGAGGGCATCATGTGTTAGGGAAAGACCCTGTAATTCCATGTGGCTCAAGAGTGAGGAGGCCTGAGAGAAAGGATGGGACCCAGAGTCAAAAGTTCAATTCCCAGCTTTGCATTTACTAATGTTATAACTTTGGTCAAGTTTCTTAGTCTCTTTGTGCTTCAGTTTCTTCATCTACTAAATAAACATAATAATATCAACTCCCTCACATGCTATTGTGAGGCTAATAGGAGTTAATACATGTAAAAGGTTTACTTAGCACAGTGCCTGTTGAGTAGAAAGTGATTGTGTTCGTTCAACATTGGCTATTCTCTTAAGGGGTCTTGAACGTTGTCGTTGTCGTGAAATAAATGACAATTAGGGATATAGAGCTCTATTATAGAACAGATACTCTACTGAGTTCCTTACAAAGGATATCTCATTTATCTTCATTATTACTCTGGGAGGTTGGTATCACTTTTTCTATTTTTGTAGCTGAGGAAATTAAAACTAAGTTGAAGGGACTTGTTCAAAGTCACACAGATTTTGCATGGAAACTGGAGCTGTGAATATTTCTCTGGTTCAAATGTATGTTCACATGTGTGTGCTCACACTTATCACACTCCAAAGAACTGCATCCTTATGTGTAGGCACTGCGGTGGCAAAGAGGGTTTTTAAGTAAGAAAGAAAAGTATCAGATTTGTTTTTTTACAAAAACACCCTAAAAATACAACAAGATAAATATGAAAATATTCATATTCACTAATAATCAAAGAAATAAGATGATATTTTATAAAAATAAATATACCCACTGCTGGCAAAGGTATGATGCAACAAGTAGTTTCAGAAGTGGCTCGTGGATAAGTAAATTAATATGATCCTTTTGCAAAAACAACAATTTTATATTATGTTTCAAAAGCTTTAAAAATACTTAGATGTTTTAAACTTATAAAGCTACTACTGAGACCTATCCTTAGAAAAAAGAACAAAATTTGGGAAAGCTTTATGTAAGAAGTTGTTTCTAATAGTAATGGAAAGAGTAATAATAGTAAAAACAATAGTTAAGTATAAACATTCACATTAAAATTGCTTTTGAAATTACGTTAAGTAAAAAAATAATCATGAATGAAAACACTGATTGATGCAATATCATCTGAACCATACAAAAATATGAACAGGTAAAAAGGTCAAAAAGGAAATATATAAAAACATTAACAGTGGTTGTCGGTTTTGAATGGTAGAAGGTTTTTTTCTTCTTCCTATTCTTTGATATTTTAAAGATAGTTCATGTCATATGTATATTGCCTTTATAGTTAGAAAGAATAACTTTAAGTCTAAATTGGGAAAACTTTCATAACAGATATTCACTTTTTTAAATAAAGAGAATAATTTCCAAATGTTTTTAACAAACTCTTATGCAGAATCCCAGTTTATAAAACAGATAAAAGGAAAGCTATTTGGGATCGAGTAAGCAAAGCGGGTGCAAAAACTCTGTTGCTCAGCCCAGACACCTTTGAGGAAGCCAGCAGCATCCCAAGGCATCATATACAAACCAGCAGTGAAAGCAGGTCCCCAGTTCTGTGACCAGCTTATGCTCTCTCCAGGTATCTGTTCTTGTTTCTGGGGCCTTTGGCTAAGGTGAGAATTTTTCTCTGCGTGAGCGTACCCTGGGCAGACACACGAGGACATGTTTCAGAAGTTAAAGAGCTGAGGTCCAGGACAAGAAGTGCAACACTCCCCAGCGTGTGGCCACCCCACAAGATGCTGAAAAATCACCCTGCTAGCACCCCTGGGACTCAGACTCTGAACACAACTTTACTGATCCTAAAATCAATGGCTGCAACCTGTTCAGAATAGAAATGTCACAGCAGGCTCTTGGACCCAAACTTGGCCAGTGAGTGCTGACTGCCAAGAGCTTCTGTAACATCCCAAGTTTCCCATCAGTGGGATTTTTGAAAAACCTTAATTTTATCCAAATAGCTGTTGCCTTCTTTTTGGCTCCATTCCCTGACCAGTTGAATCCTACCCCATCCTCTCTCTAAATGTGAGAGAAATATTTTTCCTACAGGGTGCTGCTTAACTAAGGGACAAAATAAGTTTGCCTGGCGCTTTTGTAACCACCTGCTTCCCTCATATAACTGTAAGACTAATTCAAAAGAGAATTAATCCCGATAACAATTTCCTTCAGCATTAGCATTTCCATAGCAAGCCACGCATGAGGTGTGCCCAGCCTTGTGAATTTTCTATCAGTTCTGGGAGTTACACATTTTAACCCAAATAAATATATTTGGCTCAGAATCAAATGAAAAAAAAAATCATTCTTAAGCTCTTCCCTTTTTCTTTCTTTCTTTCTTTATTTTTCCTGTAATAGCAAATGAACTTCACACACCAAAATAGAGTATCAGCAAA
>NW_006442484.1:8185744-8187984 GCF_000325575.1 Pteropus alecto
CATAAATGCAGGTATTAACTTCAAGAGAAGTAGAAAGTTCAAAAGTCTTTGGCTGGCGTAGGTGTTGCAGAGGCCTGCATGTGACACAAAAAGACAGGCCTAAGGCCCCCATATCCCTGTCTGTTTTGCCCTTACCCAATAGCGGCCCTAAAGACAGTCTGTCTTTGCCTGCCAAGGCTCACAGTGACTCCATGGTACCAATGCACTCAGGGCAAACCCATCTTCAGGACAAGAGAAACAAGTCAAAAATCACATATCTCCTAGGAAGCCCAGTTATGTGAAACTGTTTGTAGGACTTTGAATTTTCTTCCTCTCACGCCATCAGTTGCTTTCTTACTGCACCAACTCCTAAAAGAATGATTCTAAACACTCACCCTCCCCATCATGACACCCTCACCCCCACCATGACACTCCTTGCTAAAAAAGCCTTCAGGAGTTTCCCACTACTTACACGATCAATCTAGACTTCTTAGCTTGGTATGTGAGTCTCTAGTTGATAATAAACCTTAAAATTATAATAAAAATACCTGGCACTTACTGAAACATCTCTCATGTGCCAGGTACTTTATGAATATTATCTTAAGTAACATTAGTACCTTCACTATGACCCCAGGAAGAAGGTTTTAAGATCTCTATTCTACAAAGGAAAAACAAACCTAATATGGTAAGTAGTAGCCTGACTTCTGGGAAGTGGTGGGGGCAAGGTTCAGACTCTGGCTACACTGATTCCAGAATTTTCCCTCTTAACCTCCTGGCTATTCAGTTGGATCTTGCAGAGGGGCAGTTCAGACAAGGGGAGAGGCAGGGTGAGGAGGAGTGAGAAGCAGGAGATGACTTTCTTCTCCATCAGTCCTGAGCAAGAACAATGCAAGTGAAATGTAGTCTTTCATTTTATCATGCAGTGAGCATAATTAGGAAACAATGAGGAATGACAACTAATAATGAGCCTCTTTTCTTCATAATTAAAATTTAACGACTGCATTTCTGCCATTATTGCCCAGAGCTGAAGTGTAAGCTGTGTGTTAACAAGGCTAACTCTAAAACGAGGTGGCCTGACTTCACAGATGGCTCAGCACAGTCCTGCCCAGGCCTGCCAAGAACAGACAGCTTCACAGGTGGCTGCTGTCTGCTCTCATGGCCCAGCGGCACCGGGCAAAATAAACTGGACAAAAAGGATGGGGTCAGACTGAGAAGAGTTTCCTGTAATAAACAAATGATAAATTCTGTAATTCCACAAATGCAGTGAGGAAAGGGTAGGCTTTGGTGACAGGCAAAGCTGGATACAAATACAGACTCGGCCAACTGCTTGCTGTGTGATCTTGGGCAGACTCATTAGCCTCTCTGAGTCAGTTTCTTCATCTGTGAGGGAGAAGAAAATGCTTCCAGTGGCATCGTTGGGAGCTGTAAATGATGTAAGAGATACAGGGTACCAGACTCTCCACATGGTGGCACCTGTCAGTTGTGGCTGCCCAGAACACTCTCCTTGTATCTTAATTGATCTCCATGGTGTAAAACCTACCTTCCCATCGGAGATTCCCCAAAACTACATTTCCTAACTTCCACTGCCACTAGGAGGCAAACGCATGATTTAATTTTACTACTCATATGCCCCTGCAGTAAGCTTTGGTTTGAACTTTGATCAAGTTATAGAGCTGGGAGAGTTGGCATCTGTTTTGCTGGTACAGAGTATGGCAGTGTGTCTGTAGAAGAGACAGCTAAAGTGGCAACTTCCTGATGATGGCAAAGCGGCAGGTTCTTTGGCAGGCAATTTTCAGTGGGATGCTGGGAGTTTCTCCAGAAAGGCCCTTCTGGAATCTGTTTCTTCAGTCTTCTCAATGACTCTGCATTTCCACCACCCTTAAATATATCACTCCCTGCTTAAACTAGCCAGAGTGAACTGTGTTATCTGCAATGTAGAGCCCTGAGCCATAAAGAGGGCTCTATGATGACATCACCAAAGTCTGTTGGCAGAAGTGAAAGAAGTCTTGGCAAAAAGACTGCCGAGGGGCTGCGATGATAATCCAAGTTGGAGGGATGAGAGCCCAGAACAGAGAAATCCAACGGGTATTTCTAAGGAGTCTGCTATCTACAAGTCTCTTGAATCTTTCTCACCGCCAGACCTTAGGCTATATGTGGCCATGGTCTCACACCAAGAATACCCCAATAGCCTCGCTTATCTGCCTGCCTCCAGAATCACACCTTCATCTGCAGCCAGAGTGATCTATCAAAGTGGCAGTCAT
>NW_006442484.1:8188038-8203040 GCF_000325575.1 Pteropus alecto
GAATTTCTTAAAGCCTACAAGAACCTTTATAATTTGCAGCCTCTTCCCCTCCTACTCTCCCGCCCACCGCTCCTTCTGGTACAGTGACTTGACCCACACTTCACTTCTCTGTCCTCACTTTTCCTTACTCATGACGTTTAAGATACTCAGCCACTACTTCTGCCTTCCCACTTCTTGCCTTCTTGTACCTGGTTAACTCTTATTTGCTTCCTTGGAAGGCTAGATATCTCTGTCCCCAGGTGAGGCTGGGTCTGCTGTAACACTTGGACCCTCCTCTCTCACGGCCCCTGAAGCTCATTTAACTTCTGTCCAAGATTTGCCTTCCCTTTCCATCTTGTATTTTGTTCCTAGTACCCTCCATGGGGACATGGACTCATGTTAGCACAAATGATGAATGTCACACTCCAGAGGTGGATGGGCCTTCCCCATGTTCACACTCTATCCCTCTACGGCAGCTCTTTGGCATGGCAGAGCCACAAGGTGGAAGGAGCTTAGGGCCTTGAATGCTAACGTTGGAGGCCACCTGCCAAATCTCACATTGAATTTACAGTACATGAGCCAAGAGTAAGCTTTTATTATATTAAAGCACTGAAGTTTTTAGTAGCATCCTTGACCTAACTAAAATAGCCCTGCTAGAGTACAGAGAGAGAACATTGGATCTGTCTTATTCACTACCATGTTCCCAGCACTTAACACGCTGACTGTCCCCAGCATTTAGCATACTTCCTGACAAAATAAGCATTTATTACATGAGTAACAGAGAAATCAATTGACTGGACAAAGAAACAGATAGTAGTTTAGGGATGCAAGAGTGAGAGGACTCAGACCAATTCAAATACCAGGAGAGTTTAAGACCTGCTATACTTGAGAGAAGAGGGGACATCCTTTAGTGGCACTCCCAGAATATTCTGAGAAGACAAAGCCTTTTGGTACCTGGAAATATAGGACTGGAGAGAAGACAATTTGTTTCATTTTCTATACAGCCATCACTCACTCATTAAAATCTCATATTTTTTTTTCTCTGCACATGAGTCTTATATCCAAGTAGAGTTCCTGGCATGATCCTCCTGAGAGAGAAAAACAGTGCACATATTTTTCTATCCATCATAAATACCTGAGTGATTTGATGGCTCAATTGAAAGCACTGAGGTGTGGGGACAATTTCCTCTTTCAATGCCTGTGTATACATAAGCTTATGTGTATATTTATAGTATGCATCTGTATGTGTAGAATGAAGCTTGGCTCAGTAAAAAACTGAACTCATCTCAAATATACAATGGGGGCACATTTCTTGGAAGGGAAAAAAAAAATTCTTCCCAGGGTTATAAAATTTTAAAGCTGGAAGAGACTTTAGGAACTATACAATTTAAACCCCTCATTTTATGGTTGGGGAAACTGAGTCCAGAACAGCCAAGAAACTCATTCCAGGCCCAACAGCTTCTTGTTACAGAGTTGGGCTGGTCTCCAGACCCTCACTCTGGTGCCCCTTAGGCTTTTTTGGTGTTTAGGATTTCATTTGTAAGTTAAGGAATATTAAAAACATGAAGCCAGTGTTCATTTGCCCACTGGCCGAAGAATTACACTTTAAGGGATGTCTTGAGAGTGACCTCAAGACCTGTTTATATAAGGGCTGTGTCCCTAATGGGCAACAGTATGTCCAGCAGCCATGGCAGCCTTTTATCCTGACCTTGGGCTCATGTCCCAAACTCCTTTGCTCCAGGTCCTTTCGCTGAGTTCATCTAAATCTAGCTTAACTCCACTGGAAACCCATGTGTAAAATAATTATAGTTACCATTTCGTGAGCATTGTAGTATGTTCCAGAAACTGTGATAAGCACTTTATCTAAACTTTTTCACATATATCCCTATCACAACACTATGAAGTACATTATGTCTTGCTCTGTTTTATAGATGGGAATACTAAGGTTTATAGATGAGAATACTAAGGCTCAGAGAGACTAAGTAATTTACATAAGGTTACAAAGTCAAAGTGACAGAGGTGGGATTTGAATTCAGGTCTATCAGGTTCCAGGGCCCATATATCTATCTTGCCACAGTGACACTACCTCTCCAACAGAGGAATTGAGAATAAAGTGATATTTAAAGGATAAACACAAGAGTCACCCAGGAGATGACAGAATGAGAAGATGTTATCTTTGTTAAGATGTCCTATTTGGTGCCGCTGACAGTCATGTCTGCATTTCCCTGCCTGGGTGGTGGGTGGGCTCTAAAAACTATCTCTCCTTACTGCCAGCAATTTCTTTCCCAAACCTGGTAGGACTCTATGCCATTTACCAACCCACCCAACCCATTCTAGCTACAAAGTCCATACTGTTCCTATGTGAAATGCTGGGGCTGGAACTTTTCACACAGAGTTTATAATCAGCAATTCCTTAGCCCTGGAAACCATCTGCACATTTCTTCTACCCAGGCCTTTCCTTCACATCCTCATGCTACCTGAGTGTGACACAAGGCTGGATTCATTTTAATTTCCCACAGCAGAGTATATAGCACCACGCTATATGTATATGTATATATGTACATATTCCAATGTTGTCCAGAAAAATTTTTTCCTAAAATATCTGTAGACTGAAGAAATGTTTGCTCTCTTTCTACCATGATTTTAGGTTCCCTACAGCAGAGTGTGCTTTGTTTTCTCTAGTACCGTAAGTCTTGTCCTGAAAGCTTTGTCCCTTGGCCAATGCCCCTTCTCCTGTGAGCTCCCTGTATACCCAATACCTTTGGGTAAGGTCAACCTCCTCATCCTAACATCTGTACTCCCAATGACCCAACTTTTCTGGTTTCCCAAATTTTCGATAACTGATGTTTACATTTGCCGTCCAGGACTGGGATTTTGGCAGGCTTCCAAATAGCTTTCAGAGATCACTAGGTTGCAAAAATATCATTTGGCTTCTAAACTGCTCATATAACTTGGTACATTTCCCAGAGTCATCTCCACCATCCCTACTTGATCCTCTACTCATCCCTACCTCCTTCATTAGACCCAATGATACCCAGCATCAGCCTAAAGAATAAATCTTTTTCTGCATGAATATGCAGACTTTACACACACGCCCACACACACATACCAGTTTTAATGCCAATCCAGATAAAGACAGACCACGTTCATTTACTGGAAGGTGGATGTCTGACTTTCAGTAATCAACTCTTATTTCATTTTCAGGCAGAGAAGAAACTAGAAGAGTACAGGATGTTTTCAACCACAGTCAAGCTCTTGTGGATATCATACCTGTGTGTTTCACTGTGAGAACATGTGTTAGGATCCTCAGAAGACTGTTTGGAAGAATGAATGAAGGACCAGGTGGAAAATAACTGCTCACATGAGTGTCACATAAAGATTAACTCCTTCAGCCAGGCAACACCTGCATTGCAAGTGGGCTTTGGACCCTGCTGACTTGTCCAGAGGGGCACATAATGCAGGGAAACCAAACATGCTCTTTCCATGATCCATGTCCCATGCTTTCTCCATCATAAAAGCTTTAAGAAAGACAGCCTCACAAAGCAATGAAAAACTGCAGTTTTCCTACAGAAGGAGAAATGACCAGTTACCTCTGTTTTTTAAAGAGAACCACTGTCTCCTAGCTGCTGTGTGTTTGAATGACCCATGAGGGCAGAGAGCACCGTGTACAGTCACCCAAGCCTTCATCATCATAGCACAGCCCACTAAGGTGGTCGTAGGAGGGTCTAAGAGAAAGTAGATATTGCTATGTTAAAGAAAAAAATTTAAAAAGCAGACACCCCCTTGCACTGTAAATGTCATATCATGTTGGCTCCTAATCAACACTTTGAAGCATTAGCATTGTTTTAATCATTCTCCTATTGGAGAACAAATGTTGCATGTATAATTACATTGCTGCATTGTACTATACAAATAACCATGTAATGACATCGTTGGAATTTCTTGGTTCTTCATGGTAATGCCAAGTATAATTACCATGTAATCTGCCGAGAGCAAACAAGGTTGTAATTATTCCGTAATTCAATCTAATTATGGGGCTACTGGATTGTTATTTGTGTTCAAGAGGAAATATATACATAAAGAGAAGAAAAAGAAATACATTCTCTTCAGCTGTGGGTACCACAAGTCAGGGGGTTTGGAGGTAGCCCTCAGTAAAGCTACCATCTGCTGAGATGATGAAGTGCATGTTCATTGGTAGGTCATAATGCGGGGCCCATCACATTCAATGCTGATTATGGATTGGCCAGTGAAGGACTGACTACACGGGCAAGGCAGAAGAGGGAGTAGAGGAGACAGATACTGGTAGAACTTCTGGAGGTAAGCACCTGTGCAATGGGACTTGGAGAATAAAAAGAAGTCAGCTCTCATAAAACATGTCATCTACTAGCTTCTCCTACACTTCTGACACATACCTGGGACAGCAACCTACAGATTTCTGTGAATATGTTCCCACTGGATTCAGACTGATTAATCAACCATGTATTGATGCTCCTACTAAGGGCCTTTTATGATGGATAAAAGACTGAGTCTGGGCCTTCCAGAAGACCAGGCAAAGAAGACAGAGAAGAAGGTAATTCACAAACTTGGGAGCAGGCATTGGCAAGAAATGCTCTGTGTGTAAGTTAGTGGGGGCTGTATTAGTATCCTAGGGCTGTTGTAACAAAGTACCACATGCTGAGTGGCTTGAAACAGTAGAAACTTACTATTACATCATTCTGGACATTGGAAGTCCAAAATCAAGGTGTCAGAGAGCCATACTCCCCCAAAGGATCTAGAGGAGAATCCTTCCTTGCCTCTTCCTATCTTCTGGTAGTTTGCTGGCAATCTTTGACCTTTCTTGGTTGCAGATGCATAAGCCCAATCTCTGCCTCTGTCTTCACACGTCATTCTCTCTTGTATTTTCGTATGACATTTTTTACTAAAGACATCAGTCATTGTATTATGGCCCGCCCTATTATACTATGACCTCATCTTAACTAATTAATCCACAATAACCTTACTTCCAAATAAGGTCACATTCTAAGGTATTAGGAGTTAGAACTTCGACTATCTTTTTTAAGGATACACAGTTCAACCCATAACAGGGACCTTTTATTTATACATATCCTTAATACACATTTTATTTATCATCTAATCTGAGCCTGATATGTAACAATTGCCCAGCTTTTCTTTTCTTAATTGAATATTTACTATTTGTATGACATACATTATTTCACTTTTGTCTCTTACCATTTTAGGAAGTTGATACTATTATCTTTATTTTATATATGAGGAGACTGATGTTAGAACAGGTCAGTTGACTTGAGGTTGAGCTGGGATCTGAGCCGAGGCAGTCAAACCCCAAGAGCTGTACTCTGAGCCCCATGCATAGCCTTGCCAAGCTCAATGTGAAACTGGTCATATAGAGGAGGGAGCCTTCTGACTGAGATCAGGCCACTATCCTAGAGGCTCAGGAAAAAGCCCTGCACTGTGGACAACAAGGTTTCTGAAATCAAGCTTCCAGAAAGGGAGACAAAATTGGAAGATGAAAAGTGTAGGTAAGTGTTAGGATGGAGGGACGAGGGTAGGCATAATTTCATCAGGAGGAAGCTCACCAGTTTCTACCAAATGCTTCCAGGGCCACCCAGGACCATTCACTGGGTGGTTCCTAGGGATGGTAGTTTTCTCCATCTTATCAGACTCCTTTGTAGAGGGGCTCACCCCTTCCTTGTCCCTCCAAGGCTGTGGTGCCCAACTTTGCCCCCCTCCCCTTATGGCACCTATGGAGGGAAAAGTTCACCCATCTCACTGCCTTTCCTTCCTCACTTCAAGGCCTGCCTGTGAGCCATATGGCCCCCTGGCTTCGGGAGCTTATTTCCTTTCTCAAGGTACTGAAAGCTTTCGGAGGAAGTTACAGTTACACAGTCTTAAAACAGATTGTAAATTCTTTATTTGGGGACTAATCTTGTCAGGCTGGTCGACCCTAGTGTTGACTGCTTTTCTAACTTGACATCAGTTAATCCTCACTGCTCAGAAGTTAATCCCCTTGAGAACAAGATGAAAAGTGGTTTTGCGAGGCAATATTTAAAGGCCTACAAACAATAACATGCCTTTGCTTCTGCTTCTGCAATTTCTATTTCTGGAAAAGGTTCAAAAACCTGTTTGTGTGAATGAATGTGAAGAACTTTTTATGGCTGATCTTGTGAGATGATACTTTTGATGAATAATGTAGAAGTGTTTATACTTTAAGGCAGAAGGCACATGGAATAAGTGTGTGTGTTTATCAACTAAGGCACAGGCAAAGCGCAGACTATAGCTAGTATGGAGATTTCAAAGGGTGCAGAAATGCTAGAAGAGATTCTCTAATTGTGAAATTTCTGTCAGGGGAAGGGGTAGAAAGAAGACTTCACAGCGGTCCTCAGTAGAAACTGATCTATATTATCAGCTATTACATTCTTGGCAAATGACTCATTGGAACTGTACTGTGAGGTTTGATAAGAAATATATGGCCTCATCCACTTCCATACTCACAACAATCCATCAGTGGCTCTGATTTTACAGAAAAGGAAACTGAGGCTTAAAGAAGTTAACTAATTACTGAAAGTCACATACTTACTAAGCAGCAGAGGCTAAGATGCCCACATGTGATTCCCAAGGACAAAGAAGCCACATACTTATAAGGCAGAGACAAATACTATATATCTCACAACTGGAATGACTGTATTGCTTTTGATTGCCAGGTGTCCTGTGTATATATCATCAGTCAGAGTTTAGGTCCAAATCTTCTGCTTCCAGAAAGGCTTCCTGGACTAGATAAAACAAAAATATAGACTCAGACTTAAAAACTTCAGAGCTCATACTTATCTTACAGATCATTTTGTTCATGGTTTTCAACTGTTTTTTGAGGAGTCCTAGAGATTCTACTAAGTGTCCTTAGGAGCCACTGGAGGAGGTGGCTATGAATGAGTGATGAAGTACCCAAATTATGGAGGCTCAGACCCCCACACAATGCTTATAGGTACTTGTTACATATTTACACTTTATACATTAGGCTTCTCACATAAAACTTCATTTGAAAAGGGGCTCTATAACTAAGATAAAAATAATCATAATGAATATATGTTAAAGTTTAACGTGCACCATTATTGTTCAATGTTCTCTTTTTATAGATAAGAAAGCAGAAACACGGACAGAGTATGTTCCTTGTTCAAGGTTGTAAGACTAGATAGTAGCAGAACTAAAATTGGAACCCAGGTATCTGAGTTTCAATCCTACATTCTTGTTAATTATCCATTTTTTTCCTCCCTGACTCTCAGACTCAATCAAATCTTGACATTGCTTGATGTAAGCAGATATATGTACAGGTATGTAGGCATATGACACGAAAAAACACATACATCATGGAGTTGTATATATTTAACCAGCTCCTGTAAACTAAGCTGTACATTCATTAAGCTCATGGACTGCTACATTATTTCTAGAGCTATAACTCTCATTGCCCACAGCTCCCTAGTTATATGAAAACAGGAACCATATCTTGTGACTCTTTATATGTCCTGTGCCTAGCAAGATGCCAGGTACATAGTAGATTGCCAAAAAATATTTAGAGAATGAATAAGAAACTCTGACAACCAAAGAAACACATCATTCCAATCATATACAAATTCTTGCCCAGATGATTTCCCAATTCACTCTAATAGGTCATTATAGTCTTGCTATAAAAGGGAGAGTGAAATAGTATGAGAACAGAAAAATACAGATTCATTTTATTCAAAATATAGATGCAAATTTAAAACTATTAACAAAACAGTAGATCTAACACGATATAAAAATGTTAATGCATTATGCTCAAATTGAATTTTTGCTTAAATACAAAGTTGATTTACTATTTTAAAATCTATAATATCTTTAATTTCATTGATCCAGAAAAGCACTGAAAATAATAATTCCCATTATTGGTAAAACTCTCAGTAAATTAAGAATATAATTAAACATTATTAAACATGTAAAGGGGGATGTGGTTCCATAGTGTAGTGGTTAGCATGTCTGCTTTACATGCAGAAGGTCCTTGGTTTGTGCCCCAGTGGAGCCACAGTCCATGGTCTATGGCCATGCCACGCTGAACAAGCCTGATATCTGATCTCGGAAGCTAAGCAAGGGTCAGACCTGGTTAGTACTTGGACAGGAGACCACCTAGGAAGACCGAGTGCTATAGGCATAAATAATAATAATACATTTTTAGAAAAGAAAAAATAAATAAACATTTAAAGGGTCTCTCCAAAAGGAGAGATCTACAACAAATATCATCCTACATGGGAAAACCTTAGAAACAGCCTCTTTAAAATTAGGAACCATACAAGGATGTCTACTTTCAATTCTATTCAATATTGTTGCAAGACAGAGAGCTAGCACATTAAAGGACTCAAGAGACATTAAGATTTTGAAGAAAAGTATAAAACTGTCTTTATTTGAAGATATAATTAACAACATAGAAAATCCTAAGGAATCAATGAAAAATCTGGTATTAAGTTAATTTAGCAAAGTGTGGGACAGAAAAATACACAAAAATTAATTACATTTCTGTGTACCAACAATGAATATTTAGAAAATAAATTCAAAAATAATATCACTTACAATAGTATAAAAATGCATTTAGAAATGAAATTTATAAAAAAATATGTAAGACCTCTAGACTAAAATCTATAAAATATTGATAAGAAAAATCAAAGGAGAATATACTATAATCATAGATTGGAAACCTCAGTATTGTTAGTATGTCAATTTCCTTGAATTGTTCTAAATCTACAGACCCAATTGAAATCCTATCAGGTTTTGTTGTTGTTGTTGTTGTTTTTAGAAATCAATAAGCTAATTCTAAAATGTATATAAAAATACAACAGGTCTAGAATACCAAAAACAATTTTGAAAGAGAAGACAAACCAATTCATTTTTTCAAATGGGCAAAATATTTGAATAGACACTTCCAAAGAAGATATGTAAATGTCCAATAAATAAGTACAAAAGAAAAATGGTCAACATCATTAGTCATTAGGAAAATGAAAATTTCAAATATAATTAGATATAATTTCATGTACACTGGAATAACTAAAAGTAAAGAGATAGAAAAAAAGATAAGCTAATCTATACTGACGAAAAACAAAATAATTATTGCTTAGAGCTGGGGAATAGGGGATTGACTGTAAAGAAGCATGTGACAACTTTTAGGGTTGATGAAAATGCTCTGTATCTTGGTTATGGCAGTGGGTACATGAGTGTATACATTTGTGAAAACTTATCAAACTGTCCACTTAAATAGATGCATTTTCTTGTATGTAATACACTGAATTAAAATTGTTAAAAATAAAGAATTGACCCAAGTGTTGAATGTATAATAACTGAAATACTTAAACTTTGTTAGCAAAAGTGTAAAATGGCACAACTGCTTTAGAAAATCATGTTATTCATTTTTTTTGTTTGTTTTTTGGGGTGTTTTATTGTTGTTGTTGTTGTTTTAATAAAATTAAACACAAGCATAGTCTCTGACCCAGCCAAATCATTCTCAAGTATTTTACCTATAAAAGTTGAAAATAGATGTCTTCAAAAATACTTGCTTCAAATTAGAAACAAATCAAAAGTTTTCAATAGACGAATGGATAAACAAAGGGTGATATATTCATTTAATGAAACACTACTCAGCAATAAAAATGCACCAGGAGCAAATATACACAATCATGAATTAACTTCACATAATGTTGAGTGAAAGAAGCCAAACACAAAAGAATCAATATGATTCCATTTATATAAAATTTTAGAACTGTCTAAAGGATTATGGTGGTAGAAATCAGATTAGTGGTTGCCTGGGGCAGAAGTAGGAACAGTAGACGCAAATAAGCAGGGGTTTTCTAGGGTGATAGAAGTGTTCTATATCTTGATTGGAGTGGTGATTACATAGGTATATTCATTTATCGAAACTATACACTTAAAATATGTACATTTTATTGTATATAATTTATACCTCGAAAAAGTTGAATAACATTGTAGTGGAAAGTAGGTAAAATACTGCCATTATTTAAAAAATGTTAAAAAGGAATTTGTAGGCAAATAATTAGAAAAAACAGAAAATATTAGCAAAATAGCTGGATATTAGATCATTTTTCAAAAGTTAACTCCATTTCTACAACAGCAACAAATAGAAAACATTTTTTAATAAGATATTTCATAATATCAATAAGATTTTCTAAATATCTGAGAATTATCTTAACCAAAGGTGTGCAAGACCCGTACACAGAAAAGTCTCAAACTTTACAGCAAAGTGACATTAGAGAAGATTTAAATAAATGGAGAGTGATATCATGTTTACAATTAGAAAGACAACACTAGAAATGTCAAATCTCTCCCCAGTTGATCAGTAATTCAATATAATGCTTGCCAAGATTTCAACAGAATTTTTTATGGAACTTGATAAAGTTATTCTAAAATGGAAGTGCAACAGGACAACGAAAAGAATAAGAGGGCAGAGAAATATACATAACAAATATCAAGACTTCTTATAAAGCCAGGGTAATCAAAACAGTGTGGTATTGGCAGAGGATAGCCTAGCTGACCAATGGAACAAAAAGACAGCCCTGGAACAGATCCATGCATATATGGGACTTTGATATATGATGGAATGGCAGCACAGATTAGTAGGAAATGGAGAGACCATTCAGTGAACAGAACTGGGAAAAGTGGTCATCCATATTGTACAAAAAAGAAATTGAATCCTTACCCCACACAACTCACAAAAATTGGCTCCAGATGATTGAAGGCCTTAAATGTCAAAAGTAAAATTTGAAAGTTTTAGATAGGTCAATATCTTTCTGACCTTGGGAATAGAAGAAGGTTTTTTTAGGTAAAACACAAAAATTATAAACTTTAAAAGGAAACAGATAAATTTGACCACATTCAAATAAAACATTTCAATTTATAAAAGAAACCTTAAAAAGTGAGAAGGCAAGCCACCAAATGAGAAAGTATATTTGCAACATATTTAACTAACAAAGTCTTACTGACCAGAATATACAGAATTTTAAAATATTAAGAAAAAGACAAATAATCCAATAGAAAAATGGGCAAAGTACAAATATTTTACAGAAAAAAAATTTCAGGCATACAGTCAATGTATGAAGACTCATAAGTCAACCTCATCAGCAACCATGGAAATAAAAGTCAAGACTATAATTATCAAAAACAAGAAGAGATCTCTGGTATACTGCAGATGAGAGTGGGAGTTGGCATTGTCTTATAAAATTGAGTATTTACATACCTTATGAAACCAGTTGTTCCTCTCTTGGACATATAGGAGAAATTTGCATAAATTTGCACCAAAAAATTTTGCATAAAAAAGTGCTCAAAAATGTGTAGTAATGTTTATAGCAGCACTTATTCATAATAGTAAAAAACTGAAAGCAACCCAAATAATGGATAAATAAATTATATATTTATGCAATTGCATATGACATAGCAAGGGACATGAAAAACCTACAGCTGTATGTGACAATATAAATGAATATTTCTAATCAATGTTAAGTGAAAGCAAGTCTGAAAATACTAGATTAAGTATGCTACCATTTTTATAAACTGCAAAAACGAGCATAATGAAGCAACACTTTTCAGCATACATATACATGTGATATTTACACACACACATACATATATCTACATGAACATGTGTAGATATGTGTGTATATCTATACATATAGGTACATGAAACATATATATCTATACATATTCTATAGAATTGGTTACGTTCTAGTTCTTGGATTGGATAATTGCAGTAGGCAGAATAATGGCCCCCAAAGACATCCATGTCCTAATCCCTGGAACCCATTAATTTCCTACCTTATATGGTAAAAAGGAACTTTGCATATGAGATAAAGTTAAGAACCTGGAGATGGGGAGATGATCCTAGATGATCCAGGAGGGCCCAATGTAATCACAAGTGTCCTTAAATGTGAAAGAGGGAAGCAGTACAGTCAGTGCCAGAGTGATGTCACCTGAGAACCACTTAACTAGCTTTTGCTGGCTTTGAAGATGGAAGAGGCCATGAGCCAAGGAGTGCAGGTGGGCTCCAGAAGCTGAAAAAAACAAAGAAGCAGATCGTTTCCTACAGCATCTAGAAAGGAAGGCAGCCCTGCCAATGCACTGAGATTTTAGCTCAGCGAGACTCATTTTAAATTTCAAATTCTGACCTCCAGAACCGTAAAATAAAATAATTCTGTTCTTTAAGCAGCAATAGGAAATGAATACAATGATCGTTATATTGCTAAATAAAAATTTTAAAAAAGAGCACTTCTAAGGGAACAATGACAGTGTTATACACCAAAGATTTTGATTAGTCCAATTCTGTTCAACCTAAAGTCCAAAAATAACCTTTTAATGTTTGCATGTTTAATTTTAAACTTAGAAAAGCAGTTTGTACCCAATGCCCCTAACTCCTCTAGAGAATCCCTCACAGAGAGGTCGGCTGAGAGCATCTGAACCATCAGGAGTTAGGGCAGTCGCCCCAGTCAGAACTAGAATAACCAGGAAGGAAGGACATGAGATGGAGACTGGGATTTTTAGTTCTCACTCAACCACTATTACCAGGCAAGTCTCTAGGTCCCAATGTTAAGATGATTAAACTGGATTGATGATTTGCAAACTTTCTGAGCTTTAGCAAAACTCTTTTCTCACAAATAATCACAAGTGGAATCCCAGTCATAAAAGCCAAGCCACTCATCCCATGGTAGAGGGAAAGGGGAAGCTGAATCCACCTGGGAGTCACAAGGCTCCTCCTGGAAGAGCAGCTGTAGTAACAGCCAGCAGGAGGGAATATAAGAGTGGATCAGCCTTCCAGGGCTGATCCTCGTAAGACGGGGCCAGTTACTGTTATCACTGCCAGTAGTAGTCAGTTTTGCTGAGTAACAACTTCAAAATCTCGGAGGTTTATAACAGCACACGGTTATTTATTTTATTTTATTTTTTTCACATGGATCTATAGTCAGCTGAATTGTCTCTGCTTCAGGCTTCTGGTCAATGCAAGTTTGCTCTACATGTCTTCATTCTGGAACCGTGTTCTTCTCTCAGCAGACCATAGCAGCACAAAAGGGCCAGCCAAATTAGGTATATGCAACATCATGCTTGCTCCTCCAGCACACTACCTGGCGAAGCTTAGTGGCAACAGAGCAAGAAAGTTTACTCCACTGCTCTAGTAGGAGCAACTGCCAAGCTAAGTGGCCATAGGCCTGGGAATGCTACTCTGTGACAGGGAAGGAGTGGAGAATCAGGAACATTCATATAGTCTTTGACACTGTCCACAGGGCTCTGATAGAAAGGTATCCAGTCTGCACCATGGGGCTGGGCAGACTTTCCTGGCAGTGACCTCCTCACCACTGCTGGCGTTTTAGAAACTACTGGAAATGTAAGGATAGATGGTGTGTAGGAAACTTGATCTCTTTAGGGTGTGCCTCTAAAACCTAAATTTATTGAAACTTTTTTTTTTTCCACTTCTTGGGGGAAATCAGTTCCTTGCTTGGGTATAGTAGCTGCCTCAGAAAAAAGTGCTGAGTCATCCTCTTCTTGAAAGTAAGCATCTAGTTTGGGCATAATGTCCTAATTCCTCCCAGCTCACAGCACATCTATCCTATATTGATGTCCTAAACATCAGTACCCCAGAATGTGACTCTATTTGGAGACAGGGCCTGTCAAAAAGTGGGTAAGCTGAAATGAGGCCATTATGTTGGGGCCTAATCCAATCTAACTGGTGTCACAAGAAGAAGAAATTTGGGCCCACGAAGATATACCAGGATGCACAGGTACAGAGAAAAGGCCACGTGAAGATACAGTGAGAAGGTGGCTATGTGTAAGCTAAGGAAAGAGGCCTCAGAAGAACTAACATCTTGAAGTTGGACCTCCAGACTCCAGAACTGAGAAATAGATTTCTGTTGTTTAAGACACCCAGTCATGTGGTATTTGTCATGGCAGCCCTAGCAGGCTAATACAGCAATCATTGCAAGTTTGTAGAGGGGGCATTCTTGCTAGGTGGAATCACGTTATCATGCACACAATAGCAGGGCAGGCACACCACGGTCAGGGTCAGGAAATGCAGCAAGTGGGCACTGAGGCTTCCTCTGGACCTTGCTATCCTCTTACCTTCTTGTCTTTAGCCTCTCATTCCCTGAGTGTCTCCATCTAGGCAGTCCCAATGCTCTTGCTCTCTCTCCTCCTTTACATACCTCGCCCTGACTCTGGCATAAAAAATTAGGGGTTAGACATGCCTATACTTTCTCTCTTGGACTGAGCTGACTCCCCGGATGACATTATCACAGAGCCCTGGTTCCAACATCAGTCTCAGGCACTAGATTTGCTCAGCCTCCCACCTGCCTGGCTATAGACTCACCTTTATGCTTAAATCACTACCCAACAATGCTAAAGCTGTTCCTAAAGAGGAGAAGGCCAAGAGGAAAAGGCCAGATGGGATCTTGATTGTCCCCCTTGACAAGAAGTATTCTCTGTTCTTCAAAGCCAAATCTACAGCAAGACTTTGTTCCCCATCTGCAGCCATGTGTTTGCTAACCAGACAGGGAGAAATGCAGTGTGATAATCACCTTGCCTTATGCCTAGAAAATAAGGACATAGCAAAGAGCAGCTAGTCCTGTGCCATTGGGTTTAAGAATTAGAGGGTTCTGAAGTTCCTGTCCTCTGAGCTAAACTCTCCATAAATGACATTTTAGCACAAAGAGGGTAGAAAGCAGTAAATGAGCAATGAAAGCAGTGGGTTGCTTCTGATTTCTCTGAATCTAAATGGCTTTTCAGGTCCTCACGCTGAGATTACTCTTTTGTTTTTTGAGCCTTTGGGTTTGAATGAAGCTCTTTTTTTTGCATCTCACAAGGGACTGGAGAGGGAAGAATGAAGCAAACGTCAATGACAGGGTTGATAATCCTACAAGCTTTGACTTGAAGAGCTGACCAACAGGGCCTGAGTCCATCTAATCTGCTATGTCAATGCATATTGATGGATTATT
>NW_006442484.1:8203060-8216041 GCF_000325575.1 Pteropus alecto
ATGAGTGCTGATAGTCTGCAGAGTTGGAGCCTATTTAGAGAGAATTAATCTGTAAATGATAGGGTGAAATGTAATGACTCCTCCAAAGCCTTTTTCTGCCATTGGGTCAGGCAAGGAGAACCAGCCTCAGGATGATCCCAAACCCTGGTATTCTTTCTATTCAATTGGCCCAGTCCTTTCAAGGCTGAGTGCCTTCACATTCCTCCCAGACTCATCTTCAGGCCTCCACCCATGATGTTCTCATGCCTACATCCTGAACAGTGACTCTCAACACTTTATAGCTTAAATTCTACCAGAACTGGGTGGGGTGGTAGAGGGAAAAGAAGGAGTGATGAAGAGGAAATCTTATCATTGGCATAATTAATATTTTTTAAAGATTTTCATTAAAATAATTACTTTTTTTAAAATGAGGCTCAGGGACTGGTCCCCAGCTCAGGACCAGGAGCAGGTGAAAAATTACAGATAAATTTTCCTTTTGGCCTGCACCTGCTGTGGCTTCCCTGGAGTCTTCCTGGGTGAGTCCAGGCCTCACTGCAATGTGAGCCAGGCAAAAGCAAGGAACAGGAGGAGGCAGATTCAGAATGAAAAGACACAGCAAAGGACTCCACTTAGTGATGGGTAGAGGGCACTATGCCTCACAATAACTCTGAGCACCAGTCTCGGATGGAAACTCCATAGAGGAAGGGCTGATGGGATAATACGGCACATGTACAAGTGGACATAGGGACTAAAGGAGAGTAAATTTTGTGTTATTCTTTTATTAGAGTCCCGGAGCCCAGCCTTTGTTTTATTCTTTGTTTGGGATGCTTTTTCATTATTTAAATACTCAGGTCTTCCTCTTCCATTCTAAACTGCACTGGGGCAGAAATTGGACCCTTCTTCTGTGTCCCTCAGAGTCAAGTTCAGCAAAAAAAATGGGTCCATGAGCTGTTACCTCTCATGAGAGATTATTCTTCTAGGTCCAGGGGTCAGCAGAGCAGATTCTTTGCCCTCCAGCTAGACAGATCATCATACAGAGATGAAGTGAAACACGAACAATCTTGAAAGCTATCTCTCTCCACCTTGAGATCCAAGGGGACAAGAAAGCAGAAGGACCAGACCAAGGAGGGCAGTTAGGGTTAGAGTTCCTCCCCACTGCAGGTAGAGCAGGCCCTGTGCTGACGGTGAGACAGAGGGTGCAGCATCACCCTGAGAACCATGGTTCTTGAAGAGAGGGGTCTTTTCTCAGCCAGTGAGAAAGGGCCACACAACCATCAGAGTGTCCCTGCAGTACAACAGCAGCACAGGCCAGGTGAGTCTTGCTTTCTTGGGCTGTCCCATTGGATCTCTTTTCTTATAGAGACAGCAGGTGGTGCCTCTTCGTGTGTAGGGTGGAGAGCAGGAGCTGGCAGCCTAATTGCATCAAGGATTTCTGCATTTAAGAGGGCCTCAATCCTTGAATAAGAGCATGCCCTTCTTTCAACCTTCAGGATTCTCGAGTAGTCAGACCAGAGCTAAAGACCCAGCTTCACCTAGTTTGATAAGAGGGAATTGAAGGGCAGGGTTTGAGTCCTCCTCAGGTACATCTTGATGATCAGGCATTCAGGGGTATCCCAATAAATAAATTACAGTAACCTTTTTAAAGTATATAGCTAAAATCAACTTTCATTTTAAACAACTTTGACACCTAAAGTCATTGTAGTGTATGACCTGCCTTCGTCTTAGCCAATTTTATAATGAGAGACTGAAAGCTTTAACTACTCTGAGAGGATAGTGTAGTGGCCAAACTTGGTCTTGTTAGAAAGTGATGCTTACTTAGAAAGACCAAGGATGGGGACTGCTCCAGCTATGTGCAACCAGACAGATGTCAGCTTGCAAAGAGATCTCTTCTGAGCTATGTAACTCTCTTCATATTGCTAGTGAGGAACCAACATGCCATCCCTTGTTCTTATGACAATTAGAGGCACCAGCACTAATTTTCCAGTTTAGGATAAACTTACTATGAGAGATGGAGACTGAGAATCAACTGTTAATATTATTTAGGGCAAAATATTTAATCTCACTAGACTCCAGTTTCCTCTACAATAAACTGGAAATTAGAATATATTCACAGGGTTATCAATAAGGCAATATATCAATAATTAATAAGTTCTAAGGTGTTTTACAAATAGTAAGGAAATTCCTCACTGTGCAACCTTGGGACTTTAACAAATACATTTAAGAAAAGGGAAGGACAATAGAAGTTCCATAAGGCAGGTGCCATTTCTAATTTGTTTACTGCAGTATCCCTAGTGTCTGGTGCAGAAAAGATTCACAGTAAAACGGATGAATAAATTCAGCAGAAGCAAAAACTGACCCATGGTATGTGGACTACCTTCCTATATGCTACCTTGGGTGCCAAATGTTTCTCTTTTCCTTTCCCTGAACTATTCAGGCCCCTTTCAGGCCACTTTCAGTCCTTGCAGATTTGCCTGCTGCCATGGTCTTTCCAGAAACTTCCATGTAAACAAATGTTTTCCTTAAACATCACCATATTTTTTCTGAAGATCGTAGAGCTTCCAGGAGACAGAAAACAAGCTCAGATGATTGGCCTTTGGCAGGAACAAACACAACGCCCTTCCAGGAACTGTAGTAGAGCTTAATGACTAGTGCCCTTGCCTGAATCATGTATTCATCAAGTTCCACTTTGACTTCCCCCCCACATCCCCCACCCCCATCTGCTGTACCAACCCCAAAGAGACCCCATCTCAGTCTCACCACTCATATCGTAGAAATGGTCGGAGCAAAATCAAAAGGAAGCGAGCCTGAAAAGGCCACTGCCACATAAAACTGAACCTGGCTCCTGCAGCTCTCAGCCCAGAGCTGCCTAGGACTCAAGCCCCACCTCCTCAATTGATTCCCAGCACACCAGGTGATGTCTGGTCTCTAGCTCTGGTCTGGCTGCCTGGAAAGACTCGAAGTTGAAAGAAGGGCACCTTCTTATTCAGAACTGAAAAACTCTCAAAAGCAGATATCAAGTTGCCAGGCTACGGCACTTAGGGGCAAAAGTTTAGCAAAGAACTACTTCTAAGAGAAAACCAATACTTCCCTGAAACTAAACGGAAAACTAAATGGAAGTTCTGGGATTGAGGCACACTCAGCATGAGACCCAGAGAGCTTAAAGAATTAGGAATGTTTGCAATTAGAAGGGCGGCTAGTGGATGGGGATCAAGGGAGAGAGAGAGGCCGAACTCACTTACCTGAGATAAGATGAACTGGATGAAGAATACTTCCCTGCAAGCAAGAGTCAGTCAAACCAAGCTCCATGAGGTCATAGAAATAGCTCTGATGCAAGAGTTAGAATCCATGGTTCTGGTCCACTATATAATCAGTTAGCCACATGACCTTGAGCAAGTCACTTCACTTCTCATACACAAAATTAAGGGGAAAACCAGGTGACTTCAATAGTCTCTTAAACTTATTACTTATGCTGGAGTCAATCAAATAATGAGAGCAATTACCACACCGTGAGAGAGATGGAAACTAATGTCTACCTGGTACCTAATGTCTACCTAATATTTACTATGCTCTGTGCTGGGTTTTCATGACATTGCCTTATATGATTCCATAGAAACTCTAAGAGGTTGGCACCATTCTCTCCATTTAACAGTGGAGATAACTAAGTCATAAATAAGTCAAGCAATTTGTTTAAGGCAACAAGATCGAAGGTGCTAAGGCAAAATTCAGACTCTGTTCGCAAAACCTCCCATTTCTTCATGGTACCATGCTCCCTCACAGGACACATAAAGAACACCAGTGTCATTTCACTGCAGTCATGCCATGTCATTCCTCAGTAGGGAGTGCTGTGCTAGCCAACACTACTTGCATGCAAGCACTGAGTGAGACATGTAGGGGATGCCAGCACGAATAATCCTGTCACCCTCCAGCGTGGGTGACAGGCTAGCGGAAATGCCATCTACTGAAAGTGGCTGCTAGGAGAAGAGTGAGAGGTCATTCTGACAATTCCCACGTCTCATTTTTCATTCTTAAAGGTACCATCTTCAGCCAGAAGAATCCAGGGGCTTTTCACTGAACCATTAGAATATGTGTGGCTCTGCCATAACTCTCACTTTTCATCATCTCTTTTCTTTCATCCCTGTAAATTCAATTCGGCTGGGGGTTGGGTGTGGGGGTGTAATTAAAACCTTTCCAGGTCTGCATGTTGAGGTCTGATGCAAAAATAATTAAATCTCCGACCACTTATCCTCCATCTCCAATTCCAATCCATTGTTCTGAGAATGATTTGAATGGTGTGCTTCCCCCACTGTCTAATTTCAAATTGAGTTCACACTTAGCTAACTTTTTATTGTTAGGAATGTTTCTGCAGCACGCATTTCAGCCTCCACACAAGAACAGTTCTAATTTGGAGCTCAAACAGAGAGAAGGAGCTGGTATTGCAGGAATGTCAGCCGAGTTCCTGGTTTAATGGCTGCGTGGTAGCTGAGTAGTTGCAGATGTGAGCACTTCAGGGCAAGCAACAGCGCTAGGACGTGAAGGCCTCAAAGCTCTGGTATTTCAAAGAGATAAATTTAAACAAAATTGTGACATAGATTTTCTTTTTTGATGCTACTTTTTGGTGTCAAAGCCAATACCTGATACACAATACGGTCTCTCTAATAAATCTATTCAATCTAATCTTCATAATCATGGCATCTCTAAGGTAGAAAATTAATTGGATGAAGTTAAATATCCCCTTTTCATGTCAACAAAATTGGTTTTTCTAGGGATTAAAGGATTAACTTGGTGTTAAGTCCCTTAAGAGGTTAAAATACTTTATTATTCATTATAAAACACAAAGATTGGGCTGTTATTTTTTTTCTTATGTCACTGCCACTCATTTCATTAAAGTGGAGCATCAAGGAGAGCTGTTAATGACAATTTCGGAAGCTCTTAATGCTCTTCAAAATGCATGTCTTCCCTGCTTACAAACTCTTTCTGGGTAAAATAGCCTGAAATATGTCGAATTGAAGACTTTTACGGCCTATTCTCAGAGCCAAATGACCAGCGGGCAGGGATGAGCTTTCAGGAAAGTCATTGAAGCTGTAAAATGTGGCATTTCATATTGATATTCTCTCAGCTTCTAACCAAAAGAGCACAATTTCCCATGAACAACTGAGAAGATATTTCCAGTTTGGATCATAGGCTGGAGAAAGCTAGGCTATGCCATGTCACCACAGGGGCAGCTACTCTTCAGATTAGGACTCACACACTTTTCTACCCCATACATAAATGGGGTAGAAATGGCTTCCACTCTGTTTCCCTCATAGTTTGTCAAATTTTGAGTTGGAGAAATCTCTAAATCCAATGCCAAACTTTTACACCTGGGGAAACCAAGGCACAAATCTATGATGTAATTTGCTCTCATTCAGTCAACTGTGAGTGATAAAGTGGCACTAGAATCCCTGTTTCCTGATCCTGAAGTTTCTTCCCACCCTCACGCAGACCCCATTAAGTACTTTCTCAACTTCTATATTCTCCTAAGATGGATGGCTTGGCGATGAGGACTCATACTTGCAAGACAAATGTTGGAAGTTGAGTCTCAGACTGAGATTCAATTTGGGTCATATAGCCAAGGCCACTGGGCCACACGGTGACCATCCATAACCTCAGCCTGATGAGGCTCAGGTTCTGAGCTAACTGGACACACTAACCTGTAAGTTTGGCCCCATTTTCATTCAAATTGATCCTGGGTGGCTTCTGGTCTTCTAGATGGGGACATAAAAGCAAAGCAATTAATTCAAGTATCAGGACAGTCTGCTGGGGAAAGAATAATGAGTCAAACATTGAGTTGGGGGTATTGAAATAAAAATGTCAAGTAACTGTAATAAAGCAGAGTAAGACAAGATAAGGAGACACAAGCGGTAATGTACAAAGTACCATCAGTGTCAAAAGAAGGAGATCTCTTCAAGTTGGGGAATCCAGAAAGATCCCTGAGTGAGGAAGTGGTATTTGAGTGAATCTTGAAGGCAGGATATAGATAGGTGTAGATAAGGCAAGGACACCCAGTCTAAAAAAGACAAAACAAACAAACAAACAAACAAAATACTCGAAAAAAAAAAAAAACCCACATACGTAGAGAGGAAACAGAAAATACTGTCTGGAAGGCAGTAAATGATGATTTACTTTAAGACCAAGTGCTATGTCTTCCTCTCCAGGAAACCCTCCCTGATTGCTCAAAGCTGGTTAAATACCCTCTCCTAAGTGCTACCCCAGCACCCTAGCCATACTCCCACTACAGCACTTAGCTAGAACATTGTGTCACATGTCAGCCCACAGGCAATGAGGTAGTGGCAGGAGTGCAGGAGTATGTATGAGGCTAGGGAGTGGGGTGGGGGGGATGAGGGCAAGAGAAGTTGCAAGGAAATAAGAGATAGCTATTCCACCCACATCTGTGTGTTCTCTGCTTAGTAAGGATGGGGAGGACAAGCTTTCTAACATTTATATCTTAGAGGGATGGTCCATAAAATATCTATAGCCTATAAACTGCTTTTAATTTTCCAGATGCAATAACCACTAGAAGGGGAACAAAGTGCTATTTCTGGATCTTCACTGGAGAAAACTAAGACACACAGACATAGACAGACTGGCCCAAAGAGACATAGGAAATCAAACTCACAGCTAAAATATTGGATATTCGTTGTCAATACAAAATCTGAGTTTATGATGTTGCCCACATTCACAAACACACACGGATATAGACACACACACACACACACACACACACATTCACTGACCCACACCCACCCCAAAGCTCCTTTTTTTAATTAACATTCAATTATTTTATCATAATATGCAACATTTTCAATTAGATGCTAGTGTGTCTTTTACTATCTTTTTAAAATGTTGCATATTTCACATTTGCCTCCAACAGAACAAACTATTAAATTTTTAAAAAGTAGAAACACCCCGGGGGTGATTGGTTGGGACTACAGAGAGTGGAAGGCACAGGGTGGTTGGCGAGTGTTTCCATGGCTGCTCCTGCAGGCTCTTTTACATTATTTCATTATATACTATCTACCAAGATGTCCAGTCTTACAGTTCTCAACCTAATATCAGTGATTTGGTTCCTGCCCTCAAAACACAGACAGATAATGGGATTGAGTAGACAACACAAGTGTGCATACACACATGTGCATACACACACCATGAACACACTCATACACAACATACATACAGACAGAACACGTCACATACATACACATACACACCACAAACATATACCCCTAACACACACAGCTTGTTCCCAACCATCTCACCACCAAACAGCAACAATTCCATTGCAAAAATATTACTACAGAAGTCCATAATCAATTATTACAGAATAATGAAAATCAGTGGGGAAGCTGGAAGGAATATTGGCTAAAAGAAAAGTCTCCAAGTCAGAATCATGGCTTTATAATTTATAGCTGAATAGCTTTGGGCAAATTACTCAAACCACTCTGACCCTCAGTTTCCTCATGTATATATAGTATAATATATAGTAGAAATAGATCATATGATATACTATGTATTATTATATATTACTATAATATATTGTTATGCTAATTTTAGTTTTAAGTATAAAAAAAGAATCTTGTATACTGAAATGAGAAGAGCTAAGTGGAGTTGAAACGAGTGAGATTTCTCTGACCGGCAGCAGCAGGGAGCTGGGTGTCATCTCTGTGGCAAGAAAATGGATGGAAGGGTTTGTGATCTCTAATATATGCAGGAGCAGTAGCAAGCCTGTTGGAGAAAAAGCAGGGCATCAGATGACTTGTCTGGCATGTGCCTAAACATGAGGGTCAGATAACTGTGTGCGAAAGTCTAGCTAGGCCTAAAATGAAGGGCAATGGAAGACAGGCATTGTGCCATGGAGACTGTTGAGGAGGGAAGGCAGATAAATAAATGCTTGATTCGGTCAGGGTGGACTTCCATAGTAAGCCTGGCATTACTGACCAGTGGTAACTCTGGAAATCAAAGCAGATTAATTTCATGGGTAATATTTTTAAAATCAATGACTATTATGTTAGCAATAACATCGACTTGCAATTCCATGTAGCCTTCTTTTACTTTCTTGATGCACTTTTCATACTATGGCCTTTCTTTTTCCCTCACCTCAATCCAGTAAAGCTGCAGTCTTATTCCTTCTGCTTTTTAAAGATGAGAAATCTTCCAGCAAAGGTGTTCTATGATTTTTCCAAAGTCATGCATGCAGCCTGAGGCACACTGCTGTGCCCTCATACTTTAAGTGATCACCTTGTTGGGTTATATTATTTTAGATGGTATCCAGCCTTTCTCTAGACCCCTTTGAATAATCTGGAAGGCCCAGGTCTATCTCTTTTGTTTCTTTTGCATCTTTTCATGTTCCTTCTACTCTCAGTTCCCCTCTTTGATACACATAAAAGCTTTACTTAGCAGGTACTCAGTGAATCTTCATGGAACAACAGACCAAATGGCTTTCATGTTGAAGGCACTTGCTACATTATTCACAATTCCAGGTGGCCCTCAGGGCTGACCTCACGTCCCCAGTGGTTTGTCCTGAGTGTGAGATGGATTTGGGAACCAGTGCAGCTAATGCTCTGACACACTGGACATGGTGTAATTTCTGACCAAAATGATGCCAGTCTGCCTTGGACCAGCCCCACTGCAAACAAGCTGCTGGTTGTGGAGAAATGTGTCAGCTCTGGATACTGTAACTCAAGGCACCATTCTCCAAGGGACTCCCAACTTATTCTATGGCTTGGGGAAGGGTGTGGTTGTCTGTATTCTTTATAAGCTGAGAGACCTTCTTGGCACAGTGTTTCAGCTTCTGGCTTTAGAAGAGGGAAGACAGCAGGCTGACTATGGATCCAGCTCTCTTACTCCTGGAACAGAGCAAGCTCTGAGTTGATGACAATGTATATTAGAGATGAAAAGACTTTCCTAGTATTGAAATTAAAGTCCCTGGGCCAAAAGCTCTCTGGAGACAAATGAAATTTGAAAGACAGAGCCTAACAGCCAGCTAACTAGCCTTTCTTCTCGGTATTTTGGGCTCAGTCCCTGTTCTGGGTCTGATCATCAGTATGTAACATAGCTAGACATTATATCTTAGTTTACCACAGAAAAGCCTGTGCTGAAGTAAGATTTAATGTTATGCTCTTAGCTAGCCTTTATAGAGGATAAACAGGGAAAACATTTGAGGAGTGTTCCTCTGCCTTTGTAGAACTACAGCAAAAGATGGTGTTCATTATGCTACCTGGTGTCCTCATGCAGCCCTGACACAATAAAGCCTCCTTCTACATGATGCCAGGGAAAGTCTATCTCTCCCCACTTGTGTTTCCTCTCTCTTCAGGTAGTACCAGTTGTATAACCAGTGTGCATCCATTTTTTTTTTCTTTTTTGCCTTAGTTTCTTTTAAACCTGACACCGATTTCAATGTTCAGCTATAATAACTGATTCAGTCCCTATCATTGCTGAATTCTGTTTCTCTCTATTTTCTTTTTATCCACTTTTATTTTTTAACTGTCATTTTATGTATAGCTAATTTTGTACGCTGCTCAAATCCCCATTAAAAAAAGAAGAAATAATAGATTGATAGATAGAAATAGATAGAAGAGAGACAGAGACAGAGAAGTAGAGCAAGCCAGTTTTAGGTAAATGGATGGAAGAGATGGGTGAGTGGATAGAATGACCTGAGTTTCATAATTTTATCCACACAAATGGCCCAAAATGGAATTAGGAGTTCAGAGTCAGCCTTGTTATTGGCACAAGATTTCCATTTGATCCAATTTAACAAAAATATATTAAATATCTATAATCTGAACACAAATTTTTTCAGAATACAATTCATGTTTCATTCATATTTATATCCGGTGCAAGGCTGCTATATAGTAGGTGCTCACAAAATGTGTGAGGCAAGTTCAATTTAATTAAACCTGAAACTTACTCTACTAAGTGCAACGCATAATACCCAGAGCCCACCACATCTTTGGGAAGATATAAATCACAAACCTGAATAGATCACAATGGCCATATAATCAATACCCCCCTCCTAGACCATTCAGGCTGATATCTTCAGATCTAAAACCTGCTGCGGACCTTTCTCATGCAATTTCACCATCCACAATGCCCTCCCCACTCCCATCCATTTAACCAGCTCCTTCTAGCCTGTGAGACTTAAATTAAGTCTTCCCACCATAAAACTTGTTTTCAATTTCAGCCAGCCCACGTTGATTTCCCTTTCCCTGGTCACCTGCTACACACAGCCTTCTTAGGTAGCTCCAACTGCCCATGACTCACCCATCCAAATGTCCCACAGGCATCTCAGCTTCAGCCTGTCCAAAGTGGACCCCTTTCCCCCACTGCCATGTAACCTGAGTTGTTGAGAGTGTGTGCATGTCCTGTGATGCAACTATCTGAGATCAGATCCTGGCTGCACCACTGTGTCAGAATTGCTCACTGGGCTGGTTCAATCAGAGAAGCAGAAACTCTGAGGTATGAGATATATACATATACATATATACATATGTACATATTCATACATGTATATGTATCTCTGTATATTTATAGAAAGGAATTTTTTTACAGGAATTTGACCTTATACAAATAAGTGAAAGAGCTGGTCTCTAAGCTGTGTCTTTGCATCAGATGCTGAAGCTTGAAGCCTGCAGGGCAGGCACTTGGAAAGGGAAGTGGAGAATAAGAACCAGCTGGAACCCACAGGTCTAAGCCCAAGCCCACAGGATGAACTATAACCCACGTCAGTTCCAGTTTTCCTCCGACCCTAGTGTGTGATTGTCCTGCAGAAGCCAGAGTCTTTGTGACTGACCCAAATACACACCTGGCCCAAAAGGCAGGACACCTGAAGGAGGATTCAGGGAAGGTGAAGTGATTGCAGGCCTAACAACTGCCTCATGCCAACGCAGAGACCAGCATGTCGGAGACAATGTGTGTGAGCAGCAGAAGGACCTCTGCTTCCCTTCCTCCCTGTATATCTCCCACAGGAATCTCTCTCAACCTAGAATATACAAGAAAGGGGATTTTGAGAAATTCCCTTAGCCTACCCAAGTTGACAAATATCAAAGCCACCACAGCCATGTATAATTTTCATGGTCTTGGACAAATGACTTAACTTTTGAAGCGTCAGTGTTCCCTGCAAAATGGCAATAATATAGTAAACATCTTCATGAGAATTAAATATAAGTATACGTATTGAGTTCTTAGCATACTGCCTGGCTCAGACTTGGTGCTCAATAAACATTATATATTATGATTAATCCGGCCTCTCCTATTCTCCTAGCTTAATTGGTGGCCTTAAAATCCACCCTTTCACTCAAGCTAGGGCCTGAATCCTAGCGGTGAACAAGTAGGCTGAAATGTCATGAAGAGACCCTGTCCTTGCCAGGCAGTTTCTTGGGGAGGAAACAGGTCTATTTCAGAGGGGTCTGAATGGTTCTCAGTGTGCCAGGGTCGTACAAGCTGCCTATTCACCTGCCTTTCCATCCACGGCCAGCACCACCTACCCCACCTGTCCTCAGCCTGGGCCTCTGACAGCAGAATCTCTACCTTCTCCCCAGCTCCCTGAACCCAGCTCCCCGAGGCCTCCATAGGCCCTGGGAAAATGCTGGGGACTGGGCTTCTTTCCAGGGCACACGGTGCTGGTTCCAACTGGGACAGGCAGCCCAGGAAGTTCCAGCTGGGACAGGCAGCCCAGGTAGCCTCACCTGGGCCTGGACAGACTGCCTCTGGGCCCTAGGCTTGAAGTACAAAGGCCCTAGGCTTTCTCTTTCCATCAGGGGAAAGGCAGCTCTTCAGGAGTCTAAGTTACAATAAAACCCTAGAGCTCATGTACCGTAGGGAAGTTATGGTCTCTCTGCAGGGCTCCTGGTTACCCAGGAACTCTCAAGTTCCTTCCAGGACAGGGAAGCACAGGTTTGCAGGTGGCCAAGTTCCTGTAATTTGGGCCATATTCAAAATGAAAATTCAGAATTTTATATTTTTCTCACTTCCTAGAGAAACAAGATTTTTTTTTTTATTTTTTTATTTTTATTTTTGGTCAACATTGTTTATATGAAACTGGAGCCTTTATTTGTTAATAGTTTCTACTAGGATTCATGACTCAAAAATATTTTAGAGCCATCCTACATGGGCACATGAGAACTGGATAGGTAGCTATCCCTTAACATGACCAGGAGTGAGGGGTCAAGGATGAAAGAATAGAGCACCCCGCTCTGCCTCTCAATTTTGCAGAAGGTTGGATAATAGTATGGCTGACAGTCAGTGTCTTGTGAGCCCACACAATGCATTTATGCACCCCACTAGTGTGCAGAGATCTATGAGAGGATCAATTGGACTGCAGCCTCCATTGTCTCCTCCGGTAGACGCTATGAGCAGTAAACAACATGCTCGACTCCAGAGTAGCCCCGGGAAGCTTCAGTTCCACTTCCAACTTAACTAAAGAGAGGATGCTTCTCTTCATCCAGGATGATACTGCCTGGATGATACTGCCAGTATCTTCCATCTCAGATACTTTTGTCTTCGATTCTCTATGTTCCCAACTACTCATGTCCTGCCATGTGGCACCTCTTGCACTGTTGCTTTCTATCATGAGGAGCTCTTCTAGTGTATTTCACTATTTGTGCCTGAATTCATTTGGATAAAAAGGTATCCACATTTTTTTTTCTTTTGCCCCAAGGTGCCTGGAATATCAGAGATGTTGAGTATATGTTTGTTGAATGATTAGGTGGCCCTCTGTCTAGAGCTTCCACACCTTCGTCCAGTCACAACACATTGGTGAGTGTGCAGCACACAGTGGACCACACTACCATGTTCTTCCATCAGCCTTCTGTCTAACTGGAGAAAATCTGCATAGTCCTCCTCTCTCCTCTCATACACCATGCTTCTCTCATTCACAAAACAATTATACCTCAGTAGAGAGAAGGGTAGAGCTGAATGGGTGAGGGAGAAGGTACATTTTGAATGAAGGGATAAAAAGAAGGGGATTAA
>NW_006442484.1:8216059-8229432 GCF_000325575.1 Pteropus alecto
TCGAAGGGGAAGTGGAGAATTTCTACACTAAGTAGTGGCTCAAGGGCACCCCTCTACATGGCTCTGTTGGGACTTTGAAAACTCAACGTTCTGGGCACTATGCTCTGTGCTATGGATAAAATTAGCCTTTGCCTTGAAGAGCTTGCTGTCTTGGCTCATAAAGGTTAAAACACATGTTCCAGATTATGAGGTTAACAAGAGACAAGCCAGACTCAGGTCCTGGGTCTCCTAATTCCTAGCCCTGTTTCTTTTCAGCAACAGCCACTAGAACATTATCTAAAACCTGAGCAATCACCACCATCCCTCCTTGGCCCCAGGACCCATATCACCTACGCAGGAGTGTGCTTTCTTTGTTTATGGCCCAAAAGCTTGTCAACTCCACCATTATCTCGGATCCTTCGGTGGCCATTTTAGTTGTCATCCCAGCATTCCAGGGAAATGGACTGTGGTACCTGAGTGAATTCCTTGCTGGGTTAGCTTGGGTTCCTGTGATGCCAAGGAAGTCAAGCATGAAGCAATTTCATGAATATTTCTCCAGGAGGCAAAAGTGTAGGATTTTTACAAGTAGGCCTGTCAGGTTGACCCCTGAGCATGTTCAGACCAGGCGGCCTTGCCTCCTTCACACTCGTGTCTGCAGAGCTGTGTGGTGCCCACTCTGGGTCATTCCGGGATGGAACTGAGACTAAACAGAACTGCAGCAAGAGCCCCACACAGGCTTTAGGCCAGCTTTCTGTGACGACTCAAGTAGCACGAGCTCAACAACTTGGACAAGACACCTCCCCTGAGTCTCACTATGCACATTTACAAACTGAAGGGAGTCAATAAGATCAGCTGCTCTCAAACTGTTCTTTTAGTCCCAGAACACTTTCTAAAAGAAAACAATACCAAGAAAGATAAACAAATAAAGCAAATAACAGCAGAGCTCCTCTGGTTGAAAGAGGCCATGGACAGTGAGGGAGGCCTGAAATTCTGCCCTGCTCAGCCAGATGAGCCCTAAAGCATCTCCATAGGACCCCTAGGGCTCCACAGAGCACAGCTGGAAGGACAGTGGGCTAGATGATCTCTAGCAATCCTTTCCTCCTTGACATTCTGAAGTCTGATTGTAAAGACCCTATCTGTTATGAAGTTTCAATTCTCCCTTGGCTGTTATTAACTCGTTACCCATCTTCTTAATTCCAGTGACAGAAATGAAGGCCCACTTGTTCAGGAAATGATAGGACACATCCTGCACTTACTTCTTCCCTGAGAGATTTTAATCCGGAGATGTTTAATATCCCAAATTGCAGTATACTTTGTTATGGTACACAACTGTATTTAGCAAAGGTCGCATCACTACCCTCCTCAAATATGGATTCATGCAGCTGAACATCCCAGTTGCCCTGCTGTGAGTATTGGTTGAGTTCTCTGCACATTAGCCTTAAACATTAGTTTCTTGCACTCTTTTAGCACCTAGGGCCACTGCTAGTTGGGCATCCTTCTTGGCAGTAGTCATGATCCTTGTTTTAGTTTCTATACTTGTCTTCTGAATGTCTCCGATCATATTCTCTACATACTGGTCTGTGACCACTAATCTTTCTTACCACCTATTAAAAAATCTTCTAGAAGTTGAATTATTTGTTTAAATTTGCCAAATATTATCTATTTTAATGAGACGGGCTTGCTAAAATCAGTAATTTGTTCTCTAACAAGTATAGTGATGTTATGGACTTAATGTTTGTGTATCCCCAAAATTCATATGCTGAAATCCTACCCTGCAAAATGATGGTATTAGGAAGCGGGGCCTTTGGAAAATAATTAGGATTAAATAAGATCATGAGGGTGGAGCCCTTATAAGAGTCATGAGGGAGATTACTTCCCCTCTACTCTATGCCATGTGAGGACACAGCAAAAAGTCAGTAGTCTACAGCCCAGAAGAGGGTTCTTCCCAGAACCTGACCACGCAGGCACCCAGATTGTAAGACTTCCAGCCTCCAGAACTAAATGTCTGTTGTTTATAAGTGATCCGGTATATGGTACTTTGTTATAGTAGCCTCAACTAAGACAACTATTAAATCAAAATCTGGCATTCCCTGTCTGCCTCAAAAATATAAATACCTATAAAAGCCAGGCAGGCTCAAAAAAACAAAAAAGTTAAAAAAATAAAAAAGATTGGATTCCATTCCTGTACATTCAGTCAGTAGGTCAGAGTGGGCCCTGATAGCTATATATTTTTTTAGAAAAAGAAAACTCCTCAGGTGATTGTAATACACACCAAAGTTTGAGAATCACATTTTTTTTTTTTTTAACAAGAATCCAGCGTAAGCGTCTCTTCCTTCAGGGAGGCTTTCTGACCTCCCCGCTGTCTCCTAAGCCCCAAACTAGATTCTCCTCCTCCTCTATGGTCCCAAAACATACTCAATTTACCTCTATCTCAGAAAAAAAAAATCACACTACGATTATCAGTCTACCTATCTTCCTTCTCCCCTGAGAAAAACTTGAAGTTCCTGTGGAATAAAAATAAGCCATTCATCTTTGTATCCTTGAGGCCTTAGTATCTTCCATTAAAGGGCTAAAGTCAAAGAGCTCGCATAATAGGAATTAAACCTAAAGAGGTTTAAATAATATAAAATCAAGGGCCAGACTAATATACAAGTACCACATGCTGTAAATAATGTAAGATTAATTACCAATAAAAAATAAAAATAACAGCTAACATTTACTGAGTTGCATAAAGGTTAGGTAATTGTCCCAAAGTCACACAGCTAGTAAGTAACAGTCTGAATTTGAATGAACCCAAGTGTCTATCCCAAAGCTAGCACTCTTAAACACCACTCCTGACTCCTGTTAAGAAGAATTAGTGCCATGGGAGATTAGAGGATGGAGAGAAACATGGGGACCGGGAAAATACAGTCAGAAAAGCCCGGAGCTGGGTCTGGAAGGATGATTTGGACTGAAAGAGTGGTGTATAGTGAAGAACTTAGCCCCAACCAAAGATAGGGCTGGCCTTATGCCTGGCTCCTAGGAGGTAATTTCTAAACTCTTGGAATTTCTTAAGTCATAGCAGTACCTTTGTTATTCGCAGTGGGCCCCTTAAACCACACTTAATAGTTTATGCTGATGAGGTGGCCTGGAGTGGGAACCCTACAACCATGTGATATCAGGTGGACCTCTGGGAAAGAGGGCATTGGAGATGAAATTAATCAATCAATCATGGTTATGTAACAAAGCTTCTATAAAAACTCTGGAGACTGATGCTATGTTGAGCTTCCCTGGTTGTTAATACTCCATGTGTGTTGTCACACATTGATGCTGGAAGGGTGACAGGTCTGAAGACACAGAAACTTCACATATGAAAGCCTCCTAGATTCCACTGATTCTGACTTTATCATTACAGGTTACTCTGTAATAAATGATAACAATGAGTATAATAGATTTCTAAGGTTATATATTTTAATAGTGGCAACATAATGCAAAGATGCTGACACTAATAATTTAGGCATCCACTGCTTTAAGAAAACCCCATGTACAAAAACCAAATTCTGGAGAAAGAAAGGATAGTAAGTCACAAATTGTATTACATGAGGATTTTCTTTTTATTAACTAAGGCTTTCTCTTGGTTTCTTTTAAATATTAGTGGTTTTCAAGTGATTTAATTGACAAAAATTGCATTTACCTATGAGTTGTCATGAATGGGTTCATGTGGAACACGCTTCTGTGTTACTAATTTTTAATGGTCATGAAGAACATCCACCTACACTTGATCTTGACCAAAAAGCTGAATTTAATAGATGTCCCCTACACAGCCAAGAAAGTTCCCATGCACCATGATATTAGGAGGGTGAGTCCCAGAGCAAAAGGAAACCAAGAGTTTTGTTGGGTTTCAAGGTCTCAGAGAACTTTCTGAGAAAGAAAGATTCCCACATTATGCCATTGCAATGGCATGGACCCCTGGACTCTCTTTGGAGTCAGATAAACATGGGGTTGAATTTAAACTCTGCTACTTATGGGAAATGTTATTTACAGTCTCTGAGCCTCAGTTTTTACCAATGTTCAACACCCTGGTCAAAGCACGCCAATATTTTCCGGTGTCACGCAGAAAAACATCCAGAGGCCTCATTATCCTTATCATGTGGCTACTGCTGACCTCTTTGGTCTCTTACTCACTAAGGTCTAATGACTCAGATGAAGCAAACTCACTTCACTACAGAATCTTTGCGCACACTAAAAACTGGGAAGCAATTGCCCTGGGCCTTTGCATGGCTCCCACTCTTAACTCATTCAGGTCCTTGATCAAAGGTTATGTCCTCAGAGAGGTTCTTCCTGGCTATACATCCTCAAGTACCTCCCTCCGTGGCCCTTCCACTGGCTTGGTTTGATTGGACTTCACAGTACTTTTCATTGCCTGACACATACAATATTTATTCATTTGTTGATTAATTTGTTGTCTGTCTTTGTTGATAAAAATGTAAGCAAAGTCTTTGCCATATTTATTCTGTGTATGACTTTGCCTGCACTTGGTATATATACTCAATGGTCACAGAACAAATGACCTTGGAAATGGTGATCATAATATTGATCTTGCAGGTGTTGTCAGGATTAAGAATGATATAGGTAAAGTCTGGAAGAGAGCAAGTAAATGGTAAGTATTATCATTGTTAATATTATTAGCACAACCCCAGTAAACTCTAAGTTCTTTGGCTGAATCTGTTGGACTTGAATGGCCCTGAAGGACCTTTAATGGACAGTGAGTCAATTCCTCTTAATCAACACACCCCAGGAAGCTGTGTTTCTGAGGTGCCTGTCAAAATTCCCTCCTCCTGCTCATGGGTATAAAACTCAGATGCTTGCAGGGGCCAGGCAGAAAGTAGAAACAATGAGAGCTAGTGAACTGGAGAGGCCATGATCAACTCCAGGTAAAGATTCGGGTTTTTCAGAATATTTGCTTTTTCAAGAAACTCCATATTTTTATGTAAAATCTCCTTATTTTAAAGCAATAGTTAATGTGTCCAACATTTAGAGATTCATTAGGATTCACAGGACTCAATAGTCAGGTTCATGGCTAAGTTTTACAGCAGTGAGATTGTAGGAGATGCAGATCCAATATATGGGGCGAGCCTGAATGGATCTATGCCCAGGCTTCCTTTTGTTCTCTTTCCTCCACAAGGGCTCACACAGAGCTGGCTCTCCCCCTAGAAACAAAATGTGACCACTTGTGTGCCATGTTTCTGTGCAGGGAAGCCCATTAGGGGCTCAGCACCCAAGATTTTTACTGGGGCTGGTCACTCTGTTAAGCACATATTAAATTCCGGACTTCTAGGGGAAAGTGTCCAGCATAAACCACCTTGTTTCACAGTCTAGGCACAGTGAGCTGCTCTTTACATTTAGAAAATGTTTTCTCTCTGTATAAGGAGCTGTTTACCAACCAGTTCCCAGATTCCATTAAAGGGCCACTTTTGAAAGCAGACCTTCCTAGGGATAGCAGTTTCAGACATGTTATGTCAACTCTTTCACAGTTACTAAGTGTTCAGCTTTTATTATGAAACATTCCAAACATATATACACAAAAAGAAAATCATATAATGAACCTTCATGTGCCCATCACCCGGCTACAGCAATTAACACATACCTATGTTGACTCATCTGTGTCACCACTTCTCATCTCATCTCAAATTATTCTGAAGGAAATCTCAGACATCATATTCCATCTGTAAGACTTCAGTGGGTATCTCTAAGTGATAAGGACTCTTGAAAAATGATCTGGAGTGCAAGCTGCCAGTTTGCAACCTCCACCTTAGCCCCATGCCAGGAATCATTTCCAAATGATGATTCTCAGTTGACTGGCCACCTTGCCAGATCCTCCCTCTGCCAATATCACTACCATGAGGACTTGAGCCTGAGGGGAGTATTAGAGAGCATATTTATGAACCCCCATCCCTTCACCCTCCCCCCACCCACCGGTCTCCTGCTGGTCAGAGCCTCACAGCCTAGCATTGAATTTTAGCAGATATTTGCTTTGCCTGAATGATTCCAGTGGTGTATTTTGTACATAACATAGGCTTCTTTGGCTTGATTGTAAATAAATCATCCAAGGGCAGTAGCTAGAGATGTATCTACACCAAAGGGAACTGGCCCATCATCTAGTAAATTCCAATCCTCTCTTCCCTTTCATATTAAAACCATCCCCCTGGGACACTGAGACACCGGATTCTTTTAGTCTTATAACTGAATCTTATTTGGCCAAACAGAAGCAGCCTTTAATTCCCCAGAGGACTCCCACAGAAAGCAGATGTAGGTGTGTTCTGAGCATACTGACGATCAAAGAGAGAAACCAACTTTTGTGCCAGCAACTCTTGATTATTCAGGGGCGGATGATCCAATTTGTGGATTAGCTGGGCCTCTTGACCTTCCCTGATTTCACTGATCATTAGCCCATGGCCCCCTCAGGCCAGGAAGATAAAAGGAGTGTCAGGCAAAGCGGTCCAGTGGCTTCTTGGCTGATCCTGTAAAAGGGGGCAGGGCAGAGAGGCAGTCATATGTAATGGGGAAAATGAGGTTTAGGGATTATCCGGATTTCAATGAGCTGGTTTCTCTTAGCTCCCTGGCCCCCCACCTGAGTCCCTAACATTGCATAATGGACACTTTACCTTAGATGGAGTGGGGCATAGAAATGGAGCTCAGTTGATTCTGAATGTGATATTTCAAGGGCCTGGGGGGCAGGAGTGCAAAGCTGCCCTTTACAGATAGGAGACCCTCAGAGCATCAGGCTCCTCACTATTTTTGTGGTGAGTGTCTCATGGTAGGCATGGTGTGGGAGGGTGGTGGTGGCTTTTACACAGAACATCTCTGCACTAGTAGCAGCAATGGTTTTAACCTGAGAAGGAAGAGATTTCATCTTCTTAGGAAGCACTTTCTGGGATTCCAAAGTTTCTACAGAAAAAGAGATGGGAGTGGGGAGGGGGGAGAAGAAGGAGGAGGAGGAAAGAAAGAAGAGAAAGGAAGAGAGGGAGCAAAGGAGGAAAGGAAGGAGAAAGAAGGTGGGGAAATGGGAGAAACTGCAGTTTGGTCTTGAAGGGGCTTTGATTCCAAAAGACAGTCTTGAATAGGCCTTCTCAATGGCTGGATCAGACTGCTGAACAAGCACTAGATCATAAATCTAACCACACAGCAAATTAATATTATTAGCACAACCCCACAGAGGGCCAGAGGGATTTGGCAGAAGCAGAGACAGGTCTTCAAAGGCATGATCTGCCACTTATCCACTGTGTCTTTGGGCGAGCTACCCTTGAAACCTCCATTTCCTCGTGTGAACAGTCAGGATAATAAGAATGCACATTTCTTCATATGCTGAGAGAAAGAATGAGCCCAGTAGGGGGCACATAGAAAGCACTGGATAGATGAATAGAGTCCTAGAAGGGGTTAGTGAAGTAGACCCCTGCAGAGATGCCCACATCTACATCACCTGCATTCCGTTCCTGTCATCTAAGTGTCTGGTTGCTCCACTATCCCTTGGTGTTTCAGCTGTTCATGGTAGTAAGGCAACCAGGACCCACTGGGCTCATTTATGGACTCTCCCAGACCCACGATCTAGTGACAAGGAGTCTGGTCTAGGCATTTTGAGATCCAGGTCCTGCATAACACTGGCTCGTTCTGCGATACTGGAAAGTCATATACCTTCTCTAATCTGTGTTGTTTTTCTTAAAATAGGAAGGAGAATTCCTCCTCCATTGGTAAGGAGTTGAACAGTATGAGATGAAGAGTGATAAGTGCCACAAATAAAAGGATGATGCAGGAGGGTAGGAATCTAAATTTTTTTTTATTTACTCAAAAAGACTTACTAATTTGTAAAGTTATTAGAAAGTGTTTATATTCTGAGGCTCTATGTCTAGGCAAAAGCCAAACAAAGGAACTTCATGGAACCAGGTGCCTGGGGAGTAACTCCAGGACACCCTCTTTGTCCTCAAGGATGAAGAGGTGTACGCAGTCCTCACTAACCCAGCACCAACAGCCAGTTTAGCTCAGTACTGGAAGCCAGAGATGCAGAAGTTAACACTTCCTACTCAGAGACAAAATAATCAGGAGCTACTACTGTTCTCAAACCTTCTTTGCAGGATCCCTTTACACACTTAAAAATATAATGTTGGTTATGTCTATTTATATTTATCATATCATAAATTAAAACAAATTTTTTTCTTTTTTTTCCTTCTACCTCCTCCCTCCCCTCTCCCCTCTAGTAGCCACTAGTCCATTGTCCATGTCCATGAGTCTCTGTTTGTTTGTCCTGTTCATTTGTTGCTTTTAAGTTTATATCCCACATATAAGTGATATCATGTGATTTTCAGCTTTTTCTGCCTGGCTTATTTCACTTAGTATGATTATTTCAAGGTCCATCCATAAAACAAAATTTTAAAACACAAGAACACACAAGCACACATTTCAATACCTATCAGAAGGCTTCCATCCTCACAGGTCATGGAGCTTCTGGAAAACTCCCCTGTACATTTGTGTGCAAAAGAGAGTTAAAAAAGAAATTCAGTCTTAGTATTAGCGTGAAAATAGTTTTGACTTCTCAGACCCCCTTCAAGAATTTTGGGGACTTCCAGTTTCCCTGGCCCACACTGTGAGAACCACTGCGATGGAGTGGTGCTGCTCAAACTTTAATATACTTGCAAACCACCTGGGAATTGTGTTAAAATGCAGATTCTGATCAACAGATCTGAGGTGGAAAACAAAACTCTGCATTGCTGACAAGTCCCCAGATGATGCTGATGCTGCTGGCACTTAAAGAACACTTTGAGTAGCAAGGCTATAAAGATAAGAAGAAGAAAAGCTTTGACTAAAGTGACCATAAATTGGATCTTAAAAATTAGGCAATGTAATTTCAAATAGTGGGAATGGGTAGGGAGTTCATTCCATGTGGAAGAGATGACATAAGCAAAGATGCAGAAGTAGAAAAATTCAAGTTTGGCCAAAGTATAGGGTTCATAAAACTCTCAAGCCGCCCACTATTCCAACTTTAAGGCTACAGCGCTGTGTGTAGCTTCTGGTCCAGGCAGAGAAGCCACTAGTCTTGGCATCTCGGTGCAAGAGATGTTACACCTATCTCTACCCATCATTATTATCAGAAAAAAAAAAATCTACTGAGCACCAGTGAGAAACAAGGAACTCCAGTGGACGTTGATAGTCTTGCTTTTCCATCCCACTTAAATTTTCCCTTGAGAATCATTATTTTCCCACACTCAGTCTAAATAGTTTGGATGGGGTTGACTCAAGAGAAATACGTGGTCCAGGTTTAGCCAATTAAAGCACGGCCTCCCTCTGGCCACAGTAATTGGTTCAAGAATGGGCATAGGACCCAAGCAAGCCACTGAGAGCTCCCCCTGGTCTTCTGCTAGTTTTACAGAAAGATCATGTGGAGAGACCACAATTTCGGGGAGAGATATGCTCAAGGAGTCCCAGCTGTTTGAGACTTCCCAGCTCAGGCTCCAGACACATGAATGAAGAAGCTTTCTAGATGACCGCAGCTCCAGAACCTTCTGACTACAATTGTCTGAGGAACTCCATGCAGGAACTGCCTGGTTAAGCCCAGTCAACCCTCAGATACATAAGCAAAATAAATGAGTGTTGCTTTAAGCCACTGTTTTGAGTGGTTTATCAGGCAGCAAGAGATAACCAGAACTGAGTCTGGTTGGCTTTCCTACTAATTCCAGAGCTAAAACACCAGGAAATGAATCAAAACTCAGGACAAGAAAGCCGTTGGACAAATAACAAATTCTCCAACTGTCTTCACTTTCACCCAACATGTCAACTGGCTCTGACTGAATAGCTGCTTAGGGTAACTGTCATTTTCCTGAGCATCTGCCATGGGGCCAGTCATCTTGTCAGACATTTTAAAGGCTATATCTTAAATCTGAACAGAGACTTATCATTACCCTATTTATAGACAAGAAAATTGAAGTGCAGAGAGATTAAGTATAGCTGGTAAATGATGGAGCCAAGATTTGAACCCGGTCTTCAGACCCAAAGCCCTTCTTCCTAAAATCCAAGCTGTCTGCCTATTCATTGATTTCTTCTCTCTTCTGCAATGCTTTAACAATTGCCCACAGAATTGGCACTTTCTGCTGTGAGGCAAGACTATAAAACAATGAGACCCTTTTTCTGTACAGCATTTCACACGTGGTCTCATCACATCTCCAGACCCTGCACTCTCCTATTTTCAGAAGTCCGTGCATTAAACCCAGACCCACATATAATATGCTGTCGAGAACAAGAAGCCATGTGGCACAGGGTGGAAGAGCAGGGCTTTGTGGTCAGAGGTCCTGATTAAAATCCTGGCTTCGCCACTTCTAGCTGGACCTCCGGGCAGTGATCAAAACACTCTCTCTGGATCAACATCCTCTTTCCTAAAAGAGGTGTAGTGTATGGCCACTGCACTGGCTTGTCATGAGAATTAAGCCTATAGTCCAGCCTACATTGGAGCAGAGTGAGAATTCCATAAAGTTTAATCGTTTCCATTATGATCTAGAACACTGCCCACTCACTGATGTTTTACTGGCTCAGTTGGTTTCTTCATCTCAGATTGTAAAACTCTCTTGCAAGGAGACATTTCTAAGATTTCTTCAGGGTCCCAAAGCCCATGATAAAGTTTTAAACATGTATTGGTGCTTGATAAATATTTGTCAGCAGCTTGCCTGGTTAAAATCTTGGCCTTCATATTTCTATGGAAAACCATAGAATGCCACAAAGACCATAGAAGGCTACACTGGCCAACGGTACTCTTTGGTGATATAGACGATAAAAGCATACAAGAGATATCGTGCAAGAGGAAGAGGTAGTTGGCAGCCCTTGTATGACTTCCCCAGGCCTTACAGAACATGGAGCTGACGGACCTGGACTGCAATACTGACTTGGCCATCAAAGACTGAGTCCCATCCCCTGTAAGTCTCAGCTTTCTGATCTGTAAAGTGGGGATAGCAATACCTAAAAGGTACTATGGTAATTAAATGAGACATTTAATGAAAGGCATATGCTGGCATGCATAGGCATTCATAAAATGAAATTATTATTAGCTGTACATTTGAGGATAAAATCCCTGGGTTATTCACTCTACATGGCAGTTTTGTCAATCAAGTGAGAATGGATGGCATGATGCTTGTAAAATATTTATAAAGTTCAATTTAAATGAAGTTATTAAAATCCAGAATAAAGTCTAAATCATCCAACATAAATATCCTTTCTGTTTGCATATGCAAAGCAGGACACAGAATATAAGGAAGAAACTATTGGGAAAATTCAGAGAAAGAGATGCATCAATGATCCATTGGCCTAGATCTGGAAAGAACCTTTGAGATCATTCAAATCACTTCATTTATCAAATGGGGAAACCAGAAGCAGAGAGTGCCACTGTGTGGATGGGTCATAAAACCTGGTTGACACAACCAGGAAGGGAATTCTAGACCCAAATGCCCAGTCCAACACCTTTTCACAATTTTCTATCCTTCTGGTCTGCATCAGCTGTATGATAATCCAGGTATCTGCCCTCTGGAACATTCTCAAGCAAACATAGGATGCAAGTGAAAAAATAAGTAAATAAATGCCAGATCAGTTTTAACACCTGAACATTTTCTCATGCCTGGAAGTTGCAGAGAAAATGCCTCTGGGATACCTTTCTTTAACTTCCTTTCTCAATAATGGTATAAAAATTGAAATCAGTGGTACAAAAGAATATGTTGTAGAGAAAATATGCTTTCTACAGGCTGCTTCTCCGTCCATCCCACAGAGACACTGAGCTCTGAGATCCTGGCTTTAAACCTGGCTGAGGCTCAGCCATGAACCCAAGTGTCAGGCTTTGACAAAGAAAGCTCTTCAATGTTGGGAAAAGCTCATTAATATTGGTATTTGAGTTTATCTGTTTTCATGAAGCTCTCCGTGTTTTAAATACTCTGCATGTAATACTGAATTTAAATGTTATTTTAATTCCTTGCACAAAATGAGGTTGATTATTTTTCCCTGGACACCCAGGTTTGAAGGCCCAGTCACCTCTGACCTGCGTTTCTGCTTTGAGCCCTAAGTTCATCCAATTCTAGCACAATCATTTTTTCTTGCTAACCCTATGCCACTGGCCTGCAGCAGCCCTCACACCTCATGCCTACCCTAGAGTCACCTTCCACAAATGTCTCTTTGATCTGTCACTTTAGGACCCTCTTGTCCACAAGACAAGTCTAAAAGTCTTAGCGAGGCAGTAACTCTTTCCTTTTTCACTTCTGTCTTAATCTCCCTCTGTCCCCTGAAAAATGAATTTGCTCTTTGTGATGGTGAATGCTTGCCGTTGTCTGCATCTTCACTGTCTTCTCCCACCTCGACTTATCACAATCTCAGCCAGCCTTCAACTCTTAGCAACTCCAATGCTGCTTCTTCCACGAAGTCTCTGCTGGTTACTCTGCCAGACATTCCACCTACTCTTGTCAGACCTCCTGTAACCTCCGACTGAGCCACCACCTTGACGCATCTAAACCCTTGCATGTCACAAAGCCCCTCCTAGAAGACATATTTTGTTGGGGCAGGAACACATTTCATTCTCTACCCTTCTACAACACAAAGCATTTGCCTTCCGCATTCTAGAGGCTCAAAAATTATCTTTTGATTGAATAAAGGAAAAAAAAAACAATAAAACCACTCACCTCTTTTTTTTTAACCCCGTGTCTTCCAAGACACCCAGCAGAATCCAGTAGACAGGATTGAATTCATCAATTCTGATTTTTCTTTGGATATTATTTGAAAGTTCACTGGCTGCCTCTGTGCCTCAGTTTCCCATCCGTGACCATATGACAAAAATTCTTCTTCCTAACTTACTTTACAAGGCTATTTATTTTCACCTAAAAGGTGGCAATATCATGCTTGTTTTGTTTTGTTTTGTGTTTTAATTTTAAACAGGCTAAGTACACAGAGACATGGAGGATTCTGTTTGGAAGAGAAAGACCCTGGGCCCCGTTGCTTGGAGTTCACTGCCAGCCCAAGGGAGAGAGGCAGGTTCTCTCACCAACCAGAAAAGAAACAGCTGTGGTGACAGATGTTGGTGGCGCTGATTATTCTAGGGCTGTTTGCATTCAGATTTCCCAGGCAGTCTTGGTTTTTTGAAGTCAGTCTCCTTTGACGGGTTTCCCCAGGTCTTGGGAGTGAAAACATACCGCCCCCTTGTCCCATGCATTTCATTTGCTTTTTCTCTACTCCACAAGCACACAGATAAAGGACACCCACCCACTACAGGCACTCCCCATGCCTGTGTGGCTTCAGATTGCAGTCTGAACATAAATGGCCTGGGGGAGAGAAACCTTTATTCCTCCTTAGGTTGCTTTGTGTTGTTGTAGGTGTGTGTGTGTTGGAGAGTGGTGGGGGGC
>NW_006442484.1:8229484-8230550 GCF_000325575.1 Pteropus alecto
TTCTGATCCCACCAGGGACTTCAACTGAATACCAAAAAGGGATGTCTTTGTTCCCTCTAAATGGAGTATTTACTTTGAGCTGGTAAAATGAATTAATGAAAGGAAATGACACCTTCAGCGTTTTGCGGGGGTGGGGGGGGGCGCGGGTAAGTGAAATCAGGAGAGAAGGGAGCTTTTCTTTCCTCCCCTCAAATAAAGGGGAAGACGGGGCAGATGAGGATGGAAGATGGTGAGGGAGGGTGGATCCTGTAGGGTTTTCTGAAATAGACTCTGCTAGAAAACAGGCTACTCTTTCCTGGGATTAAAAGTTCCCTCCTAATACTGTAAGGCCCATGTATATGCAAGCAGTGTGGAGTTATTGCGGCCTAAAATAGGAAACCATTCGCTTGATCTTTTGCTTCAATCCTATTAGGGGCCCCCTGGAGTTCGAGAGAGATACCAGCCTGTCATGTCCCTGTTGCTGTGACGACCCTGTTTTTATAGAACAAGAAAGAGAAATGGGAGTGATTGGCAGACCTTGCTTGCCCCCGAACGTAACACAAAGGGCGACAAAACGAAGAGGAAGTGAGGCCCTTCTCAAGGTCTGACGCTGCTTAACCCTACACCACCTCACACCTGGCCCAAAGCGCCCCCACCCTAGCCTTCTCCAAGGGAAGGGAGGTCGTCACTGCTGCCCAAAGATCACCAATTACTTTTTTGTTTAATAGAGAGTAATACCATTAAAAAGAAATAAAGAAAGAGAAAGAAAAAAGAAATAAAACGGTCTACTATCAACTTCTGGAGAAAAAATGCGAGAGGGGCCTGGAAGCGAGTGAAAGAGCCGATAAGGCGTTCCCAGCCCCGGGCCGGGCCGGCGACATTGTCAGCAGGGGACCGTTTGCCTGACGTTTGGGGGGGCCGGGGCTGGAAGGGGCCGGGCGGGATAAATCCCACCATATGGTGCCAGACTCCAACTTGCCGGCCATAAATAACCGCCTCCCTTTCGAGTTTTCTCGCCGGGCTCCTCCGATTCCCGCTAAAGTGGCGGAAAAGTGCAAAATGCTGTTTGTGCTCATTTTCTGCGCGG
>NW_006442484.1:8230847-8311064 GCF_000325575.1 Pteropus alecto
CGCGGTGGCCGAGGCCCGGGGCGCCCAGACAGTTACCCCGATCAGGAGTTAAGCGTGATTTCCGGGGTCGGAGCGGGACGCTTTGTGCGAGTACTTTTCTCCCAGACTCTTGGGGTGGAGGGGGCAGGGGGAAGAAAAGAAAAAGGGGGGGGAGGAAAGAAAGAAAAGAAAAGTTTCTTTCGGGGGAAGCAGCGAAATAGGAAATGAAGATCCGCTCTGTAGTTTAGCTGAAAGGAAACGCTGTCTAATCCTGACACGTATCGCATTGAAAATAAAACTCTTTTATCTTCATGCGTGCCGAGCCCCCCAAACATTGTTCGGACTCCTACAGGGGGAAAGACGTCATAAAGTGAGAATTTGTTTCATTGTGGGTCTCTCTCCCAACAGGAGGCTTTTAAAGGGACGCCTAACAAAGCGGGTGCCAGGAGGGGGACTTTCCAGGTGAGCCGGAGAAGGGGTGTCAGCCCCCCTCCAAAAGCCCGAGAGAGAGAAAGTTGTTCAATAAAACCGACCAACCCCCTTGTAACACCTCCGGCTTCCTTCCCGAGACCCCTGTCTCTCCCCCAAATAAATTACAAGCGACTCTCTAACTGCGCCAAGCGCCCTTGGCTTCCCAGTAAGCCCCGAAGATTTTAAGAAAAGACGTTCAGGTTTGGGAATCGAAAGGGCCGGACGTGTGTGTGACCCGCTGCCGCCCTGGATTCAGTGTTGTTGGTTCTTTTCCTGCCAGGCGTGATAAAGGAAAATATTTTAACTGCAACCCACAAACTTGTTTTTGAGTCTTTTTCTCTCCTTCCACTATTTTTTTTTTCTCCTTCCAAGAAACAGATCAAGAAAAACTAATTACAAGGCACGGCCCCGAAGTTAAATGAAAATGTAAACCGGCAATACGGAGAGCAAATTAATTTTTTAAAAGATAGATTTTAGTTAGGAAAAAAAAATACGTTGTTCAGGTAACATTTGTTAAAACTATGCTCGATTTCGGGCTAAAAATATCAGTACTGATCCAGAACTCTGAGGTCACTTCTGGGTGCGTTGTCTTTAGAAATTCTAATTTGAAAATGTCCGAGCCTTCTTTTGGGTCTTTGTTTTGTTTTCTATATAGGAAGGTTTGGTGGTTTTTTTGTTTTGTTTGTTTTGTTTTGTTTTTATTAAAAAAAAAAAAAAAATCCCTGTCTGTTTAAATCGAGTGGTCTTGGAAACTGGGAGGATTTAGGAAAGGATTTTTTGAAAGTGGCCCAGTTGATATTTTACTGAAATAATAAATAATTTTTTAAAAAAACTTTCTCTTTTTCGGGTGGATGTCACATCTCTAAAAACGCTTTTGACTCTTGGAAAAGTGGGCACCGTCACACATATCTGATAAGTTGATCCAAGCCAGGGCTTGCTTCCAGGGGTTCCCTTCATACCAAACGAAGAAGGTTTTTGCTATTTTTGCTGTTAATGGCGAGTTTTTGTTTTTGTTTGTTCTCGTTTGTTTTTTAAACACTTTTGGTGGGTCTCCTATATTATCTTCCTGGGGGAAGTTTTAATTTTCATTTCAAAAATGCACAAGCTGCCACACAAAAGGAAATCACACCGCTTCCTAAGGACATTTTTAAATGTCCAAACATTAAAATACAATAATGAATATTTTTAAATGGAATAAAACATATGTCCCATTAACTACTTCTTTCCTATTTGTTAAAAATCTCCAAATACACCATTTTCTTAATGTAGCGTTTATTTGAAGTCATTACAAACCCCGTCTGGTTAATTTTCTTACATTAAGATATGAAAAATTATCTTCTCCAAATCTTCATCCCATGCTTGTTTTGTTTTGTTTGTTAGCTTAACCCCACATCAACAGAGTCCCACAAGAAATAAGTTGACAGATGTTAAATGACATAAAGGCGAGTTATTTGTTTTTTTATAGATGGAATCTTCAGTCTGTTTAATTTATTTTTAAATATGGGAAGGGTTTTTTTTTTTTTTTCTGTTACTGTACTTGCTCAGAGGAGGGCTCAAGAAAAGAAAGCCACGTCCTCCTTTACTGTATCGGCAGTGAATTTGCACCACCTTCTGGTAGGTTAGAGAATGATGAGAACACCACTGCTTCCATAAAGAATTCTTTTATTCACCATGCTTCTATGAACATCGTCCTATTTGTACATGAACTCAGAGCGGCAATAAGCTTTTCTGAGAACTCATAGCAGATTTTCTATAGCCTGATTTTATAAAGATTCTTTGAACCAAGACACCTTTTTTATCACATCCTCGAAAGGGTTCACAAAGTCCTTTACGGGTCCATGTGTGTTAATTTACTAAAATGCCTGGCAGGGAAGTAAAGGATGGCTATAGAATAGTCCTATTCTATTTTGGCTTTCCTCTGTAGAGTGCTTGAAAACAAATGGGGGATGGGGAGGGCTGTAACTGGAGCAGTAGAGAAACAAACGCTTCTCTTTCTTGGGTTCATAAGACCCTCATTACCCACAATTAATCATAATGACATGCTGTATTCAGGCATCTTACTGAGATCTGGAGAGGAGCACACAGATGTGGCTTTCTGGAGATTCCAATCCCTTCTGCAATATGGATTTCAATATACAAAGCTTGTTAGTACCCATTACCAGCTCCCTAGGTCTGCTGTTTCTCTCAAAAGTGCTGGTCAGCACTAGGGTGCCAAGTGTTTTTTGTGGCCTTCAAATAGAGAACATTTTCCATGGCCTTCCTGCCTGGTGATGAAGACCATAGGATCCAAAGGTTGATACTTATCCCTCATAGCCAAACTAGATTTTTTAAAATAGAAAATCTGTCTAATATTATGCAGATGCATATGCATGTGTTACTTCTATCTTCTTATTTGAAGGTGTCTTTTTCAAGAGAAAATTAACTTGATGCTGTGCTTTAGAGAGTGTGTGGAAAATGTAGACCATGTTCCAAAAAAGAAAGGCCAAATCTTTTGCCTGAATAACTGAGCTCATAGAGAAAGGTGTGCAACTGAGTGAAATTGGTGAAGTCATTTGCTGAATTATTCATCTTATGTTAACCTACAAGCATTGACTGAGCCCCATGGACTGTGCCAAGTCTGTGAAGCTTAAACAGCCATGTTGGCTGACACGGGCTAGTTGCATAGCAGGTAAAATTGTCTTCATGTGGATTATCAGGGCTTTCTAGCAGAACTGTGTTCAAGGCACCTATCCAGACAAGGATGTTTGGTTATTTGCACACCATTAAGACGACACCATCAAGGAAGACCAACAATTACTTGTCATCAGCATAATCTAAGATCTTTATTACAAACTTAAGAAGATTATGAAGAACTTATATGAGAAAACTACAAGCTTTCTTGAGGGATATTCCAAAGTAAGATAGTTGTTGGGAAAACATACTATCCATTTGTCAAAAAGGTAAGTTAATACAGACCTTAATTAAAAATAAATTGCTAAAGATTTACATGCGTAGATTAAAGTGTAAAAAGAAAATGAGCAAAAGATACAAATAGGCATTTTACAGCAGAAAAGCACATAAGTCAATAAATACAAGAACAGACTACGTACATGCAGAGCAAGGTCATAATGAGATACCGTTTTCTATACAATACCCATACTGATACTATTTTACAGATACCCTAACACTATTCAATTGGCAAACAAAATTTAAAAGTCTAGCAATAACAAGTATTGGAGAGGATGTGGCCCCACAGGATCTCTTAAGGCTTCTGAAAGGGAAAGATATATAACCACTTTGGAACGCAGTTTGGCATATACTAGGCAACTTGGCAATTCTAATTCCAGGTGTACACAGAAACCTTTTCACCTGCACATATGAAAAAAATTCGTACATGTATTTAGAACAGTGCTAGGCATAATGGTAACCTAAATGTCCATAAATGAGTGAGTATGAAAAGCACAATGGTACATGGACTGAGTGTATACAGCAGTCAAAATAAAGTATAGTGAGATATAGATATAATGATTAAGCTAAGCAACAATATTAAATGAGGGAAAAATATCAGAAGATTACATGTAGCATGATAATCTTTTTGTAAGAATAGGAAACAACTTAAATACAATATATACTCCTTCGAAAAACATATAGATGAGATGAAACTATAAAAAAGAAAAGAATTAATACAAACTTCAGAATGGTTTTCTCAAGCAGAAAGAGGGGAAAGATAGGGTGAGGGCAGATCACATAGCAGAATGTAAATTATTTCAAGATCCTGGTTATTAGGTAGTGGGTTTATGGATGCTCATTACATTCTTAAAATCAAAGGACTAAAAGCATGCACCAATGAAGAGAGTGTGTCTTGAACAAGCAATTCTTTGCACCTAAGATTCAATAAAGATTAAAGAAAATAAAACATGAAAAAATAAAGGCGTTTGTATAATTTTCTTATGAGGAAAGTTCTTACAGACATATCATCAATAGCAAAAACCACAAAGAAATTATCGGTAAACATGACTATCTAAAGCTTTTAAAACTTTTTATATCAAGAAACAAGGGTTAAAAGCTGAACAAGTTAATAAAATATTTTTAATACATATGAGTTAATGACCTTACTATATAAAAATTCCCTTAGAGCAACAAAAGAAGATCCTAATTGAGAAATGGACAAGGAATATAAACAGAAAGGACACAAAAGAATATCTATAAATGGCCAATAAACATATGAAAAATGTCTTCCCACTCATTAATAATCTAAGAAATGCAAATTAAAATAACAATGAAATATGGCAAAAATGGAAATGACTGATATTGCCTGATGTTGGCAAGGATGTGAGGTAATGGGCTTCCTCCTACAGGCTGGTAGAAATCTCTGCATCATTCCTGGATTCCAGTCAGAATCATAACCATAATGGCAGTGCACATTTATTGGGCCTTTATTATGTAGCAAGCACTCTACCAAGTGCATTCTGTGTGTTGAATCCCTACAGCAACCCCAAAAAGTAGGTACTATAATTATCCACATATTTCAAATGAAGTATTTTGAAATGTATATCAAAAGTCATTAAAATGTGTTTATTGTATTACATTAGCAATGTCCTGTGCCTCGACTGCTACAGATAAATACAGAGGGAACTGACATCTTTTTAAAATTTTCTTTCTGTTCATGACTTGAATGCTCACATAACTTCAGTGGCTCTTTGAATCTTTCTATATATCAGATACAAAGGGGTCCTGGAAGTGTGAAAAAAATTCATAACTCTTGACCAGCAATTCCATTTCTAGGGATGTAGCATAAGATGTGTAAGGATATGTGCCAAAATTTAGCTACAAAGGCATTCATACTAGAGTTTTCTGAAATAAGAAAATAATAATAATCCAAATGTAAGACAGTAAAGATTAACTGAATAACTTGTAGTATATTCATAGGATGCAATAGTCTGCAGTCCTTTTTTTGTAAACTATCAAATTATATTTTTAATTAAACTTTTATTTTGAGATAATTGTAAACTCACAAGTAGTTGTAAGAAATATTACAGAGAGAGCCCATATACCCTTAACCAGTTTCCCTCAATGGCGGAAACATTTTGCAAAACTATAGAGCAATATCACAAGACACAAAATATTTCCAATTCCATGGGGATGTTTCATGTTGCCCTTTTATAGCCACACCTATTACCCTCTTACTTCCTTTCCCTCCTTAACCTTTGGCAACCACTAATCTTTCCACATTTCTAAAATTTTATTATTTCAAGAATGTTATATAAATGGAATTATACAGTATACAACCTCTTGGGATTGGCTTTTTTCACTCATCTTAATTCTCTGGAGATTCATCCAGGTTGTTGCATTATCAGTAATTTGTTCCTTTTTACCACCGAGTAGTATTCCATGGTACGATGTACCACAATTTGTTAACCATTCACCCACTGAAGAACAACTGGGTTGCATCCAGTTCGGGGCTATTACAAGTAAAGCTACTATCATCCTCCCTCTACAGGGTTTTGTGTGACATATAGGTCTTCATTTCTCTGGGATAAATGCCCAGGAGTGAATTGTTAGGTTGTCTGGTAGTTTCACATTTAGTTTTTTAAGAACTGCCAAACTGTTTTCCAGAGTAGATGAATCATTTTACATTCTCACCAGGAATGTATGAAAGATCCATTCTCTGCATCATTTCCAGAATTTGATGTTACCATTAATTTTTATTTAAGCCGTTCTGATAGGAGTATAGTGATATCGTTATTGTAGTTTTAATTTGCATTCTCTAATGGGTAATTTAGATGCTGAAATATATATATATGTGTATAAATTTAAATAGACTTCCATTTTCAGAGCAGTTTTAGGTTCCCAGAAAATTTTAGAAGAAAGTACAGAGAGTTCCCATATACCCTCTTACCCACTATACACACAGCCTCTCCCAATATCAACATCCCATATCAGAATGGTACATTTGTTACAATCTATGAACTGACACTGACACATTATCACCCCAAGCCAATAGTTAAAATTACATAGTTTACAACCAAATCCCATAGTTCACTCTAGGTATTGCACATTCTGTGGGTTTTGACAAATTTATGATGACATGCGTCCACCATTATTGTATCACATGGAATAATTTCATTGCCCTAAAAATTCTCTGTATTCTACCTCCTCCTCTTCTCCCGCTTAAGCCCAGGAAACTACTGATCTTTTTTACTGTCTAGAGTTTTGCCTTTTCCGGGAGGTCATACAGTTGGAATCATAGAGTATGTAACCCTTTCAGATTGACTTCTTTGAATTAGCAATGTGCATTTAGGATTCCTCTATGTCTTTCTGTGGTTTATTAGCTCTTTTTTTAAAGCATTGGATAGTAGTCCATTGTCTGAATGTACCACAGTTTATTCACCTACTGAAGGGTATCTTGGTTGCTTTCAAATTTTGGCAATTATAAATAAAGCGGCTAAAAACATATGTGTACACGTGTTTTTGTGAAATAATTTTTCAATTGATTTGGGTAAATACCAAGGAGCATGATTGCTGGATTGTTCTAGTATGTTTATTTAGTCTTGTAAGAAACTGCCAAACTATCTTCCAAAGTGGCTATTCCATTTTGTATTCCCACCAACAACAAATGAGAGTTCTTGTTGCTCTGTATCTTCACCAGCATTTCATCTTGTCAGTGTTTTAGATTTTGACCATTCTAAGTCGATTTGGGTAAATACCAAGGAGCATGATTGCTGGGTTGTTCGAGTATGTTTATTTAGTCTTGTAAGAAACTGCCAAACTATCTTCCAAAGTGGCTATTCCATTTTGTATTCCCACCAACAACAAATGAGAGTTCTTGTTGCTCTGTATCTTCACCAGCATTTCATCTTGTCAGTGTTTTAGATTTTGACTATTCTAATAGGTGTGGAGGGGTATCTCATTGTTTTAATTTGCATTTCCCTGAAGACATAGGATGTTGAGCATCTTTTCGTAATTGCCATCTTTGGTTAGATGTCTGTTCAGGTCTTTTGCCCATTTTCTAGTTGGATTGTTTGGTTTTTTTACTGTTGAGTTTTAAGTATCCTTCATATATTCTACATATTAGTCACTTGTTACATATATAGTTTGCAAATATTTTTCTCACTTTATATCTTTTTTTTCATCCTCTTAATAGGATCTTTCACAGAACAGAAGTTTTTAATTTTATTTATTTGTTTGTTTGTTTGTTTGTTTGTTTGTTTGTTTAAACACCTTTAGCACCTGGGCTTTCTAGGACACCTTTAGCACCTGGGCTTCCTAGGTGGTCTCTCATCCAAGTACTAACCAGGCCCGACCCTGCTTAGCTTCTGAGATCAGATGAGATCAGGCACGTTCAGAGTGCCATGGCCATAGTAGAAGTTTTTAATTTTAATGAAGTACAGTTTATCTATTTTTTTCTCTCACGTATCATGCTTTTGGTGTTGAGAACCCTTTGCTTAGCCCTATATCCAAAAGACACTGTCCTGCTTTTTAAATATAAGTTTTATAGTTTTATGTTTTACATATATGTCTATGATTAAATTTTTGTTAATTTTTGTAAAAGGTTTGAGACTTAGGTTGAAGTTCATTTTTGTCATTTGTCCTGACATTATGTTGAAATTGCTGTCCTTCCTCCATTGAATTGCTTGTGCACCTTACTCAAATATCAACTGAACATATTCCTTTGGGTCTATTACTCAGTTCTTTATTCTGTTCCATTAATCTGTGTTTATTCCTCTGCTAATATCATACAGTCCTGATTTCTGTAGCTACATAATAAATCTTCAAAGTAAGTAGACCAATTTCTCTCACCTTATTCTTTTTTTTCAAAATTGTCTTAGCTATTCGAATTCCTATGCCTTTCCACATAAATTTCAGATTATTCTTGACTATATCTACAAAACATCTCACTAGAATTTTATAGAACTTGCATCAGTTTGGGGAGAATTGACACCTTTACTATGTTGAGTCTTTCAGTTCATGAATATAATATGTCTCTCCATTTATTTGGAATTTCTTCCATTACCATTGTGTTGTTTTCAGCACACAAGTCACTTACCTGTTTTATTAGATTTACACCAAAGTATTTCATTTTTTAGAGTGATTATCAATAGTATTGTATTTTTAATTTCAGCTTATTGTTAATATATAGAAGTGCAGTTGATTTTTATTTGTTGATCTTGTATCCTGTGGCCTTGATGAACTTGCTTATTAGTTCTAGTTTTTGTTTGTTTGTTTTATATTCCTTGGGATTTTCTGCATAGACAATCATGTCATCTGCAAATAAAGGCAGTTTTATCTCTTTGTTTCTAATCTGTATGCTTTTCTTTTCTTTTCTTGCCCCATTGCCCTGGCTAGAACTTCCAGCACTATCCTGAATAAGAGTGGCGTGAGTTGACATTTTTACCTTATTCCTGATCTTAGGGGACAAGTAGTTAAGTCTTTCGTGACTAATGCTAACTATAAGTCATATATATTTTTTAATATTTTTTTCAATTACAGTTTACATATAATGTTATATTACTTTCATGTGTACAACATGGTAATTAGAAATTTACATAATTTATAAAATGATCACCCCAATAAATATAGTATCCATCTGACACCATACAAAGTTATTACAATATTATCGACTACATGCCTTATACTATACTTTACATCCCCATGACTATTTTGTAACAACCAACTTGTACTTCTTAATACCTTCCCCTTTTCACCCATTCCCCAAACCCCTTCCATCTGACAGCCATTCATTTTTTTGTTTTGTTTTGTTTTTTGGTCTGCATCTATGAGTTTGTTTTGTTTGTTCATTTATTTTATTCTTTAGATTCCACATATAAGTGAAATCATATGATGTTTGTCTTTTTGTGGCTTGCTCTACTCTAAACAATATCCTCTAGGTCCATCCATGTTGTTGCATATGGCAAGATTTCATTCTTTTTTATGGCTGAGTAATATTCCATTGTGTATATGTACACCTTCTTCTTTATCCATTCATCCACTGATGGACATCAGGTTGCCTCCATATCTTGGCTACTATAAATAATGCTGCAAAGAACATATAGATGCATATGTCCCTTCAAATTAGTGTTTTGAGTTTCTTTGAATAAATACCTAGAAGTGGCATTACTGGATTCTTCTGCATCTCTTGCTATAGCCTTTGTTTTAACATCTATTTTGCCTGATATAAGTATTGCTACCCCAACTTTTTTTTTTAGTTCTATTTTTATAAAATATCTTTTCCATCTCTTCACTTTCAGTATGTGTGTCTTTTGATCTGAAGTGAGTCTCTTGTAGGTAAAATATATAAAGGTCTTATTTTCTTATCCATTCAGTACCCGATCTTTATTAGAGCATTTAATCCATTTACATTTAGAGTAATTGCTGCTAGATATGTAGTTATTGCCATTTTATTATTTACATTTTTAATCTTTTTCTTTTCTTCTTAAAGAAGTCCCTCTAACATTTCCTGTAATATTGGCTTGGTGATTATGAATTCCTTTAGCTTTTTCTTGTCTGGGAAGCTCTTTATCTGTTCTTGTATTCTAAGTGATAGCATTGCTGGGTAGAGTAATCCTGGTTGTAGGTCCTTGCTTTTCATCACTTTAAATATTTAGTGCCAATCCCTAATGGCCTGCAAAGTTTCTGTTGAGAAATCAGCTGACAGTCCTATGGGAGTACCCTTGTAGGTACCTAACTGCTTTTCTCTTGCTGCTTTTAAGATTCTCTCTTTGTTTTTACCTTTTGGCATTTTTATTATGATATGTCTTGGTATGGGCTTCTTAGGGTTCATCTTCCTTGGGAATCTCTGTGCTTCCTGGGCTTGAATGTCTATTTCCTTCACCAGGTTAGGGAAGTCTTCCATCATTATTTTTTCAAATAGGTTTTCAATTCTTTGCTCTCTCTCTTCTCCTTCTGGTACCCCTAAGATGAGAATGTTGGTATGTTTAATGTTATCCCAGGGGCCCCTTAATCTATCCTAATTTGGGGGGATTCTTTTTTTCTTTTTGCTGTTCTAATTGGGTGTTTTCTGCTACCTTACCTTCTATCACTGATTTGAACCTCTGCTTCATCTAAGCTACTGTCAATTCCCTGTAATGTATTCTTTATTTCAGTTATTGTGTTCTTCATTTCCAACTGGTTTTCTTTTTATGTTTTCTATCTCAATTTTTTATGTTTTCTATATTTTTATTGAAGTTCTCACTGAGATCATTGAGAATCCTTATAACCAGTGTTTTGAACTTTGAATCTGGTTGGTTTCTTGTCTCCTTTGTGTTTAGTTCTTTTCTGGGAACTCTGTTCTGTTCTTTCATTTGGGACATGTTTCTTCATCTCTTCATTTTGGCTGCCTCCCTGTGTTGTTTCTATGTATTAGGTACAGCTGCTATGTCTCCTGACCTTAGTAGAGTGGCCTTATGTAGTAGGTATCCTATGGGGCCCAGTGGCACAGTCTCCTTGTTCACCTGAGCCAAGTGCTGTAGGTATGTCCCTTGTGTGGGTTGTGTGTGCCTTTCTGTTATAGTTGAGCCTTGGTTGCTGTTTGCACATCAATGGGAAGTATTGATCTCTCAGGCTGATTGGTTGTAAGAATTGGCCGTTGTGCAGAGGCTGACTCTACATAGCAAAATTTGTTTTAGCAGAGCTCTGGTGCCTGACCAATCTGCCCTTTGGGACTTGTTGTCTATGGAGGTGGCCAGGTGGTACTCCAGCATGACTGAAGATGGTCATCAGGCGTGCTGGCCCGGGGGTCTTCTGGCCAACTTCAGCCACTGCCTGTGCCCTGCCCAAAGTCACCTGGCATGAGCCATAAAGCAATCTACAGATGTCTTCCACCCACTCTGAGCTTGGAGGTGCTTTGAGAGGCCAAGCTGCAGACCAAGTCTGCTTAGCAGGAAGTATAGGACACACTGAGGCCAGATGCTGCTTGTTTTGAGTTTGTGAACACCTTTGAGATTTTAGGAAAGTCTGCAGCAGGAGCTAAGGCAAGTCATTTGTATGGAAAAGCCACTGGAAGTGGCTTGGGTGGGCCTGCAAGTTAAGTGGGGTGGGGTCTCAAGGAATCACCAGGGCAGAATTAATGATGTTAGTCAGGTTGTTGGAGACTCAGATATGGTGGCCTCCTGTATCTGCACGCTAGGTAGGGGCAGGGCTCAATAAAAGAAGAAGTACTGGTTTCTGCCAGTACTTCTGCTGGAAAAAAGCTGCCCCTCCAGCCTTTGCTCTGAGGCCAGACAATTTAATTTCTCCCAGTATGTCCCTGGCACTTTTCAAGCTGCTGCCCCAACACTGGAGCTCAGAGTGAGTGAGTCCATCTGCGAGTATGTTTGTGGGTAGGCCCTTTCAAAGGAATGCCTGGAACTTTAGCCACTCTACATCTCACTCAGCCACAATCTCTGCTGCTTTTCATAGCCAGAAGTTATGGGGACTTCTCTCCTCAACACTGATACCCTGGGCTGAAGAGCCTGGTGTGGAACTGAGACTCCTCGCTACTCAGGGGGGACCTCTTTAGCCAAGATAGCCCTTCCAATTTTTAACTCCCACACATGGGTATGAGGACCAGCTTGTTCAGCATCTATATCTCTCCTGTCTTTGTGTCTTCTTCTGTATGCCCTCAGTTATAGGATTTCCATTCAGCAAGGCATCAGGTGACTCTCAATGATGGTTTGTCTGTAATTTAATTGTAACTTTGATGTGGTCATAAAAGGAGGCAAGCATAGCGTTGACCTACTCCTCAGCCATCTTGACCAGAAGCATATATATGTTTTGTTTTGCTTTTTAATCAAGTTTCGGAAGTTTTCTCTATTACTTCTTTTCTAAGAGTTTTGTCATGAATAAGGGTTGAATTTTTTCAAATACTTTTCTTCATCAGTTGATATGATTATGTGATTTTCTTCTTTAGCTTGTTAATGTGGTGGATTACATTGATTTTAAAATATTGAACCAAGCATGCAACCCTGAAACAAAGCCAACTTGACCATGATGTATAATTTTTTTAATGTATTGTTGAATTCCATTTGCCAATATTTTGTTAAAGATTATTGTATCTGTATTTATGAAAGATATTGATTTGTAGTTTTTGATTGTTTTGCTTTTGTTTTGTTTTGTTTTGTATTTGGTTTTGATAGCAAGGTAATACCAGCCTCATAAAATGAATTGGAAGTGTACTTTCCTCTTCTATTTTCTGGAAAGGATTATGTAAATTTGGTACTAATCCTTCTTCAAACATTTTGTAGAATTCTCCAATGAAACCATATGGGCCTGGTGATTTTCTTATGGGGGTTTTTAAATTATGAATCCAATTTCCATAATAGTTATAGGGCTGTTTAACTTACCTATTTCATATTGGATGAGTTGCGATAGCTGTATTTTTTTAAGAAAGTGATCTACTTAATCTAAGTTGTCACATTTATATCTGTAGAGTTGTTCATAGTATTGTCTTTTAATCCTTTAGATTTCTACAGAGTCTATAATTATATCTCCTATTTCATGCTTGATATTGGTTATTTGTGTCTTCTCTCTTTTTTTTCTTGTTTCAGGTTTGCTAATTTTATTGATCTTTTCAAAGAACCAATTCTTCGTTTCATTGATTTTTCTCTATTTTTCTGTTTTCTATTTCATTGATTTCTGTTTTTGTTATTATTGCCTTCCTTCTGCTTGCTTTGAATTTAATTTTGCTCCTCTTTTCTTAGGTACTTGAGGTAGGAATTTACATATTTATTTGAGACATTTACTCTTCTCTAATATATCCATTTAGAGATATAAATTTCCCTCTAAAATTATCTGTATCTTACAAATTTTTATGTCATATTTTCATTTTCATTTAATTCTATGTATTTTTAATCACTCCTGAGACTTTGATTTTGATTTATGGGTTATTTAGAATTATGTTGTTTAGTTTCCAAGGGCTTGGATATTTTCTTGTTATCTTTATGTTATTGATGTCTAGTTTAATTCCATCGTGATCAGAGAACACACTTTTGTAAGATTTCAGTTGTTTTAAATTTGTTTTATGGCCCAGAGTATAATCTATTTTGGCATGTGCACTTAAAGAGAATGCATATTCTGCTGTTGTTAAGTAGAATGCTTTTTAAATGCTGACAATGCTGTTGGTTGATGGCACTGTTAAGTCTCATATCCTTGCTAATTGTTTGTTTAGTTGTTCTATCAATTCTTGAAATAGGAGTGTTGAAATCCTCACCTATTGTTGTAGATTTGTCTGTTTCTCCTTCCATTTCTATTGGTTTTGGCTTTCCATCTTTTTCAGCTCTATTTTTTGTTGCATACACATTTAGAATTATTACATCTTCTTGTAAGAGTAACTCTTTTATCATGAGATAATGTTCCTTTCCAGCAATTTTCTGAATTCTGAAATCTACTTTGTGTAATATTATATATAGCCACTTTTGATTTCCTTTGATTAATCTTTGCATCATATACCCTCTTCCATCTTTTTAATTTCAGTTTGCCTAAGTCATTGTATTTGAAGTGAGTTTCTTTTAGACAGCAGATATTTGGGCCATACTTTTCAATCTAGTCTCACTTTCTGCCTTTTAATTGATGTTTTCAGACTATTTACAGTGGCTTTATATATTGATATGTTAGTGCTCAAATCTACCATTTTAGTTTTTATTTTCTGCTTGTTCTTCCTGTTTCTCATTTCCCAGTTTTTTTTTTTTTGCCTTTCTGTGTTTTACTTAGATGCTTTATCAAATTACATTTTGATTTAGCTATCTGTTTTTAATGTATCTTTTTGTATAGCTTTTGACTAGTTGCTCTAGATATTACATTCATGTATATATAACTTATATATATAATGCTTTAACCCATCTCTGGATCCTGTGTAGTATCCATTATCCATTTAGCAAACAATTGCAAAGTAATACAAGTTACTTCTAATTTTATTTTAATTTAGTCTCTCAAATGATCATTTCACGAGAAAGAAAGTCATTCCAGAGCTACTCATGAATGTAGCACAACAGAAGGAAATTATTTGATAATGTAAAATTCTTAAAACAAAATATTTTTGAAGGAGAGAGAAGACAGAGATGGGGCGGGGGGAGGAAAGGAGCGAGAAAGAGAGAGAGAATACAACAGAAGGAAATTATTTGATAATGCAAAATTCTTAAAACAAAATATTTTTGAAGGAGAAAGAGAGAAGACAGAGATGGGGCGGGGGGAGGGATGGAGCGAGAGAGAGAGAGAGAGAGAGAGAGAGAGAGAGAGAGAGAGAGCAGTCAAACTGCACTTTGCATTAGACTCTTCCATGTACAGAATTGATCATTTGGTTAGTCAGAGAGTACCTCTAGATAGAGAAGTTCTCAAGCTGGTGGCCTGTGGACCTAATCTAGCCAGACATTTTTACTCTAAAATTGGTATTTTCCAGCTTCTTTTGAAAAATGGAATGATCTAGAAATACTAATTCACAAATCCTTATTCACAAACGTATACCTTGAGTAGAGCTAAGCAGTGCTGCCCATTAACGTGGACGAACACACTCTGTGCCCCAGAGCCCAGCACTTCCTCCCGTCTTTCACCGTCTTCTTCACTGAGGTTTCATTTGCTGTCATACTGGCTCTTATGGATATTTATTTAGCATTTTCTGCTACAGAAATCTCTACAGTTTCTCTACTGTAAAAAACAAAATATAAAAACCTCCGAACAGGGGAATTTCAACCAAAGCATACATTCAACTAGTATTTGTTGAGGACCAGGTGCCAGGTCCTCAGACTGGAAAAACAGATGTAAATTTGATGTGGAGCTTCCAATTTTGTAGGAAAGAAAATTAAGTGCATAACAAATCACCATAATTGTTCAAAAGGATCAGGGCTGCATGAGCGAGATGCACAACGGGCTAATCATACCCTTAAGGCAATGATCGGTCCTGCTGTCTGTGAAGATGTACCCCAAACATTTTAGGTCCTCCTTTGGGTGACACATCAATGGGATGTCCAGACATCTGTTAAAAAAATATTGCTCTTGGTAAGAAAGTTCCCTCTCCTATCCAGATATTTTCCAGCAGATATACGCAGCCTCTATCTGTCTTGCCAATTGATAGGTCTAAGAATAAGAATCACAAAGGAAAATAAGGACAGTTACCCACATCCAGAATAAGTAACTCTTCCCACTTACTTCACTCTCCTTTGAATATTAGAAAACCTATATCATGAAACTCTACTTTACACAGAGGTAGTTAGGGTAAAGTTATGAAATGCATTATTCTAAAAAGGTCATATAGGAACAAACACATGTACACACACCCATATGCATATCTATATGCATATGTGTGTATTTATATAAATGTACATACGTATGTATGTACATACATATAAAAAGTCTTACCTATCTATCCATCTATCTATCTAAATAAATTGACTAAATCATGTTGGTTTCTTAAGGATAGACTAAAATATTTGGGCATGTTCAGAGACACCTTTAGAGAGGACCTGCCCCTCACAAACATTCAGGGACAGATTGGGCTGGGTATCCCATAAGATTGACCCAAGTCATGTCTTCCCTGGTGCTTTTTCTTATGTTAGTTCTTGTATTTATTTTCTGACACTGGTTCCATTTAGAGGGAAAAGGTTAAAGCTCTTAATCCCTCTCTATGCAGAACTGAAGGGATTTGGGCCCTCTGAACATAAGGGCTGTAACCTTCTTTGGATTTATTGAACTGCATGATTACAGCCAAGAAAATAAATGTATGGAGTACTTGGAATATGAGTAGCTTGAATGGAAAGTAAGACATGAATAATTAATAGGATTAAGAGAGAGGAGTACCTACATTTATTTTAAGGTGACCCTGGCAGCTCATGGGGCCAAATTCCCCAGACTTTAAGGATGCAGCATCTCCATGGAAAGTAATACCAGCTTTTCATGTATTAGTTCAACTCCAAAAGTCCCAAAATGACTGACAACATGTCTGACTTTTAGGGTGGAAAATACAAGTGCTGAATCTTCGTCTGGCATTTTAGATACTACTGCTGAGGACACATGGCAAAAAATTATATCAGACCCACAGCATAGCTCAAAGGAGCAGCTGCTATGGACATGGCAAAGGTTGAAATGTAATCTTGGCTTTGCTCTTAACCAGCAAATGACCATGGACATGTCACTCCTGCTACATGGTCTTCACTTTCCTGTGTCTATAGTAAGAAGAGTGGACCAGAAGAATCTTAGGTTTTTCTTAGCTTCAACCCTCCCTCTGACTCTGTTTGATCATTGTATGGTAGACTGAAGAGTGATCCCCAGAGATGTCCTCATCTTAATCCCAGGATATGTCACTTTATATGGCAAAAATTATTTTAAAAATATGATTAAGGATATTGAGATGGGGAGATTATTCTGGATACTTCGAGTGGGCCCTAATTGTAATCACAAGGGTCTTTATAAGGGGAATACTAAGGGAGATTTGATACAGAAGAAGAGAAGGCTGTGTGATCAGAGCTTAGAGGGATGCGGCCACAAACCAAGGAACACCAGCAGCTAACGGATGCTGGAAGATGGGAGAAATAACTCTACCCTGGACCCTCAAGAGGAAACCAGCCTTGCAACCATCTTAATTTTAGCCCTGAAGATTCAATTAGACACCCAGCCTCCATAACTGTAAGAGAATAAATTTTTGTTATTTTAAGCCACTGCGTTTGTAGGGGGTTATAGCAGTAACAGGAAAGTAGTGCTCACATAGACACTGGCTTTCCAAGCAGTTTCATGGATGTGATGCCTTTTGCCTCCTGAGTGCCCTGCTTTATGCAATAATGTTACCTGCCTAACCCCTGAGGGCACTGGAGTTGGCAACCCTGGCACTCCTCATGAAGGCTGACTCTGATGCTACAGTCACCATATATTTATTCACTCACCCAGTTATTCAACCAGTATACACTGAGTACCTGTAGGCCAGGCACTCTGAAGGTGTAAGAATGGACAAAATGCATTGCTCCCCTCTACACAGTCTTGGATGACAAACACAGACAATAGTTTTGGGATAGTAAAAAGAGTAATGCAAATGTGGAGAAGTAGAGAGGATGGGCCTTGCCATTGTTGGTCATCAAAGGGGGCTTCCTCTCTGGGTACCAGACAGGAACAGAATGAGAGGTGTAAATATGCCAGAGCATTGGTCCACATCACTGCTCATGGCCACAGGAGGGCAACACCTCTGATTCCAGGTCCAGACACCTCTTCACTGACTCCAGCTTCCACCACTACCTCCCATGCCCTTCCAAGGACAGAACCCAGGTTAGCCGACTGGCCAATGCTTTCTCAGAATCCTGCCTCTTGGTGGTTTCAATTAGTGTTTTTCAAACTGAGAGCCATGACCCATTAGTGGGTTGTGAAATCAGTGGAATAGATCGTAGCACTTTTAAAAGCAGAATGGAATTGAATAGAAAATATTAAAGTGTGTTGTACCTTGTCAATAGAGATGCTGTTTTGGAAAAAGTTTAGTTTCAGAAAATTATATATATATAAAATCATGATGTAAAATATATTTGTTACTATGGGTCTTGAATAAAATAGTCTGAGACGCTGATTTAACTGTTTTAAAATGAAATAAGCTGCTGTGAGCTTTTCTGGAAAAATATGGACAAGAGGTGGTACAAAAAATACTTAAATGAAAAAGCAAGTGAGTATAATTGAGCTTACACCAACAATCTCCAACCCGGTAAGCACACGCGCATCTTATTATGTAGATGGCATTATCCTCGGCAATCCAAAAGGCACAATAACAAATAAGGCCCAGAACTCAGCACTTCCAGCTCTTAGAAAAGGTGACATATGAGCACACTTACTACTGATTCTGGGCAAAATGTAGTTCAAGTACCAGAAAGGCACCTCGAAGACTCTGGGCCCAGAAATTATAGATATCCTCATGGAGAAGATGGCAATTGAGCTGGCCCTTAAACTTGGGTTAGTTTTTAAGTGAGATATGGGAAAGGCTTTTAGGAAGAGGGTACAGCGCGGATATAAAGGCAGAGGGGCAGAACAGTACAGAGCCTCTCCAAGAAGTAGGAATTACTCTTATTTGATTGAGTACATTATGAATAAGGGTAGGTAGAGTTTCTGTGGGAGAAAACACTACAAAGATAGATAGGGACCTCCAGCAGGCCATGGACCCTCTTTGACCACCAGTTTCTTTTCTGCTCAATGAAGTTAATGGGACTTACTTTACTCACCTTTCCTGTGTTAGAGACTATAAAGAGACAAGTCATGGGACAATCCATTGAAGAATATTGCCCAATTCATCTACTCCCTCAACAGAAGTTCCTGAGCCTCTGCTGTGTGGCCAGGACTGGTCTGAAATATGATGGTAGATGAGCAGTGCCAAGCCCTGTGATGCATACAGAAACGTATGCATCAGATCACTCCCTCTGCCTTGGAAACTCAGGAAGTGTCAACAAGGGCAGGACATGTGAGCTGAATCTGGAGGAATAAGTTTGAATTTGTGAAGGAGACAGGAACTTCAGGTGGAAGGAACAGCATATGTCATGGTTATAGATTAGTGAATGGGGTTGATGTGTCCAGCGGGTCCGTAAGCTGGGGCTCCTGGGACGTGGGAGGTGTAGACAAGGCTGTCTTGCATGGAAATGCCCTGCTGAAGGCATCAAAGAAATTTAAAATTCAATCATTTGCCATGGCTTTTCCAAGTCCCACAGAGGCGCCATCTGCTGGCCACACTTTGTACCTGCAAGGATGGGTAGGCCAGAGGGAGAGTACTTTTCTAACTCGCAACAAGGTTGTACATGGGCTAGATAAAGCTTGAAAACGGAAGACTTGTGGGAAAGGCAGATGAGTTCTGAGGGGAGTGGGAAGGAAATTCCCTTGGATAGCAAAATGAATGTTAGCACGTTCATCATCAGTTCTCCTCGGTGTGAACTTCAGGACTCTCCTCCCCATTCCCAAACTCAGCTCCCTACCAAGACTCTTCGCTCTAGCTCCAGTACTTAATTTTCTCCCTTCTCAGACTACTTCTAAGCATTCTTTTCTTCCAGCTATGGTCTGCCCCTCTGCCACCAGCTCCAGGCAGGCTTCCCAGATTCCCCCACCAGGACTAATCGCTGCCTTCCGTTCAGTCCCTCTCTTGCCCCCTGGAGGTTTGCATTTAAACATGTCTCCTGTGTGCAGGTGACACGCACATCCCTGTGTTTCAATCATTTGTGTTTCTCATATCTGCTCAGCTCATCAATTTCATGGATACACCTTCAGGTCACAGACCCCTTTGTTTTCCCCTTTATGATGCCACCTAGCTGGCATAACAAATAGTGTCCCACAAAGGACCATTTCTGATTCACTAAGAAAGGAATTAAATCTCTGGATGAGCTGTCATAAGATAGGTGCCAAGAGCCAAGAAGAGCTCTCTCTGGAAGTGGGAGCGGGGTGGAGGCATTCAGCTATACCTTCCACTCCTACTATAGCCTCCTTACTTCAGATATTTCCATAAAGAAACATCCATTCAGGCCCTAAAAAGAGAACAGACTGAGAACATAGAATCCCGTGACTTATACTTGCATTAAGGGGTAAAGAACTGACAGTGTCTTCTTTTTCAAGAAAGGTTTAGATATAATATAGGCCAGGGAGCATGAAGACATGAAGCATCTGTGAGGAGAAAGGGGCACCATGGACAAGAAAAATAATTTTATAAAAAATAAAAAGAACATAGACTCTAGACATACCACACAGGAGGCAGAACTGGAATGGCAGACTCAAGAGTAGTAGATGCAGTTCTCCCAGTCACTGTCTGTCTAGCATGGTGCACCATGATTTTCTTCTCCCAGACATCAGCTACTCCTGTCAGTTAATTTTTTCACTGTCCTCAACAACTCCAGACATCAGCTGGGGGAGAAGGATATTCTGGGTGAAGACAGAATGGGAATTAGCGGGATCCAGGGTTGAGAAAAGAGCCCAGGAGCAGAAGTCCATGTGACAAAGGTCAACATGTCAGATAAGGAGCAGAGGTGGGGCATAATGGAAAGAGCAAAGCCTTACAGGGTAGATGCCATGAACTGAATGTGTAAGTCTCCTGACCATTTATATGTTGAAGCCTTACTCCCCAGTGTGATGGTATTTGCAGGTGAGGCCTTTGGGAGGTGATTAGGTTACAAGAGTAGAGCCCTCTTGAACAAGATTAATGCCCTTATAAGAACAGACACGTGAGAGATGATCTCTCTGCCATGTGAGGACACAGCAAGAAGGCAGCCATTTACAAGGGAGCTCTCGCCAGGAACCCAATTGGCTGGCACCTTGATCTTGGACTTCCAGCCTTCAGAACTGTGAGAAATAAATGTTTGTTGTTTAAGTCACCCAGACTATGGTAGTTTGTTATAGCAGCACAAACTGACTAAGACAATAGACAGAGCTGGACTCTCTCCACCACATGTTCCTGTCCCTCCCAGAAGAATGTCTGGCACTGTTGTGAACGAAGCTTTGTCTACAAAAATGAAGACAAAGAAATTTATATTTGAGAATAGATTAAATAATCTTGCCCTAAAGAGGCTGCTAGTATTCACAGCCAACCACAATGCAAAGCAGATTATAAATTATGCAATAAAGCCATAAATAAGGTAATGTGGAAAGATAGAGAAGAGCTGGTTTAATTTGTGCCAGAATATATAGAAGCTTGAATGACATGGCAAGGCCTGTGGTCTAAGTATGGATGTAATAAGATCTATCCGTGTTGACTTATCTACCATTTCTGCTACATTGGAGGGCAGGGGTTAGAGCTAGAGGACCAGTTAGAAAGAAATCACAATGAAAAATAGTTCCTAATCCTGAGCACTTGTCTCCTTTGTGCCAAGCTCTGTTCTAAGTGTTCATGTGTTTAACACAATTGAACCCACAGTGGTGTGGAGCCAGTGTCATGGGTTGAATTATGTCCCTCAAAAAGTGATATGTTAAAGTCCTAACTCCCAGAACCTCAAACGTGACCTTATTTGGAAATAAGGCGTTTTCAGACGTAATTACTTACATTAGAATAAAGTTATACTGGAGTGAGTAGGGTCCTTATCCAATGTGACCGGCATCTTTACAAAAAGGGGAAATTGAACACAGACACGCATACAGGGAGAACACCACATAAAGACAAAGGCAGAGCTAGAAATGATGCATCTACAAGCCAAGGAATGCCAAAGATCACCAGAAAACCACCAGAAGCTATAGGAGGAAAGGAAGAGAGGGAGAAAAGACAGGAGGAGCCATTTAAAAAATCAAGTTAGAGGAGACTCAGCTGATTGTGACAGAGGTTGAATTTCATCTCTAAGTAGACTTAGAACCCAAGTCTCCTTTTTTACCACCTTGCTCATTTGGCCTCACAATATAGCCAACCCCAGCTACTAGTGAGCTCCTTGTGTACTGTGGTATTATATGCAGATGCACTACTGCAAAAGTGGAAAGAGCATTTGGTTGGAGCCAGAAAACTGGGCTCCTGTCCCAGCATGACTGCTCATCAGCTGGGTGACCTTGGATAAGAATAAGTTGGCCTCCTTTCCCTGGCCTGCTCCCTGTGTGCACAACAAGGGCCTTAGCCCAAAAGGCTGCTGTCATCCTTCTCTTCTCAATTCCTGAGGGATCTCCCTTCTAGTGTGACTGGAAGACACTCCTGCCCTTTCATTCATGTTCCTGCCTCAACAGCATCTTTCCTGAGAAGATTTTTCTGGGTATCCTGGTCTATAGAGAGCACCTTCTACAGAGCCCTCAACTCTGATGGCCCATCCCACAGATGGGCTTGAGCCCATATTTAGCTTCTGCTGTAGGTGATCCACCCCCCATGGGTCTGTACTCTTTCTCAAACTAGTTAGAAAATTTCTTGAGAGCTGAGCATGTGTTTTGTAGTTTTTCTGTAGCTCTCACAAGAATAAAAACAAAGTTAAATATAATACCTATAATAATAGCAATGATGACAATGATGATGATTGACAGACTTTACGGAGCATTTCACATACATATATCTCATCTTCTCCTAATAACCACCCTGAGAAGTGTAATCTTTCTCATCTTGCATTATGGAAGCTGAGACACAAAGAGGTTACCAGGCTTGCCCAAGGTACCCCAGGAGGAAGAGTTTGGAGTCTGGGTGGCTCTGATGCAGAACCCTTGTGTTTAAGAACTGAATTGCTACTGCCTGCCAAAGCGTGGCAAGGTGCTGAGCTCTCTGTCCTTGCTGCACACATCACATCCATGCACATGGCTGTTCAAATGCCTTCAGTTTGTAGCACTTTTACACTTTTGTCTGATTTATCTCTATATTTCCGGTGCCTGGCACAATCTTCAGTATACGAATGTCTGAACGAATGGAGATGTTCTGAAAGAGAGGTCATCCCGCACCCAGGCCTTGCCAGCCGTTCACGGGTCCAACACTGTTTATTCATCCATGTTAGATCACTGGGAGGATGGAGGATGCCTCCCATAATACCTGTAATACCCATAAGGCTATTAGCACAAGCTAAGAAAGACCCCGCTCACTTTAAATTATCTATGCAAACGGTATTTACCTAGCACCCTCTCTGAACACAGCCCTGCACAGGTAATTTATCTTTCATATTTTCTTTTAGTTCATTTTAGGACTTCTTAATAAACTCTGGGCAGCTAACTAATTTACATATCTGATGGCACAAAATGTACATTTACATAGCAGCTTCTAAAAAAAAAAATGTGCCAAAAAATTCTTCAATAACTCCCTGCTAAGTTATTCCACTTTTCAGTTAACAGGAGACTAAGACAGGATTCTAAATTTTTTTTTGCTTCTATCTCCAATGCCACTGCCCCACACCAGTTCAGTCCCAAACTTTTCAAGAGTCTTCCAATGCAGTATGGCTACAAATCGCCCAGGGACCTTGTTAAAATGCTAATTCTGATTCAATTGGTCTAGAGTGAAGATAAAGAGTCTGTAGTTCCAACAAGCTCCCAGGTGATATGGATGCTGGACCACAGTCTAAGAAACAATTCTTTAATTTTCTCCCTGCTTCAGTGGGACCTTTCCTTGCCACTCCCAGGCCCATCCTCCATTTTCCCAGTAATCTAACACAGGGGTCCCCAATCCTCTGGTTGCCAACCCATACAAGTTTGTAGGAACCAGGCCGCACAACAGGAAGTGAGTGGCAGGTGAGCAAGTGAAGCTTCATCTGTATTTGCAGCTGCTCCCCAGCGCTAGCATCACCACCTCAGCTCTACCTCAGATCATCAGGCATTAGATTCTCATAGGTTCCTGGTGCCAAAAAGGTTGGGGACTACTGATCTAAGACACAAAACTGATCACCTCACTTTTCTGCTTGCAACTCTTGAGATTCTACCCACGCTTCTAGGCCTGGCTCTGGTCACAGTGGTCATCTCGGAACTCTGCCTTCCTGCCTCCCCTCCCTTCAGTCGCCCCATCGTACTACTTACTCTTCCCAAATATGCTCAGTGTGTTTGTCCTTTCTCTGTGAAATTGCTCACACAGTTATTCCTGTTGTTCCACAAAGCTTTCCTGACCTCCCGTTTCTTCCTCAAGCCTGATGAAAAATCCCTTCTCTCTACCTCCACTACATCCTCTGTATATTTCCACCAGACACAGGTGTGTTGATCCAAGTTGTTCTACCCACCAGACTGAGACTTTTTTGCAGACAGGGACCAACCATGTCTCGCTCATCTCCATGTCCTCTGTGACTCATATATTTATGGAATGAATAGATGAGAACCTCTTTGAAATAGTCTTTGACGCAATGCATAAAGACAGTTAATAGAATTTCTAAAAGAAACAATAGCTACTTTGTTTTAAAAAATACAAATCATTGCTACTTTTTAAGGCTAATTAGATGTTATTTGCTTTGCAATGTGCAGATAAAAATTCTAAATGTTGAGTTGCATTCATTTTTTTAAGAGTGTGCAACTTAAATTCATTTAGTCCATGATCTGCAAAGGGGATAATGCTCATTGAAGTGGCTGCCGCACAATCTTTATTCAATATTGGAGCCACTGTTTGTGAAGAATGGTTTCTTTTATTTTATTAAATTCATTGGGGTGACATTGGTTAATAAGATTATATAAGTTTCAAGCATACAATTCTATAGCACATCATCTGTATATTGCATTCTATGTTCATACAAAGTCAAGTCTCCTTCCGTCACCATATATTTGACCTCTTTTACTCAATTCTACCTCTCCCTCCCCTTCCCCCTCTGCTAACCAACATGCTGCTGTCTGTGTAAGAATGGTTTTGTAAGAGATTACAATGCAAATCATGAAGAATATTTGCCACAGACAGGTAGATAGGTAGTTTTTACACAACATTACAAATAAAAATAACAACCACAAATAATAATAGTTTACTTCACACTTAGCATAGGGCTCACTTTTAAATCTACAATTTCATATCATTCACAAACTAACCCTGGGAGACACTGTCCATTATCCCTGTCATACCAATGAGACTATCGAGGCTCAAAGGGATTGAGTGACCCATCGGTAGGTACGCACTTAGTGTCAGAGGCTTCTTTCCCTCCTCTGTCAAGTGTTTACAGTCATATGTGGTTCAAAGACAAGTGTGTCAAGTGGCCATATGGCATTATACCAAGAAAGTGGAACAGAACCTCCATTCTCTGTGAATTGCCAGTTTAAAGACTGATCAGCACCCAAGATGCCTGCATTAGTGGGAGAAATACAAAGCAAATTTATCCTTGATAGAACTCCACTTGTAAGGGAGTATGACACAAAATAATCTAAATAAAAATTTAATAATTAGACATAGGACCCACAACAGCTTCATGGAGCTAAATTAAACAAGAGTCACATAGGAGCAGCCTATAGTGGGGATCAAGGTGGTTAAAATGGCTGAGAGGGGAAATGATAAACATATAGGGAGAGCCCAACATGGGCTAGATCTTGTCCCATGTCTTCACACATGTCATTTCATTCATTTCGCAAGGTGTTCCTGTGATACACTTATAGTTGCTGCCATTTTACACATTCCAAAACTGAGGCTCAGAGAGACTGAGGATTTGTTGCACAAACAGCAGGATAGTTTTTTGAACTCAGGTCTGTCTTGTGTTTTCTGTGTAGATTTGTGGAGTGTGCTTCACCTAACCCTACCCAGGTCTCTACAATACTGCCATTTCTAACAGATTTTTTAAAGTTATCTAAAAAGTCACTTGCCAGTAGACTCAGCCTGAGACTGTGGCAAACACCAGCCCTCATCAAAGGAGAGAGACTGGGAATTTCAGGAAATCATGGGAAATTAGTAACAAGAGTATTTATATCTATTGAAAAGGCAAGAGAATAAGGGAAATTTTTTCATTTTATTATTGGAAACTTGAAGACATGAGAATATGGCCTTTTTCTGTCTCCCCTGCTTCTAAAAAATGACAAAAGTGTTTCACATTCCTGCAAGCTATGTTGGCAAAAGTGTCTCCAAATGTGTGCTGCCTTCTGGAAGCTCAAAGTTTCAAATTCTTTGTTTTGTTTTTGTGTTTGTTTTGTTTTGTTTTTGTTGTTGCTTCTGTTTTGGTTGTTGTTTCTGTTTTTTGTTGTTGTTTGTTTTTTGTTCTTTGGCAAGAATGGTGGTGGATTGTACAGCTGGTTTTGATGTGGGCGAGGCTCTGGCCAGACAAAGTGGTAATTCAGCAAGTTCTTCAAACCATATTTGTTCCCTAACTCAGAGATGTCCTTTCCCATCTAAACATGAGGTCCTTTCAAGCATCTGGCAGATGCTAAGGAGAATCCTCAGGTCAGAAACCCCAGGGCTTGGGCTCTATCCCTGAGGAGAGAAGACCACATAGTGCTGGAAAGAATCTCTCTTCCATCTCTTACTTCTCTGAAACTTAATTTCCACATATGTGAAATGGGAGACTTTTGCCTACTCCATGGAGATTTGTGGGGAGCAAAAAACAGCACTCGGTTGAATTCCAATTTAAGTGGGTATCCTGTTTTTTATCTGGCAACCCTAATTGGAAATTGAGGAGAAAGACCCTGAGAAAGCAAAAGAGTTGTGACAAATCCTGGGCATGCAAGTACTTTGAGACAATTGATTCATTTAACAAATGCCTTTTAACCTATTTCCTCATCTGGTTTCTTGGTCTACCAGGGCCAATACGTATAAGTTGTGCATTGGGTTCTCGCAACATCATTTTTTTTCTTGGGTACACCATTCATAATGTTGATGTTAAAATTTACTTATAATTAAAAAAACAAAAACAAAACACAATGCTCAGTGCTTTAGCCAAGCACTAGTTTTAACTAGCATTAACCAGCATTAACTCTGCACTTAATAAAAGAAACTAGGCGTATGATTGCCATTCTCTACAATCATACTGAAGCATAAAGGTCATCTAAAAAGGGCAGATGTCAGGGTACATGGAGGGAGGAGGCACCCTTTTTTTCCATTGCCATGAAGGTGACAGCCTCTGTCAAATGACTGCATGTCTGTTGGGTTGCAGGCAGCTCTGTTGCACTATGAAGGAGCTACGTGACCATGTGGGGAAGAGCTACATGACCATGGAGCAGGCCAGTGGCAGGGACTTCTTTAATGGGAGAAGCCTGGGTCACTTCAACAGCAACGTGAGTCAGACCAGTGCCCAGTTAGCCTATCCTGCACCCTCAGCTCCTTTTACAGCGTAAGTTGCATGCTGTGCAGTGTGCCCTGCATGAGAGCCAAGGAGACAAATGACACCTGTAACCTACTCCAGTCCTCCAGCACATCCTCTGGCTGGAGAAAGGAAGCACTGAGAAAGGAAAATTCTTTTGAATTTGCATAAAGGTATGTAGGGGCTAGTGGTGGCCATGCGCACCCTCTGGAGTTCATAAGACTGATCTTGGATCATAAAAGAAGTCCTTCCTTCATTCCTTTCTTTCTTCCACCAACCTTTTTTAACTCTCTCCTATTTGCTAGCTCACTAAGCTACAATCCCTATCTCAAGGGGCCCCAGGGTCTGAATGGGGAGGGGAACAGACATGAAAGTGAGTGACTAGAACAGAACAACATGGTTAGGGAAGGTGCTCCTGAAGAAAGAGAAGGAGTATCTGCCCAAAGAGGTAAGAAATTGGCTCCAGATCACATGGCTAATTGTCATTGGACAAATCCCCAATGACAAAACTTAATGAGAAAGGTAAAGACCTACAGCCAAATGAAAAGAAGTTATTAAAAAGGGGGAACAAGAGGACAGGAGATGCAGGAGCAGAAGGAAAGAATTAAAGGAATATTAGAAAAGGGTGTGGTGGAAGTAAAAGAAAGGAGTCCAGCTGAAATGAAGAAGCCTGTGACTGTGTGTGTGTGTGTGTGCGCACGCACACACACACACACACACGCACACATACATGCATGTGTGTGTACTGTGTCTGAGTTTATGTGTGCTCACATCAGAGAAATACACATAAGAGTTGGGTGCACTCTGTGAAAACCATTGAGATAGTCACTTTACAGACATTGCCTCATTAAGTATTGTGGCAATCCCGTAAGATGGTCTTTATTATTCTTATTTTACAGATAAAATCTTAGAACTCAGAGAATAAAACCCAAGAAGCCCCAGTTGATGTATAATGGAGCCCATGCTGTCTGCAGTGCACCACAGGAGAGGCAGAGCTGTCCTTTACTTCTGGTGACTCAGTTCCTCCAGTGCCCCTCTTCATCTTCCCTGTGACAGGCTATTGGTTCAAGGCAGCAGCCGAGAGTCCCAGAAGCCTTGGCCTTGCCAACGCAGTGATCTCAAGAGCCATAAGTGGGTAAGGTTAAAGTCACTGGCATGGAACCAAAGCTGCCATTAGCACAGAGTCCAGATAGCATTTATGGAGCTTTCTGTCTCTCTTAGCCTAGGTACACAAGGCCTCCCAGTTATGTTAAGTAAATAAATCTAATCATGGAAATGAACTGACCCAACCACAAGACTCAGCCTCAAATTCCTGGTGATTGTCAGAAAATCCAATTAAGATAGAGCTGAGCCTACCATGCTTCAGAAAGATAATCGGGGGCAAGGGTATAGGTTAAGGAGCAGATAAGAAAGAAAATCATATCTTAAAATCCATTAAATGAACCTTCCTCTTAAGCAATACCTTTTGTGCCAGAGAGGGTCCAGGAGGCGTCTGGAAGAGAATTAAATGGAAATTGGGAATCAGCCTATTCCCCCTTTTCCCATTTTCCTGAGATTCTGGTTGGGAAGCATGTGGCAGGCATAGGAGATGGGGACATGCAGACCTATATGCCATTTAGAGAATGCTGGGCTAGAATTGAAAAGGCCCAGGGTCAGATATGGTCTGGGCTCCACCATCAGTGAGCCATTTGACATGTACTCATTGAGCTTTAAAAAAATGGATGCTAGAACTGGACCAAAGCCACCTCAGAGGGTAGCTTCAGAGACGCAGGGACATAATGGATATACAGGAATTTGAAAAAGTAAAATCTATCTTGGCATAGTGAGCTTGTGTTTTGCATAATTAACCAGCAAACAAAATATTGGCGTGGTTGCCCAACAGGATAGGGAGAAGATTTATTCTTTCTTTCATCTATCCATTCACAATATATTAAGTAACTATATATTCCAGGTCACAGAAATAAATATAACATTGTCTCTGCCCATGTGTCTGTTTTTCTTCCCATTATACCCCTAACACTTAGCACTACGTTAATATTTAACAGAGTAGATACTTAATAAACACTTGTTGAAGAAATGAATGAACTATCAACTTTGTAGGGTTCAAGACAAGTAAACACATTTTCAATAAAACATGATAAAGCTATGAGAGAGATAAAGGGGCCCTCTCTGGCTGGGGAGAAGGAAAGAGGGAGCATTGGAAGAGTGTGCTGTGAGAGAAGGTGCCTCTGGATAAGAGAGGAGAAAAGCGGACCAAAGCAGGTCAGGAGGGCCAGAGACACTCCTGGAAGCACCACCATCCTCCATGAGGAAGAAGGTCTCAAGGATGGAGAAGTCAGACGTAGCCTTGCAAAGATACCCTGCAGGTGTCCAGCTAGGTGAGAGAGAGAGAGAGAGAAGCTGAATGAATGGAAGCTGAAAACACGTGAGTGAGACTTGGTTTAAGCCAGTAGAATAGGCTGTGCTGGGGACCAGAAACTAAAGTGGAGAGTTCAGGAGAGCACGGCTGCGGAAGAAGGGCAGGAAGTTGAGAAGGATGGGCGGCTGTGACTTACTGGGATGGAGGCAGGGAAATTGGTAGAGGCGTGGGTGAGCGCATGCGCACGTGTGTGTGTGTGTGTGTGTGTGTGTGTGTGTGTGTGTGTGTGTGTGTACGCGCGCGCGCGCGTGCGCCCATTTAAGAAACCAGCCGATGATGAAACTGACAAAGGCGAGGGTACTGAGCAGCCCCCGGTGGCCACCAGTCAAAGGTGCTCGAGGCGTGGGGGAGGGACAAAAGGGCCCCTCGCAGAGCCGTACACGAGCAAAAACAAAGCCATCTCTTTGGAACAAAAATGAAGCAGATGTGGCCGGAGAAAGCCAAATATTTTTGAGATCATGTGAACAATGGGGAAAAGTCAATTCAGGCAAGTCTGAATTTGTGCAGGGAGCCTTCAGCGGCTCTGACTTCTAGACACTTTATGAGAACGTCCTTTGCCCCTGCTTTCCTTCTATCCCCGAAGGAAAACAAATCTGGCTAAATGAGACTAGACGGCAGAAACGAAGACCGTCTCTAGACTGTCGCAGATGGCACAAGCGGGGCCGGGTCAGAGGTGCCGTGCTGGTAGCACTGCGGCCAGTAGCTCGGTACTGTCACCCCCAGAAACGCCCACCAGCCCCCGTGAGGCGGAGAACGTGGCCCTTCATAGAACTGGGACAGGCGCAGCGCCAAGGAAACCTTTGTTTTCCTCTCTAGCCCCTCCTGCCAACTGCTTGGTATTTCTGCCTTATAACATTGCTTCTTGTACCCCATCCCTGATTCTCAGTACTGCAGCCTCTCAGCCCCACCCCCAATGCCCACTGCGAGTCACCTCCCCCTCCCTTCTCTAAACCACAGCATCACACAGCAGGGCCCTATTGCAGTTACCCATAAATGCAAAGGCAAGGAGCCACCAATACCTGGTTGAGGAGACTGCGTTCAATTAGTACACTCCAGCTGCCATTAACCCTGGCTCCTGTCCCACCTCTCCTCCCCCTCCCAGTGCCCTCTCTCAACCGCCCTGCTCACCCCCATCTATGTAAAAAAGCCATAAAGCCTTTCTCCAATCGCCTTCTTGGAGTTTATGCAACCTCCAGAACACAGGTTGATTGGAAAGGTCTCTCTCCTGGATAACAACAATTCAATGTGCCTTGACATTTTAATAGCCTGCCATCCTAGTGAACACAATCGAGCAAGGCAGTGAAGCAAAAATCATTAGGTAAGCAAGATAATCTAAGCAGAATCTGCTGCCTGCACTCACATCTGGGGGCAGGTTGCACAGCTGGGGCAGTCCACAAAGCTCATTTTGCCCTGCAGTGCCTTTGCATGAATGCACCAATATATGCTCTTGTTTAGCTAGAGACACACCCCTGCAAATAGATTTTCAGAGATAAACACACTCAGTCAGTATAAACTCATTGAAATCCCAATATGAGGTAGCTTGAGAGTAAATAAATTTTCAGTGAATCCAAATAACTTCCACCCCACCAAACCACCACCAAATTAAACTTCCTGCTCTCATTTCAGGTATGCTACATCCTGAGAATGAGGCCAATATTGATTGGGATTCCTAATATCAACCATCTAAAGGCTTATGTATTTCCATGCGTATATATGTATTCATTTATGTAAAGATTGTGAATATAGTGCCATGGCTAAATATATAATTTAAATATAAATATATGATATAAAACATTTATGCTTACTGTATACAAAATACTATTATAAATGTTTCACATCTACGAACTCATTTAATCCTCTAAACATGTCCTATTATCCCCATTTTACAGATGAGGTAACTGAGACACAAGAGTTGTCCAAAGCCATCTCTGGTAAGTGGTAGAGCCAGTATTTGGATCCAAGCAATCTGACTCCAGAGTCCAGACTCTCATCCTCTATGCTATGGTGTCTCATAAACAGTAAATTACACAAATAAATATAAAATGTGTTGCATGTCTTTATAAGGTCAGTTCATTCCTTCTCAAATGTGTATATTTACAAAGACACAACACATGTATTTATGTTGATACTCAAAAGGTGCAAAGCAATAACTGACTTCTTTTCAACACAAACACCTGTGTTTATGTATTCATTCACATTCACATATTGAGCATCTTACAAGTCCCAAAATCATGTGTTGGTATTGAGAATACAACAATTAATTAGACACAACTGCTATCCTCAAGTAGCTCATAGCTCCTGGGGAAGTCAAACCAGCAAACCCATGCTTGACTTTGCAGGTGGCAGGTTAGAGACCTACACAGAGCTGCAGAGGCTGAGAGGACATTCCACACATATCCCCCCGCCCCGTCCCTCTCCCCCCCCCACCCGCCCCACAAGCTTCACACATTCCTCTCCCAGAGTCTTCATGGGAAGCCATATGCCTACTCCCATGGAGTTACCGTTACTCCAAACACCTGGAGAGCTACGTTGGGGAATCTCCTTCAAGACCAGATTATAAGCTGCCCAAGAAAATGAGCCTTGTTACTTGATAATTACACATAATAATAACACACAAACTCACACCCCTTTCTTAGGAAGGAGGTAGGAGTGACATCACAGAACCCCCAGGTGGAAGGAGGGGGCAACAGATGACAGAAAATTTTTTCTGTTGGATTCCAACCCTCCCCAGTCGTCTATGCTCCACCCTCTCTCCCTGCGTGGAAATTCCCGCATAGATCCGTTTCCCTGGGTGCTGACTTGGCAAGCTATTCACTTTATGAATATGACCCTCAAAGGGGAGAGCCCCTCTCAGCAGCCCCCGAACTATGTTATCACCGTTATTAAGGAGCTTAAAGAGGAGCTGGGAGGACGAGACACCACTGGAATTGCAGCCTGATTGTGATTGATGTGTTCCTATTAGCGCCTCAGTGTTATCTCTCTGGATGGCAAGAACAGCCAGTGGCTTGTAACACAACAGATTACCTGAGTTCTCAGCCTTAGAAGGATGTTTAAATAAAATATAGTCCCTCTTAGCAAGAGGCTCATTTTCTCCACGAGGCTCCCAGACTATTTCATGTCAGCTCTGATTCGCTGCGACTCTCCTCGGTAAACATGTCTTATCATTAATAATTCTTTACAAGCACAATCTCCAAGAGTCCTATCTCTCTCTCTCTCTTTCTCTAGGTGGCTGGACTCAGACACATCACGCCTCAGTTTGGGTTCCAAGGTGCTTCTCTCTGGATTTTCACCTGCCTTGCCAAAAATGATTGATTACCCCGGGCCAACTGGGTGTCCGGCAATACCCAACAAATGACTTTGGCCCCTAACAGCAGGCCTTGGCCAGATAGAAATCAATATTTCACCATTAAAATCTATCAAAGAAGAGTTAAGGCACCATCTGTCCCTGCCGCCTCTCTATGGTGTGTGAACATTAAATCCGACACTTGTACTACATGGGTGATCAATATATAGTGGTTCACAGATCATTTGTGGTTCCCTTTTAGCAGTGATGGATGTCTAGAATCGTTGTGATTCATTTTGTCAGACCATTAAACAGGATTCTGTCCAGTTCCTTCCTGATTTCATTTAAAGGATCATTCTTCACAGTTCATAAGAGGGAAACGGTTTTACCAATCTGCTTCTATTTCAATAAGTCACTTTATAGAGATTTTGTGTCCTCCAGACTGTAAAAATTCTGGAGAGATAGTACAAACAGACCTCTAAAACTATTCACTGCATGACATATGCATAAAGTGTGAAGAGAGGAATGTAAATATGTTTACCTCTTTATCTTCAAATGTTGGTTTTAACCCTCTCTTGGCTGGACAGCTGGCCTGTAGGTGCTCCAGGAACAGTGCCTGCCACAGCAGTGAAGCTGGAGACTGGGGGCTAATTTACAGAAGCAGAGGGAAATCCTCTGAACCCTCTATACCATGACTAAAAGCAAATGGCAATGGCTTTTCCAGAGGTTGCTTTTCAGAGACTTTGATTTCTAGAGTCAAGATGAATTACCTCTTACCCAAGTGATTGGCAAATGCCTCTCTGTGCTCCTGTGTAGTGTGCCATCCCAAGAGAAGAGACACTGACCATGCCCTTGAGGGCAGCAGTGGACAAACGTAAGGACAAGCATGACAATAACAGCTACCATTTGTAGAGCACCAACCTGCGCCAGGCACTGGTCAGGTCCTCCACAGTCCTATGAGACAGGTAATATTTTCCCCACTTTCCAGTGAGGCGACTAAGACTCAGAGAAGTTAAATAAACTGCCTAAGATTACCCTAGACAGAGACTATGAGAATCGGGACTCCAACGTAGGCCTATCACCAGAGTTCACATGACTGTGATCAGCTCTTTACTGGTGGCCATTATTTTGTGGATGGTTTCGTTTCAATCAAAGTGAGTTTCTTTCAGTCCTCCTGAGTGCACCAACCAATCAGAGAATTATTAGAAAATAAAATTTTATTTTACTATAATTTAAGTAAATCTGTAGCAGGATCAACAAATAATGTGCTCCAAAGCCAAACAATTGATATTAAATTATTTTCTGGTTCTGAATTATTGGACAATTATATCACTGTAGCTGATATTAGTATAGATAAGCAGATGTTGATTTAAATATTAATAGAAGCATATGCACATATGTACATATACAGATACATATGCATATATAATTTATATATGATCATTATACATTATATAATAAATACATATAATTTTAAAAGCTTTAAAGATAATTAGCTTTTCCTTCTTTTCTTTCCTTTTAAAATAAAGTAATTAAGTCTCGGAAAGAAGAAAACCTGGCCCTGGGATAGGAATCATTTTCTGACTTTGAAGTCAAAATACTGTGCCAAAAAAATTGTAAGTAATAGAGTACTACTCAGTTATGATTTTTTGGTGACATATTTGTTGAGGAGATGATGGGAGAGAGTTGTATTTATTTTGCAGTTGAGCAGTGGGGGAAAACCCCCTTCTGCTCAACTGCAGTGAAATTCTCATTCACTAATCATTATGCCCCCCTGCCCCGAGGGGAGCATTCCTTATAATAACAGCAGACGGTAAGGCAGGTCATGCCACTTCAGACCCAAGGCCACCTGGCCAGAGCCATGCTGGACACAGCAGCACCCAGGGAATTTCCAGGCCAGAGAACTTTTCAGAGGCGTGTGGCATGGCAGAGTTTCGATCTAAGCTTCAGAAAGACTAGGCAAACACTCACCTGTGCTGCTAGTTAACTGTATCACCTCAGATCAGTCACTTAACCTCTCTGAGCATCTGTCTCCTCAACTGTACGAGTGACGCTGGTCACACCTACCTCACAGGGTAATTTTGAGGATGAAATGAAACCGTATAAATTTCAGAACAAGTCCCAGCACAATGCATGTTAGTTAGCGTCCTTTTATCCCTTTCTTCTCCCCTTGCTCTCTCCTCCACGTTACTCCATAAATTTCTATTATACTATATTTCAACCTCCAATAAAGAACTTGTAATGAGTTCTGCCACATAAGAATTTATCTAAGTCCTTCCTGATTCTAGAAACATAAAACCTAGAAATTAAATCGAGAATTCTTTGGTCCAACTGTTGACCCAGTGTAGGAATCACTTTCACCACCTGCCTAACAATTCATTTTTGATGACCATGAGCTCAAGATGTCACAGGGAAGTCCCCCTCATTACTGGACAGTCTTTTAATGATAAATTTTCTGCTAAACCTGTCCCCATGTAAATCTTATCTATTAGTCCCAGTAATAATTCCAGTCCATGATCACCTCATGTTCCATATAATAATTTAACAGAATGAAAAGAAATGGTCCTTTTAATTTGTGATAAAACTACTTTTCTGAAGCATTTTGATTATTGGACTAAAATCCAAGAGGATTGTGACTGTGCCCAAGTTGCCTTTATGCATGTCTTTTTGACGTTAGCTCTGAGTACATCCCAGCTCATACTGAGTGTAGTGAAGAGTTGTGGGTTTTTTCCTTTCTTTCTCTTTTGTGAATCTCCTGGTTCCTTACTACTTTCTAGGTTTTCTCTGTCTCTGCAGTTCCATTATTGAGCAAGGAATCCAGAACTGCACAGAGCACGATGATTCAATGTTATACTTCAAGTTTCAACCATCCATTTCTTCTTTCTTTTATCCTTCTAGTCACTTTTCTTCCATCTACTTGTCCTTCCATTTAACCATTCTTCCATCTCCAATATCCCAATCAAAGCAGGAATTCCAGTACATACCTTGATCTGAACAATGGTCCTTAATAATGGAAAGTGATAAACTTCAGTCCAAAAAGCAGTGGCAGCCTCAGTAGCTGATGAGCACCTGTTGCCCACCTTCGTCAATGATCCAGACATCATAAGCCCCAAGTGGGCAGGCTTTCACATACGCCAGCACCCCAGGGCATGTCATTGTCTCTCAGCTGTTCCCACCACTCACACACTTCAAAATCATAGAATTGAAGTCAATAATTCTCTGTTGAACATTCCTAAGAAAGCCACACTTACCTCTGTCATGGTCATTCAAGCCACAGCAGCCATAACCTAGGCCACCAGTGCTTTGCTCTGCTAGGCTGACCAGTTCCATGATTACTCCTGTCACACTTAGGTTAATCGTGTGGGCACAACTCAGTTCCCATTTCATGCTAATGTGTCATGTCCCAAATATTAATATCTTGAAATGCCAGATTGCACGAGTACATCCTTAACCAGGGGGTGCTAAAACCACACTCAATTAGAGACCAGCCAAGACTCAAGCACGCCCGCTTGAGCCCATCAGATGTATAGTGGCACAGGTGACACAGCCATCAATACACTCTGAGGTTTGAAAGACACTAACCCGACCTCTCTCCCTCTGTTGGATTAAGTCATAGCAAAACTATTTCTAGTGGAATAGGTCATGTATTCCTGAAGATTTCCAGGAATTCCAGACATTCTCTTGCTCTTTATCCCAAGGTAAAACTATATTTTTTTTCAAGATTTTTTTAGAGCTAATTTTAGCCCCACTTTCTCCAATTTAAGTCCATTCTGAGGGCTTAAGATTTTTGTCTTTTCATAAGCTATTCTCCTTTCTAATAATAGCACTATTAATTGTAAACTTATCATATGCCAGGCATCATATTGGTTGCTTTATGGCATTATTTCATTTAATTCTCACAGCAGCCCTCTGCAAAATCTGTTTTATTATTCCCATTTTTAGATGAGAAACTGAGGTTGCAAGAGTAATTCACATAATATCACACTGCTGATAAATGACAGAAATAGGATTCAGACCCAAGCTGGACTGACAGTCAGAGCTACCAAACATGTGGCTATACGTCTATCAGAAAAAAATATAGTTTCATATTTTCACCTTACAACCATAGTGGGTTTTACATGGAGTTCTGAAAGCAGAATCTAGGCCTGATTAGAAACTCTTATAGTTGTTAAAAACATCTGCTTGACTTACCCTCTAAGTCATACCGTGCTCTCTAAACATCGATAATATATTTTTTTTTAATTTCACTTTCAGCTCCTAATCAAAGGGGCCAGCCAGCCTATAAGATTCTGTGCAGAAAGAATGACTTAAATCATCCCTTTCAACTCAGAGCCACATGGGGACAGAGTATCAAGGAGAGGTCAGGGCATTTCACTTCTTTCCAACCATGAAGCTCCTCGGCCAGCATGGGCCTAGTGAGGATTTCAGAGCCAGGCTGATATCCGCCACCTGTGGTGAGGAAAGAAGCTGGGTGGCTAGACCAGTCCTGGCAGCCTGCACCTAGGCCTTGATCACAGGCAATCTCAGACCATCAGAGGCTATTTCCTGGAGGTAAGCCAACTCATGGTGCCCTCACACTCTGGGAAAAGGGCTGCAGGGAACAAATGAGGAATATTACAACTAAGAAACTCAGTCAGGGGTCCTCAAGTGTCTTCCTGGATGCACTTAGAAATATGACAGTGACTTGTTGCAATGACTGAGGGTACTGTGGGCAATTAGTGGGCAGGGCGGGTTATGCTAAGTGTGCTCTAATGTGTGAGACATTCCCAAGCAATGACAAATTGCCCATTCAAAATGCCAATGGTATTCCACTGACTGAGTCCAACTTTCTCATTTTACACATGGGAAAGGATTTGAATGATTTTCCCCCAAAAGAGACCTACAGAGAATTTTTGTTTCTGCTCAGTAATGTCAGTGTCTATTCAGCTCCCCCAGGAAAAAATTTCATGAATATTGTTGCTTCTCTTTAAATTCACCAGTAGGCCTATAGTCCCTAGAAATGGAAAGGGAAGTGATAGTCACTGAATGTGCCAAATCCTGCATTAAGTACAATACTTAACACAGACTATCTCATTGCCTCTCCGATGAAAAGAAAGAAAGAAAGAAAGAAAGAAAGAAAGAAAGAAAGAAAGAAAGAAAGAAAGAAAGAAAGAAAGAAAGAAAGAAAGAAAGAAAGAAAAAGAAACATACAGATGAAAGATGAAAGAGAATATCAGTGGTTTACGTTTGCAGTCCACTTGGGGTACAAAAAGGAAGGAAGGAAGGAAGGAAGGAAGGAAGGGGACAACAAAACAAAAACATGGGAATCACGTGGTATTGGAGGAAAGAAGACTGAGGCTCGGAGCGATTAAGTAAGCTGACCAAAGTCATACAGCTTGTTCCTTACGAAGGCAATTTCAATTCAGCTCTCCCAGGCAGCAAAGTGCTTTCATGAAGCCACATGAAAGCAGTGATCTGGGCTCCAAATCAGACCTCTCTCTGAACAGCACAAATCACACCTCATGTCTTCTAAGACTCTGCCAACTTAGAGCAAAATTGAGGAAGGCCGTCCTCATCTTGGAGCCTCTCTCCTCCCCACCACCACCAGAGTCGGCCAGGAGGAGCCGGTTCTGGGTTACTGTTACCAGGAGTTTTGGTTTTTCTTATAAGAGTTCCTATGCTGTGTGAAAGACACAAAAATACAAGGAAGGAAGCTCCCATTGCAGAATGGGAATGGAGAGGGTGATCAGTGGTAAGAAAATGCAGAACATCTTTCCAGAACTGCTACCATGTCACAATTTGCCTTCCATAAACCAACTTTTAGAACCTGTCAAAGAAATAAACAGGCTTTTGCCTGGTGCTTCCAACCAATCGGAGGGGTTTCCTTTCTTTCTAATTGAACTTGACCCATTCAGTACAGAGAGGAGGGGAAATAATAGTGAAAAGAGAAACTTTGAAAGTAGGGGAGATGGCACTTCAGTTCAGGCCCCAAGACTTTCAAAAACAGGAAAATGGAAAAGAACAGTAGTGCCAATAAGATAATGACCCATCTTGGCAATTTTTGAAATCTTTGTGTATTTACTCAGAAAGTGGCTAGTTTGGGGTCCCCATTCTATTGCTTCTTAGCCTGTGATCTAGTTAAGTGCCTTATTTTAGCCAAACTCCAAGTTTCTCATCTGTATTAACAGGTCTTTTCCACCTCATAGTGTTGTCAGTAAGAATGAACATGGAAATAAAACACCTATCACATAGTAGGCACTCAGTAAGTGGAAGCAGCTAGGGCGGATTCACTAGAAAATGGAGTGCATAAGATGGCTTTGGATAGGTAGGTGCAAAAGAGCTCATCACCTCCAAAGCTCTGACTCAGCTATTATTGCCAATCTCTTTTTTTCCTAAAGAGTGGGCAGGGGTGGGGGAGCAAGGAGGGGAGTTTTCAGGGTAACAAGACTAATCAGGATTTCACCATCAAAGCAAATATATCCAATTAACAGCTATTAGAGAAGCATTTTCTGGCACTGTGCACAATGAAGGCCATTCCATCTAGTGGAAATTAATCTTAATTATTGGTACCTGCATACATACGTGCAAAGGGAAGCAACTCACATTAATCTACATTAAACTTAATAGCAGTCCGTGTATTATCTATTCGGAGTCAAAATTGACTGCTGGCCCCTGCACAGATATCTGCAGTGCTAACTCAAGTAATTACAGTGCAGTGAGTCTCAAAGACACAATTTGTTCCCTTTATAATAAATCAGTTGCTAGAGCTTTTTATAATTAAAAACCAAAAGAAAAAAATAGAACTGTATAGGTAAATGTCATTTTCTTCTAAGGGAAGGAAAAATACATCTTCCTGTTTCCTAGTGCGAAAGGAAAAAGAAACACCCTTCTCTAATGGAATCCCAAACAGAGAGATAAATACAGTGTTAGGTTTTCAGAACTTTGGAAAATAATGTTTTTAAAACCTCAAATTTAAAGCTTCTAAGAGGCCTTCATTTCATTTCCAAGGTGATGGTAAGGCTATATGAGAGAGATGTCTTATATTAAGTGAAATTTCCAATAGTCTGGGTCAGGATGGAAGGCAAAGTCGATTTTACTAAATTCTACTTAAGAGAGACCCTTTCCACTAACAATGGGAAAAAGAGAAATGATGACTATGCTCTCTCTTTCTGCCCACAACCCTTTATATCAGAGCATTTATTATGCATTTATTCAATAAATTTGTTTTTAGAGATTGCCTTCCTTTCCATAGATCTCTTTCATTTTTGTCATCCCTATCTCCAAAACCATGAGTCCTACTTCACCTCGACTACTTCAGTTAGGGCTTTTCTTAGTTGCCCAGAATCATACACCTACCGGTGTTCTATGACTTCCGAGGCCGTCTAGTCCAACCTCCATAACAACCAGTGTTTCCTAAAGTGAAGCTATAACCACTGAAACAGGGGTGATTAAGCAATGTAGAGAGAACACAGTGACTTCATTTGCCAGGTGCTGACTGGCAGGCACACATTCCACATCAGTAAGAGAGCCCATTCAACCTCTGCAGTTGGGAGACAAGCTTATCCAAGTCAGATTTTACTAGGCCTGCTGCTCCCCATCCCATCATCTAGACCCTGGCTCACCCCAGTATAAGACTCTTTCTAAGCCCCTGGCGTCTCCCTGCCTATTCTCAGCTCTCACTTCTGGCCTTCCCCCATAGGCCTTCCCTCAGCCCACTCAGTACTCCTCCTGAGTCCCGACCAGGGATGTCATGTCCAGCTATTGAGGTTGTGTGTCTAATTGCATATTGAAGGATGCCTTCCAGAACTATGAAATTTAGTAGGCATGACAACCGCTTGGTACTCCATCACCACTATCTTGCCTCAGTCTTTTTTTTTTAAGCCTACAAGACCTGGTATTCCTAAGTGGTCTCCCATACAAGTACTAACCAGGCCCAACCCTGCTTAGCTTCCGAGATCAGATGAGATTGGGCATGTTGAGGTTGGTATGGCCGTAAACTTGCCTCAGTCTTAACTCTCTGCCTTGTACCTCCTTCAGCCTCCCCATTCCTTTTCCACATGTGCTACCTGCTCTCAGTCTCCAGGACTCTTTCTCCAGCAAAAGCTATTTCCTTCCCCTCAACTCCTCACTGTAGGACATGGAAGTTCATCTCTGACCCCATGTCTGGATCCTACCACTCCCAATCCCTCCTCAAATCTTTCCCAGTCAGGATGAAACTTCCTCTTGGATCACAAATATCCTCATTGCCATGGTTTTTCCCAGCTCAACTCTCTAAGTGTGTGTATAGCTCTTACTGCTTCCCTCTACCTCTGACAGCTATCTGCTTTGTGCTCATTACCCAATACTGTCATTTATCACAAGTTTTAAATAGAAAACCATGTATATGTTCCCTAGAGAAATTTTAGAAAATATAAAAAAAATTAAAAAGGCAGCCTCTTGGTGTTTACTACTTAAATCTTCTTTCTGTAGTAGACATATAGCACACATTCTAATATACAAAATGGACACATAATTAATACTGATTATTAAAATTATTGTTATTGCTTTTTTTGAATAGGTAATATATGCTCCGGTCTGTCATCATCCTGTTCCAGAGTCAATCAGTATTACCTGCTTATTTTATACTTTCTAACAATAGTTTATGTATTTTATACACTTCTAGACCACCTTGTGTGTGTGTGTGTGTGTGTGTATATATATATACATATATATACATATATATATACACACACACATATATGTGTGTGTATATATATGTATACATACATATATATATATATGTGTGTATATATATATACACATGTATTATGCATGATATATATATACACATTTATAAACGTATCTTTTTATACAAGTGAAGGGATCTATCATGCTTCTTTACACATTGCTACTTTTGCTTAATAAATTTTAGATTTGCATTAGCTTCCTTTTTAAATATATCTAATTAAAACAGTGAGTAAATAATAACACAGTTGGAGTTGAGGTATAGAAAAAATCATGAGAGAGGTATTTGAACAATCAAAGTTCAGAATACACTGTTCATAAATTCTGCCACTTCTCCTGATGACCTGACCTTATCCATAAGTTGCCCTTTAAGACCTCCTTGGATAATGATGGGGAACTCACTTTCTCAGGAGCTAGTCTTAGGTGGTGAGGTTCTCATCCAGGGCCTCTTCCTGTTGTTATTGAACTGAAATGTCTCCACTGGTTTCCCAGATCTCTTAAACCCAGTGATCTCATCTTATAGGAATTCTTTAGCATTTAAAATTTATGTCATCCATTTGGACACAATAGCTATTGCTTGGTAGTGTTTCTTAACCATAGCATAGGAGGCTGTCTTGCCCTTTAATTTAATTTTAAGTTTCCAAAAGGCAGAGACCAAAGCTTAGGTTTCTCTTGATCCCCTTCCAGTACCTGCCACAGTGCTTCCCACAGTGCACCTGGAAAACATCTGATCTTCCAGATCTCAGCTAGGTCATCATGTCTCTCAACCCTCCACCCCCGGAATTTTTCTAGTCATTGTAATTGTTTGTGATCTGTATGCCCAGTCGATCATACAAAGCCTGCCATTTGTTTTCATACATACATATGTATTTGGTGAATAAATAAAGAAACAAATGAATATTAAGAGGGAAATACCGTGGCTTTTTTTTTTTTTGAAAGACAGCAATGACACATACGGTAGTGTTGAATTTCTCAAGGGGATCTAGTGGAATTCAAATGCTAGGGACACTCTCTTCCAGGACCCCAGGAACATTGACAGGGCTACCACTTGCCCTATTTAACAGCCCTAGGGCTCCATTTACAAAGCACCCAACCATAACATAAGCTTTAGAAACACAAAGTGGGAAGCTAATTTTCTAGGCCATGAAAACTTCAGGACAACAGGTCATTCAGAGAATTTCTAGAGAGCTTTCATAAGTTTTTGAGGGCCAGAGAGACGAGAACTAACATTTATCGCACTCTCGTTTTGTGCCAGCAATGGAGTTTGATGTTAAAGGCAAACTTTTTCTCTTGCAGGGATGAAGGGTGGAGCCCTGGAATCATTTCTAAAGACCACTCCTTCTTTCCTGCCCTCCACCCAGAAACTATATCCAGCCTTAAGTTGGAATTTTCAGTCAACCTACCAAAGAGCACTTCCTGAAAACTTCCAGCGGAAAAAAAAAAAAAAAAGACTGGTTCTGTGTCTCAACACTGTAGTTAACAATGTACAGGAAATTCACATAAACAGCTAAACAATACTGTAAATAAAATGCCTCTATTAAACAGTCAGGCAAGGTTACTGTTGCGAAAGGAGCACAGAGCTTTAAGGACAAAGTGTTTGAATCCTGGCTTTGCTACTGTTCAGCTGACTTTTGGGAGTATGCTTCAGCTTTCTGAACTTATCTCTACAACAAAAGTAATAATGCCACCTCACAATTGTCCTAAGAATTAAATGAAACTTGATAAGATGGCATGCACGAAGGTGGGCGGAAAATGCATGTGGACTTAAGAAGGTGATGTGTCAGAAGTGGGGCACTGAGAGATGTGCAAAAGGAGAGGGGTCTGCATTGGCAGAGGAGAGATCATCTATGTAGTGTGATGAAAGACCCTTGACATATTCATAATTGCTTGTTCTTCCTGTTAGTCTTCTCATCCACAAGTATTCAATGAGCATTTACAAATGATGAACAAGTCAGACACAAGCCCTGCCCTCGTGGAGCTTACAGTTTAACAAGGATACAGACACATAAAAAAATGACTTGAATTTAGTGGATTCAGTGCTTCAAGATGGGAGGGAGAGGTATGAAATGGGAGTGGTTTCTAATCCAAGAAAGTGAGCGAGGAGAGACCCATTAGGGGCAGATGACATCTCAGCTTTCAGAGGCAAGTAGAGTCAACCTAGCTGGGGTGGGATAGAGCAGAGGAGGTAGAAATTAAATGTTCTAGGGAGAATGGTGGCTGAGTTCTCCACTCCTTCAGAGAGTATCAGAGAAGTAAGCAGAATACAAGTACCTGGTTTAGGCAACTAAGTAAGAGGTGGTATCATTGACTAATATGAGATTTTGAAGGAAGATGTTAAAATTAATTTTGAATATGTCAAGATCGAGATTCTAAAAAAAAAAAAAAAGATTGAGATTCCTGGGAAATAGTCAAAGGAAGTTGTGCAAGAGCAGATGAATATGACCCCAAATCAGGAAAGTTCTGGACTAGAGACAGAAGTTTGAGAGTATATGGATAATAAATGGATATTGGGCTGTCAATGAGATTCCCAGAGAGTAGGAGCAAAGAGGAAGAGAAAAATGCTATCAGAGAACCCTCTAAGAGGTGAGCAAAAGAAGGGAACTCAATACAAGAGACTGAAAGTCAGCTGGAGAGGTGTCGTAAAGTGTCACAGAAACCAAGGAAGGAGAGTGTGTTGCCAAAATGAGATAAAATTTGAGAAGGATTTATTGGGTAGGGCAAAGTGGAAGTCTTGGTGACTTGGGAAAGTTCCAGGGAAATCCAGATTGCCAATGCTGAGAAGGAAGTGGGAAGCAGGGAGGAGGAGACAACCAGTGCAGGCAAAACTTACCAGGAATTTTTTATGATAGTTAAGATGAAAGACAAAGAAGTAACTGAAAGGGGATGAGTATAGGGAGGGTTTTGAAATGATATTGTTTTTTAAGGTGGGAGAGTCTTGAACATGTCTTAATACTCATAAGAAAAAGCCAATAGGAAGGAAAGGCTAAAAAAAAAAAAAAGAGAGAGAGAGAGAAGAGAAAAGAAACAATGATAGAGAAAATATATATCTGAGTCTTAATACTCATAAGAAAAAGCCAATAGAAAGGAAAGGCTAAAAAAAAAAAAAAGAGAGAGAGAGAAGAGAGGAAAGAAACAATGATAGAGGAGAATCCTGAGGGAAACAGGTAGAGATAGAATCCAGGAGATATTTCACTGGAACAAGAATGAAAGAAGATGCTGTATCTGTTAGAAACTCTTTCAAGCTCAAATAACAGTAAGTCCTCTAGGATCACAATCCTCTAGGATTGTGACTTGAATTCAAATTTTAGAAGTCAAGAGGGTAGCTTTTTGCTACCATTAAAAAGCTCAAGGTTGGAAGGACTCAGAATAAACAACCCTGTGATTTGCTTCATCTTTGCCTCATGCTTGCAAGGACGCTGCACCAGCTCTAAACATCACACCTTTACATGACCAATTCATAGTCAGAAAGCATGGGTTGGTGCAAGGCAGAGAATTTCTTCTTATATATTCTCTCTCAAATGAAAGAAAAATACTTTCTAGAAGCCCTCTAGAAGACATTGATATATCACATTACCAAAAATTGAGACTTCAGAGTCAACCCTAGACCAAAGCTGGCCCAGTTTCTCTGAAATAAAACATCTTCACCTAGCACCCAAAGAAAATCAAGACTCCATGGAAAACAAGGGGTGTCTTGAGGTTGGAAACGGCAATGTCTGCCTCAGAGGCACAGAAAAGGTAGGTCAGTGAACTTAGGGTAAGAAAGTTGAATAAATTCTCATCAAATGTCTATTTTTCTCTGCAAATTTGTCATCTGCAAAAATGAGAGGAAAGAACTATTGGGATATGAGGTCTGACAGGAGTGAAGAGATCTAAAATAACCACTGTGGAGGAGAGAGTGAACTAACTGAGGTAATATCTAAAATTCCACGAGGGTCCTAAGCAGGGAAAATGGTTGGGGAAGAAATTGCAGACCAAAGGAAAGAAGAGATGGGTGGAAGACCTGCTAAATGACAGCTCTGCCCCAGGTGTTCACCAGAATTTCCCAACCTCAGCACTACTGGCATCCAGGGCCTATTAATTCTTTGTTGTGGGGAGCTCTCCTGTGCATTGTAAGATGTTTATCAGCACCCCTGGCCTCTACTCGCTAGATGCCAGTAGCACACACTGCCTTCCTCCACTCCTCAAGCTGTGACAACCAAGAATGTCTCCAAACATGTTCCCTGGGGGGCAAAATGGTTTCAGTTGAGAACCATTGATGTATAATATTTTATTTAATCCTACAGAGCAGGGATTGCAATCTTGCTTTCAGGGATGGAATTAAATACCCAAGGACAAACAACTAAGAAGAGATGGAGCCAAAATTCAAACTGAGGCTACTAGAGACAGTTTTCCCTCTGGCCCTGAGCTCCATTGACTGCAATGCACTACTGGCGCCACCACTAAATGGGAACTCTCCACCCTTGGTCTTGGCCTTAGCCTCTCCATTAGAGCTCAACACCCATAGAGTCACTTTGTGTAGTGCTCTGTTTTTCCGGAAAGAATTAGAGAACTCATAAAAATTAAATCTTTACAGGAGTTCTGTATGCTCTTTTTCAAGATGTCAATCATTTGGGTAAAAAAATGTGGCAACATTTTCCCAAGGACTTGGAGGAGGAAACCACCATCTAGAAAGGAAAATCTTTCAAGCTGGAATGTGCTCTAGGCTGCCTATTTAAATGAAAAAAAAAAAAAGTTATATGCCTGGGAAACATTATATCTGCCAAAGTGATATGAGGGTCGCACTGTAATAATGATAGCGTCAACTTCATGCTGCCTTTCATCCTCAAGACTCCAAGAAGAGCCTTAAAAATGAAATTTTATACGAGTGCACACAAAAACACACTATTGGCAAAATTCACACATATATCACTTTGTCCACCTCTCTAATGAAGGTGGAATGCGGTGGCAGATGTTTCACAGCTGCCTGACCCTCACCCTCTAGCAGTTTAGGACAGGAAACCGAGGACACTCGATCCAAGAGGAATTGCAGGGAGAGTCCAGGGAGGTAAAATCTAATCCTGCAAATTGGAATTTAGCCAAATACATGGGATACCCTTCATATCATTGCCTCATCCCTTACTCCAAGAGACTGAATGAAGAAAAATGACAGGCATCTGTGTGCATCAGAGAGGTCATGCTTTCCATGTGAGGAGAGCTGGAACTAGGAAAGATCCCTAACACTGGAGGCATATGTGCTATCCATACAGTCTGTAGCCCAGCCTAGTAAAGTCAAGGTTATATAGATTTTGTTCCCAGACCAGTTAGATATCATTACTCTGTTGAATAGCCATTGGCTGCATCCCTGTTGCATAGATGGCTCCCAGCCCTATTACAGGATAAATCTTTTCATAAAGAATGCCTCATTAATTTATGTGGGTGGTAGGGGAGAAGAGGAGTTGAGGTTAGTATCCTGTCTCACTAGGTCAGGCATGACAGACAACATGAGGTGAAAAAAACTATCTGTAGAGCATCTAGCTCAGGTCAGGTCTTTAGCTAGGAGCTTTACCTGTCATCTCATTAATCCTTACTAGGTCTTATTCGAACTTTACAAATAAAAGAAAAAAAAAAAAAAACGGACTTTCAACAGCTTAAGAAATTTGGGAGGTTATACCCCTAATAAGCCGGGATTCAAGTTCAGGTCTACCAAACTCAAAGTGACACATAGCTGTTACCACCACATCAGGACATAGAATATTGCTGGCGTTGCAGAAATCTCCTCCAAGTCATTATCCCTCTTCTCTAGGTAACCACTCACTGTTCTTCCTTCTATTATATAGATTAAATTTTGCCTTTCTTCGAACTATATATAAATGGAATCATGAGTATGAATTCTTTAATTCTGATTTCCTTTGCTCAATAATTTACTTGAGAGATTAATCCATGTTTTTGTGCAAAGTAGTAACTTATTCATTCCCATTGCTATATAGAATTCTACTGTGTGAATATATTATTCATCCATTCTACTGTTCATTGACATTTAGACTGTTCCATTGAGGGATATTATGTATGAATAATGTTGCTACAGACTTTCTTGCCCACATGTTTGCATATGTATACCTAGAAATAAAATGCTGAATCATAGGATGTATATTTGTTCACTTTTAGTAGATAATGTCATAGTTTTCCAAATTTTATACAAATTAACACTCCCACCACCAATATATGAAAGTGCCAGTTGCTTCACAGTCTCTAAAATTGGTATTTTGAGTTTCAGATGAAATTTTAACCATTTCTATGACTGTGCAGTTGTATCATATTTTAGTTATAATTTCCTTGAAAACTAATCGACCTGAGGACATTTCCATATATTTATCGGCCATTTGGATCATTCACTCTTTTGTGAAGTAGTCATCTGTTTTTATATATTGATTTATAGAAGATCTTCATATATTGCGGCTTGTCTCTTCACTCTCTTTGAGGTCTTTTAGTTCTTAATTTTAATTATTTTAATAAAGTCCAACTTATCAATCTTTTTGTTATAATTTGTATCTGGTTTAAAAAATATTTGCCATCCAATGTGATAAAGATATTCTCCTATGGCTTCAGAAAACAAGTCTTAAATTGTTATCGCTCTTTTTTTTTTTTTTTTTTTCCTAATCCTTGGAAAAGTTTGTGAATGATCGATTTGTCTTGTCTTTAAATAATTGGAAGAATTCACTGGTGAAGCTATTTGGGCTTGGTGTTTTATTTTTGGAAAGATTTTATCTGCCAGGAGGAAAAACAAGAGGAAAAAATAGACCATAGAAGAAGACCTACAGGTAATCCAGATATTAAAGTTATTTGATACAGTCTTTACCTGTGATTAATTTGTATCTATTAGAACATATAAGAATATTTAGAATTTTTGTTTGATTTTTCTTTTTTCTTTCTTTTTTTGGTCAATATTGGCAACTTGTGTTATTCAAGAAACTTATCTACTTATATTTCCAAATCTGTTAGCATACTATTCTTCGTTATATGACTTTTTAATGTGTCTAGGATCTGTAGTAATTCCCTCTTCATTTCTTCATATTAGTACCATCTTTATATTGGTACTGTGTGTTCTCTTTTTTCCTTCTTGATCACTCCTATTGACGGTATATCAATTCTTTTAGTCAACTTAAAGAAACAGCTTCTAGCATTATTGATTTTGTTTCACTAATTTTGTATCTTATTTCTTTATTGCCTTCTTTCTACTCTTTAGGGTTTACTTTGCCATCACTTTTTTATCATCTTAAAATGAATGTTAAAATAATGAATTTTAATCCTTTCTTACTTTTTAATACATTAATTTTAAGGGTATACGTTTATCTCTAAGTATAGCATTAGCTATATCGCACAAGTTTTGATACAATTTATCTTCACTATCATTCACTTCAAAATATTTCTAATTTTCATTTTGATTTCTTCTTTGAGTTATGGATTTGATTTACATATAGTTAAACTTCATTATGACCAGAGAATCTATTCCGTAGATAATATTAATCCTTCAAGATTTTTTGACACTTACTTTATTGCTCAGTTTATGGTCTATACTGGTAATTATTTTATGAGGAATTGAAAAGAAAATGTGTTCTGCAGTTATAGATTCTAGTGTCTTAAGATGTCAATTAGGAAGTTTGTTAATTGTGTTGTTTAAATTTTCTTTAATTCTACTGATTTTTTTTTCTATTTACTTCATCAGTTACTGAGAGAGCTATGATAAAACCTCACACTTTGTTAGTTAATTTTACATTTTTTCTTTTTTTTATTTTTTGCTTTATTTTAAGGTTATTTAAAATTATAATTATAAAATTATTAAAAAATCTTCCTCATATATTCCTCATTTCACCTTTTGAAATGTCCCTATTTATCTCTAGAATAGCTACTTCTCCTAAAGTCTGCTTTATATTGACATTATATAACTATACAAGTTATTTTGGTTAATGTTTCCTTGTATATATTTTCCCATCATTTTACTTTCAATCTAAGTCTTTAAATTTTAGATGTGTCTTATATAAGTAATATTTAGTTGAATTTTTAATTTTTATCCATTTTGACAATCTTCATCTTTTAATTGGAGTATTTAGTGAATTTATATTTAAAATAATTATTGATATGTTTAGTTTTTCAATTCTCCATTTTATTGTGGTTTTTTTTTTTTTCTAATTGTCCCATTTCTTCATTCATCCTTTATTTCCCTTTTGGACTAATCAAGTATTTCAGTTATTCCATTCTCCCCCTATATTGGTATTAGGTAGATAGTTACAAACTCTTTTACTATTCTTTCAGTTGTTATTCTAAAGCAGTGTTTATCATACTTTAGTGTGCATCAGAAACATTCAGAATGCTTTTGAAAATAGTTTTTAGACTTCACTTCAGATTTTCTGCTTCTGCAGATCTAGGGGAAAACTCAAGAAACTACACTTCTAACAGGTTTCCAGATGATGCCACTGCTGCTGCAGGTCCAAGAACAACACTTTGAGAAACATTGCCTTAGAAATTACATCGTATATCCTTGATTTACTACAATCTACTATAGGTTGATACTTTTACTATTTCCCAGATAGTGCAACAACTGTACAATTATTTAACTCCATATTCTTATTTCTCTTTTTATGCTTTAATTTTCATGCATTCTATCTACTTTTGAACCCCAAAGACATAATTTTGCTGTTGTTGTTATACATAATAAATATTCATTTAGTTTATATATGTATTTATCCTTTGTCCTGATCTCTATTTCTTCTTGAACTTCTGCATTTCCATCCGAGATCATTTTTCATTTGCTTAAAGAACTCCTTTTCCTATTCATTTTAGTGTGTCAGTTGATAGCAAATTCTCTCAAGTTTGGTTGTCTAAAAAGTCTTCTTTTTATATTCACTTTTAAAAGATAATTTTGGTGTGTATAAAATTTCAGAATGGGAGGTTTTTTTTTTTTTCTTTCATCATGATAAATACGTCATTCCATTGTTTTTTTCTTCCAGGATTTTTGTTGCGAAGTCAGCTGCTGCTTCTTTAAAGTTAAGGTGTCTCTTTTAAGATTTTCGTCTTTGTCTTTTGTCTTTAATTTTAAGTAGTTTCACTATGATATTCCTAGGTATGGTTTTATTTGTATTTACTCTGTTTAGTATTCATAGTGCTTACTGAATTTGTAACTAGATGATTTTCATCAGTTCTGGAAAATTCTCAGAGACTATCTTTCAGATATTGCTTTTGTCTCATTACCTCTCTTCTCTTTATGAATTTACACTTTTTAACATTTCCTATGTGTTTCTTTTGCCCTTTTTTTTATGTTTTCCAACCTTTGTTCGTTTTGTGCTTCATTCTGATATTTACACTAGCTACACTTAAGTTTTCTAATCATTTCTCTTAAAATATCTATTATTATGTTTAAGTCTATCTATTGAGTTATTTATTTCACTTATTGTAGTTTTCAGTTCAAGAAATTTCTTTTAATTCTTATTTATAGATTTCAGCTCTCTGGTGAAATTTTCTATCTTGTCATTTATTTTTTGCACATGTTAATCACAGTTATAAACTGTGTCAAATAACTTTAAACTATGGGTCTGTTTCTATTGTCTGTTTCTCTTGTTATTTCTTCTGGCATATTCAGTGGTGTTTAGTTGAATGCTGGATATTATGTATAATAAATTGTAGAAGATTTAGGTGATGTTATCTTTCTCCATAGGGATTTTAATTTTATTTTGGCTGGGATTTGAGGTAAGATCATCTTGTCTGAGTAATAACTGAGATAACTTAAAACTTAATTTTTGTTTTCATAAGAGCATATATTAAATTCGCCATTAATCTCAGGGTATAGTCTTATAGGTCTTGATTGAAAGCTTCAGTGTTTATATGGCCCTCTTCTTTATAGTGTCCTGAACTCTAGTAATTTTTCTCTAGCACTGTGAGACTGCAGAAAGTTCTGTGTTGGTTTATAGTCTCTCCATGTTGGCCCATGCAACTCAGAAATTGGCAAATGTCTCAAGGTGAAAGCAGGACAGAATATTGGGCTCACTTCTCTGAGTTTCTGTCTTTGCTGGGATCTTGGTCTTCCAAGTTCCAGCTGCCTTAGTATCCCTAAACTCCAATTTTTGTCTTGCTACCTCATGAAACTGCCAAAAGCTCTGATTCACTGCTTTCTCCTCAGTCTCTCAGCCTCATTCTGCTTATAAATCAGCAAACACTTTAAGAATAAACGTATCAGAAAATATTGAGCTTGAATTTACCTACAGGGCTTAGCTGTTTGGGTTATTCTTCAATGCCCTCAAGAAGTTTTTTGTTTTTCTCTTTTATAAAGCTTTTATAGTTATCTGCACTGATAAATATATTGTCATACAAGCTATTTGATAGAGCCAGAAGTGGAAGTTGATTAGTTGTTTTTAAAGTCCCTAAGGTGGCTCTAGTATGTGGCCATAGTTAAGAATCACTGTCCTATCTTATCATACGCTCTCATGCATGTATAATTTCCTCAGCCATCTTCTACCTGGCTAACCACTAGAAAAAGTCTTTCTTTACTTAAGGACAAATAGTCATTCTACATAAGCCCATAAAACATTATATCTACTCTGTTTTATCATTAATCCCACTATATTCTAATCTGTATGTTATTGTGTTTATCACTTTCATCAGATTGTGAATTCCTTGTGGATAGGGGCTGTCTATGAATTCATCTCATTTTTTATTGCATCTTGAAAGTATGTAAATAAATTATTTTGAATATCATAGTGCTCTTCAGTCCTCAGTGTTCTTAAACAACACTCTTCTCCTCCTCTAATTCCATGGAATAGCGTTTGGATTTATCCCAATACATCTGGCCTTTTAATCCTCTGAGGCCAATTTAACTCCTCACCTTCCTTGGCTTAATCAGTATGAAACATTTCTAATTCTGCAACCAATCTTGAATATCCTTCACGCTTTCCCTTTCACTGTCATATATGCTTGGCATTATCTTTCTGCTAAGTATATATGTGTATGTCTTTGTGTGTGAGTATTATTTTGATCAATCAATAACCATGTATTGAACTACTGATAATATGCACCAGCTGTGATGGAAAATATGGCAGATTTCATTATTCAAAGTTCAGCTCATAATTTATTAGCTTTAGGAAACTTCTCTTTAGGTATGTTATTTTGAGGGATAGTAGTTCTATATTCAGAGTTCATGGCCTGGTTGAAAAAACAAAATGACCCCATTCTTCCACTCAGAAAAGAATGGAAAATGCTACCTGCATTACACTAATTATTTAGCTAACTACTGAAATAGTGATACCCCACTGGAATTTTTTTAGATATATAATGGGAGACTTGGGGACGGGGGGTCAAAACTTGTTAACAGCTCAAAGAAAAATATCTTTCCACCAGAGCAGCTGTTGCTAAGTTTAGTTAATGCGTGTCCTATCAGTGAAAAAACAGAAGCCTTCTTTAAAAATGTCATTTTTTGTTTGATTGCTTACCTCTTCCAGCACTGATTAGCTTGTTTTACAAGTGCATAGTTTGCAAGGGATGTGTGTGTGTGTGTGTGTGTGTGTGTGTGTGTGTGTGTGTACATGCACATGCATGCTGGGGGTGGGCAAAGAGAATGGGAGAGAGAATGTCTTCCTTATAGTTGTGACTCCAGCTGGGCTCCTTCAGTGTCCTTAGTATATTTTCCCCAATGGTATTGGAATAGTGGTGTGGACAGTAATAAAATGCATTGTGGAAATTACCTAGCCTTTTGTTCTTCTTGTCTTTTAAGCATCAAGCTTCTTTGTGCAAGAAAATGCAGATCCTGAGACCACTCCATTACAATCTCTCAAAAGTCAAAAGAGAGCCACACAATTTCAAAACAAAAGAAAACAAAAGGATCCAAGCAAGGAGAGTATCTCTCTTTCCAGAAAGCAGGAAACACATTTTATTTACCTTTGTATTTCCCATGGTACTCACTGCAGTAATTTCCACTCCAAAAAAAAAAAAAAGAGAAACAAATTCAAATAATGATAGAGATCAAGATAGATTGTCATCTGTCTAAGGTGAATGAGATGTAACTGTGGCCAGAAGTAGGAGAATTGATAATATGAGCTCCTGGATTCCTTTCAGCCCTGAGAGTGATAGTGAGTAACCCAAATTTCCTTTCAGACTTCACCTATCTTTCCCCCTCTTAATTCTCTGTATTTCCAGGAAACAAATTCAAATAATGATAGAGATCAAGATAGATTGTCATCTGTCTAAGGTGAATGAGATGTAACTGTGGCCAGAAGTAGGAGAATTGATAATATGAGCTCCTGGATTCCTTTCAGCCCTGAGAGTGATAGTGAGTAACCCAAATTTCCTTTCAGACTTCACCTATCTTTCCCCCTCTTAATTCTCTGTATTTCCAGGTTTTTGTAGACTGACACCAACAACCATATTCCAAATTAATGTTTACCAACTATTACAAGTACAAGGCACCTTTTAAATGACAAAAACATTCCCCTTACTCATACATGTTAAAAAGTTGTACTTTTAGAATTCATTGGTTGAGAAAATACATGACAAAATCATCTACGAATTCAATATCATTTTTGAAAAATATTTAAATCAGTATAACATTTATACATATTTAAAATTAAAAATAAATTTTTGTGTGTATGACATATGTTAAGCGGACAATGTTTGATATGTATATGCATCTGCAATATATTTGAAATAACTCTCACTGTCTGTTCTCTATTCTTTCTTCCTCCTATCTTCCCGCCTGCTCACTCTTCCTTTATCCTATAACACTCTTCCTCAAGGATCTCATCTCCCTTGCTTTCACACTTGTTTCTGTCTCCCTCCTTTGTCTGGCCTGCCTTGCCTGCTCTTTCTTCTATAGCCCTTGCTTAACCATCTCTTCCCTTGAAATCAAATTGTTTCCTGTATCCTTGTGGAGACCTCTCAAACTTCATTGGCTTTGTACAAAGTTGGCCCTGCTCCTGACCGTCAGCATCTCACCATCACCTTGAGTGAACTGAGTATAATAACAGGTGTTCTTCTACTATCTTCCTTATTTCATTGTTTGCCTGCTCTGTCTCCAGTTGTCTTTGCTTTGTAAATACCAATTTTTTGAGTATTCATCAGTAATATGTGAGACCTCTAGTTGTAACCATCCCCATTTTTTGCAAAAAACTCATGTCTGGGCCCTGCAGTTTAAGGGGTTCACAAATCTTTGTTGAAAGGATGACATTATAAAGTCAGTGTCATTTGTATTCTCAGGTGTCCTCTATTTACAGAACCTAACTAATCTTTGCAAATTAGATGAAAACATTGTGTGTCTTGCGAGTGAGACTGCCCTGACCTTATTGTCGAGGCCAACACCAGGCCAAGCCAGAAGAGCAAGATAACAAAAGGTTGAATTTTGCCATCCTATAATCTTTATTTCTTTAGTTTTTATTTTGCTTCATGAGTCACACAGAACAAGCTGACCCTCTTTCAGAAGACAGTCTCTCATAAATTAAATGGTAATTTTTCTGTTCCTCCATTTGTCTTCTCACTGGTGGTTCAACAAAGGTTGAACATATCTGGTTTAGAGGTAGAACTGACACCATAATTTTAATCACTAGAATGTTTGTCTCCGAATCAGGTCACAACACAGTATTTGGGTTGATGTTATGTAAACCTCATTTACATGCCTTCCAGGACTTCTGAACTTTGGTTTGCTTTATGACCATATATCTGCCCAACCCTCAATATGTGTGCTGCCTATCTGGTTAGTGATTTCTGTTCCTCTCTTTGTCTTCTCCCTGGTAGTTGAGCAAAGGGAACTTCTTTAAGTTCCCTTTCTGGTCTGACTGCTTACCTAGTCGCTCCCCTCTAAATATCCCCTTATTCATCCTCATCCTTCTTAAAGCACCCACAGAATAGGATTTGCTACTCAGGATGCAAAGAGGTGACACAGAGTGTGAGGAACCATTGCCTCCCCAATTCTGAGCATTATAGCCTAAATCCACGCCTCAGTTTGGAGAAGCAGTGTTGACATAGAGTGTCATGAGACTCATCATTTATAATCACCTCTTAGTTGTATGCCTTTGAAGAGAACGTCTGGCTTCTCAAGGCCACAGATTTCCAGTTTTTAAAGAAGTGTCTAACTTCATTTGTCACCAGGGAAATGAAAATTTAAAGCCACAATGCAGCACACTCAACCCACCAGAAAGATCAAAATGACAAAAAGACAAATATCAAGTATTGGGGAAGACATGGAACAATAAGAATTTGCATATGTTGCCAGGGAGAGTAAATTGGCACAACCATCTTGGAGAACTGTTTGACAGTACCTACTATAGCTGACTCAGTATGTCCATTCTTAGGGAGATACTCAAGAGAAGGGAGTGTACAGGTCCACCAAAAGACATGTCCAAGAACGCTCAGAGAAACACTATTCATAATCCCACATACCTGCCAACAATAGAACAAACATAGTGATATAGTTGCACTATGGAACACTACAGACATGTAATTAGAATGAGTGAACATGAAATATAAGCCACAGTATGGATGGATCTCACAAACAAATGCTGAGCAAAAGAAGTCAGATACAAAAAAGCATACGGTCAAAGTAGGTAAAACTAATTTCTGGTGTTAGAAGTCAGAAGTCAGAAAAGTGGCTCCCTGAATAGTGACTAGAAGGGGAAAAAGTGGGGCTTTGGGGTAGCATAATTGCTCTGATATTGATTTGGCTACTGGTTATATGAGTGTGCACAAGTTGTGAAAATGTATTGAGTTTTCTGCTTATGATTATACACTTTTCTATAAGTATATTATACTTTAACGAAAAGTTACATAAAATACACCATAACAACAACAATAGCAACAAAACTTTGGTTGCTAAAACTTCTTCAAAACAGCCAGTGCAAGTCCACTAAATTTTTTGCTATAAGAATGATGGCACACACAGCTAGGTCGAAATGAATCATCTCTTTCTTAGCATGTTCCATGACCAGGCTGGTCACTTTTGTGGACTTAGGCTTTCTCAAATTCATATCTGTTCTGCCTTTGAAGGGAGCACAATAGAAATCGCAAAATATAATCACTACAACATATTAAGCACGGTACTGTGTGTCAGACAAGATATTTAGTTAACACTATTTTATTGTAGCTACCCAATAACTCTGTAAGAAAGATGCTTAATCTCTACTTTACAGATGAGAAAGATTAAGCCATTTGCCCAAATAAACATTAAATTAATATCTGGTTTAGAACTGACACCACAATTTTAATCATTAGAATGTTTGTCTCCAAATCAGGTCACAACACAGTGTTTGGGTTGGTGTTATGTAAACCTTATTTACATGCCTTCCAGGACTTCTGAACTTTGATTTGCTTTATGACCCCATATCTGCCCAACTCTCGATATGTGTGCTGCCTATCTTGTTAGTGATATCCTACCTGTTCCTGACCTCTGACAGTGGTAAAACTCCAGACTCTTGGCTGGACAACCAGGATGACTGTGTGTTTCCAGACAATTTATTGGATATTCTGATCCTGACGTTCTTCTGGTGTCCTCTGTTTGTGGATCTGGCATTGACAAGTTCCTAAACGCCAAGAAACAAACCAGATGAAAAGAGAAGGTCGTACCCTAAAAGAAAGTCTATAAATCCTACAGGAAGCTCCAAGTTTAAATCTGCAAATCTCTGTAGGATTTTCATCCTTTATGGCTGAGTCCAGAGAATAAAGTTGACTGAGAACGGGAGACCACCCCTTGACAATTTTTTTTTTTTTTAAAGCAAGTTCTCAAGTGTTTCTGTTTTTTTGGCTTTTAGCTGCATGGTATTTCAGAGATTTCTTGTTCTTCTTAAAATCTGTTAGCAATCCCCAAATCTACAAACAGGCTTTAGAAGACAGGGAGCGGGGGGCGGGGGGGCAGAGAATAGTGAGAAAGATTGTTTCAGGAGCACTCCCTCCGTAAGGAAAGCCGAAACCTAAATTGGATACAGCTGAAAATATCTCAATCCTGCAAGATTAGTCTTGACACAAGCCCTGCAGCAGAAGCATTCTGTGCATTCAAGGAATTACTCCAAAGATTTTTCCTTTCTTATTGCCCACTTATTTTTCTGAAAGGCCCTTTTCTGAAATGTTGTGTTTTACACTAATGCAAAGCCTTTTGGGTTATCTTCCTAAATGGATTCCAATGGGAGACATTTTGCTGTGGGCCATGATTAAACAGGCTCCCCGGAACTTAAGGTGACCTGAGCCTGCGTGAAGCATCAACACTCCAAGAAGACCTAGCACTAGCCTGAGTGACCACAACAGAACAAAAAATCACCCACGTTAAAATGGAACAGGACTAATTCAATTGTTGCTTTGTCCTTCAGGGAGCAGTTCTGATTTCTTATTTCACCTCTTTGGGTTTATAATGGTCTAACACCCAACCCCTCACCACATCCTCTTCGAAGTTCCTTCAAAGGTCAGAGATTTGTAGACAAGGATGATGTTTACTGGATCCTGATTGAAGTCAATAGAATAATCCATCCACTCTCATTCTCAAGAATCCATATTCTCATCCCTGTTTGGATATCCATTTTCCAGCTTTATAAAATGGCAACAAGCTAAAATGGGTTTAAATGGAAAATGAGAGAAATGAAACTTTAGTTGATCAGGATGTTTGCTCTTATTACAAAGGTCTGGGTCATAAGGTTGCTTTAAAACCAAGTGGACTATAGGACATCGGCTAACGAATGAATAGTATTTGGGGACCCAGTCAAACTCAAACATTTTCACAGGGCTTACTTAGTCCTCCAAAATGCTGGTTCACTTCTTCCATATACCCCCACGATTTAAATTTGCAAACTCAGCCAGATCTAATCTAAACTCTTCTCTTTGTTCCAGCTATCTACAGTTATTGTACTCCTCCAAGTGGCCTCTTCCTCAGGCACAGTCTTGAGGAGAATCATATAATCTATCGTCATAATACACCTTTTTCAAGAGAAGTATTTCATTTTAATAAAAATGTGTACCACCATATTTAATCAATCAGGCTGATTGACAACAGCAATAGTTGAGTCTTGCAGCAGATGCTGCTGCTACCTCATTCTTATTCCAGTTTCATTTCTCAATCAAATCCATGTGTAAAAAACATAATGTGCTGCCAACACAATGTAATAAAACCTCAACTGAAATGCACACCAGCGCGACAGAAACTGATAACTCAAAGTATGGGAAAAGTTAACTTCAGAAAAATCACTTCTGACACCCAAGTATTCAAGTTTTATAGACAAGAGATGCATCGTCTCACTATAGCTAACGTGAATGGGCCAAATTCGTGAATTTGTCCTGAAACAGAAAATAATAATCTCTAAAGCAACATTTTCCAAAAGCTGGCAGAAGAAGCCTTTTTTAACAGCCCAGAAATCATCCTTAAAATTGGCTGAGTTTGTTTGAGATGCACCATTTGTGTCACGGAGCAATAAATTAGTACTTGAGCAGGATTTTTTTAGGGTGGTGCACACTGGTTAAAGATGATGTATCACTGATTGTCACAGATTGAACCAGCAGTTTTTAAAGTTAATGATTCATAGAGAAATAAAGGTAACCTAATTATTGCAGTGCCAGGAACAGAACTCAGTTATTGTACTCAAATTCTGAGCTCTTCCAAATTTCCGACTGGGGGAATTGCAGGTACCTCTGTAGCACTTTATTCTTGCAAAAGCCCCAGTTAGGGGGCAGAAATAGGAGTGTCTGGAAAAGGAAATCAATCCATAGTCCAGCAAACTTTACATGCGCTAGATTGACTGGTTTCCCCCCAAAATTTATGTCCACCCAGAACCCTAACATGTTACCTTGTTTGGAAATAAGATCTTTGCAGATGTAATTAGTTAAGATGAGGTCAGATTGTATTAAAGTGGGTTCCATCAACATCCAATGACTAGTCCCCTTGTAAGAGTGAAGACAGACATGTGAAGACAGAGGCAGAAATTAGAGTGATTCAGTATTACAAGCCAAGTAATACCAAGAATTTCCAGCAACCACCAGAAGCTATGAATAAGCAAAGAATGTATTACACAATGCAATAATGCCAACATTTAAACAATAATGCCAGAGTAATTTCCTCCAAGGAGTTTGTTCATAATTGGGCATAGTATGGACAAATAGTCCATGTCACAAAATAATTTAACATCACAGACTGGCTATAGGCACAGGTAACATTTAGAATGAAATATAGGAAATCACCGGGGGGAAAAAAATCCTTTTTTTTTCTTTGAGTAATGGTGGGAGATTTTTAAGATGGTACTCAACACAGGAGTTGTTCCTGCCAAAAGTTAAGGAAATCTACAAAATCTTATTGCAGCAGGCTCATGCACAAGAAGACCACTCTTAGACAGTTGCAACAGACAGCTGCAGTTACAGAATTTGCTCATCTCTGTACATGCCTACTTGGAGCAATCACAGCTAGAGTTCCAGAATGTGGCTGGCTGTGAGGCATTCTCAATACCCATCTCAAGCAATTGCAGTCAGAGTGAGAAGCCTGTGTGGTCAGCATATCAACTTTTACAGAAGGATATGATCAGTCCATTGTGAACTGATCTGGATCCATGTGGGATGTAAAAGAAAATTCATTTGAGGTACAGTAAGAGTTACATAGGATCTAATGAGGTAGATGGTAATTAAACCCAGGCCCCTGCTGTAGTTACTTTTGCATCCAGTTACTGCACATGCATACTTGTTTAAGTTATTGTTAGTAAACTAGCCAGGGTTCCCCACATTGGGTTCGATTCATGTCAATTCAGTATTTCTCTTAACTTTTTGAAGCCTTCAAAAAAGAAGCCTTTTAAACAGAGTGAAAAGAAAATATCTGCCCCATAGTCCATGTGATAACCACAGCCAAGACACATAGCTCAGGCAAGCAGACCTTTCACAGAAGGATGCAGCCTCAATGAGACCTTTGCTGAGTTAGGAAGCAGGAGTGTGATTCCCTGATAAGGAGAAAGAATCTATAGTCCATTACGGAAATCTACAAATCCACACCTGATCCATGGTTTACTTATGCATGACTGACTGCACAGAAAATAAATATACTTCAAAATTTATATAGATTTACATTCTCCCACCTCAAAATGAGTTATCTGTAAAAAACCTTTTACTGAACACTTAGCTGGGCACTGAATAGGGTTGTTTGGACTTTCTTGTGTGTTTGACAGTGCCAATTGGCTTCAAACTGTTTCTGAGCCAGCTCAATCCCATGTTTAGAATAGCCATCTAGCCATGCGAAGATTGCCTTGACTCTCTTCGGGAACCAATGGGAAGCAAATGAGTCAGTCTATGAAGACCCTTGAGTGCACAAACCAGCAGAGCTTTAAAATACATTTTGGTTGTCCTATGACTCCAGGTTCCAATTTCTTGGGTCTCACTGACTTATTATTCAGGGCACTGGGTACACTGAATATAGTAACAACTTTTACACAACTAGGTCCTTTGGTTTGCATGTATTTGTCAGTCTTGGGCCTCAGATTCTTAATTATTACACAATTACGTGAACACTCACACTCTTCCACTCCCCCACCCCAACACACACACTATATTCAGAAATGCCCGAGATTATTTATTGGCTCCTTGTTTTCCTCCCTGATCAGATATGCCTTTGAGTATCATCCTATGCTCCACCTTTCAGGAATTAGACTGGTTTAGCCACAGTCTTTGATCATCAATTTATAGCTGGTGAGAGAAGATTCTGCCCCCACATTCTACTTGCCTAAAATTTGACAACCTCCAGGAAAAAGAAAAGACCAAGAGACTTTGTTCCAGATGAGTCTTGGTAGAAAGAGAGAAGGTCTAATTCAGCAGCCAAAGAGACAAAAGCTAGAACTAGAGGCATAACAGATAGCTCTAGTTAGAAAGAGATCAAGGAATATAACCATGTGGGAGAAGCCAAGACACTAGACACCAGTGACTCCTGAACAAACACGATTTTGGTGCTCCCTCCCTCTTACTTTCCTGTAAGAGGCTGGCATGTCAGCAGAGCATAGGCATGCAGAAGACACACTCTGTGATCTCATCCAAGAGTATGCATGAGAGCTGAGCCCTGACAGACACTGGCTGGGGAGACCACGTAGAAAAATTTTGTCAAACAAGGGGGAAGAGAAGAGAGCTATGACAGTTTGCTGGGCTGGGATCCAGGAACTGAATCATCTAGTCCATTATCCTGGTCACGTGTCTTAATTTCCTCATATATAAAAGAGAAGTAATACTTGTCCAGGTAGGATTGTGAGGTAGAAGAACTCAGCACTCAGACTTGATATTGCACTTCAGCTCTGCCATTTCCTAGCATGCAATTTCTGAGTTGTAGTCCCCTCATCAATGTAAATATGGGTGATAACCAAACACAATAAATCATACATATGAAGTGTCTGGCTTTACACAGTAGGCACTTACTAATGACAGCTATCACTATTATCCACCTCACAGTAATCATTATCATAAACAGCAAAGACAATGCATGGCGAGTGGTCATAAAGAGAAAGGCTCATTTTGTATGTCAGCATGAGTGTCATGTCCTTGACAGTGGCACCTTGGCAAAGTACACACTTCTTCAAATGCTGCTGCTGTTGCTCACAAAAACAAACTAAAAGGACTTCCTCTTTTGCAGTTTTATTCATAATCAATTTACAACCCCATTTGAGATCTTCCTTATTATGTGGTCTTAACCACACACACAAAAAAATGTTTCATTCATTCTAAATCTAAAGAATGAATTAAGACTAATATTTGGCTATTTTAAAAAATGGAGCATGCCTTCAAAGACTAAAGATTTACCCCGCACTGAGGAAATTTTTTTTAAAAAGTGCATGGGGTCCAAAAAGAAGTTCAAAGTAGAACCTCCAAAAATGTTCATCAGTGAGCATCCTCAGAATAAGTTTGTCACTTTCAAGACAACTGATTTAAAAGTCAACTGAGTTAGGAAATATAGTCTTCTTTCAATTTCTGGAAAAGTTCGAGAATTGGTATTAGCTTTTCTTTAAATGTTTGGTAGAGTTCATCAGTAAAACCATCAGGTCTAGAACTTTGTTGGGAAATTTTTGATCACTGATTTAATGTCCTCAATGTCTGTGGGTCTATATGTCTATAGGTCTATAGAGATTTCTATTTCTTCTTTATTGAGTCTTGGTAAGTTTTGTGTTTCTAGGAATTTATCCATTTCATCCAGGTTATCAAGTTTACTGGAGTACAGTTATTCACAGCACTCTATTTTAATCTTTTTTGTTTCTGTAGAGTTAACAGTAATGTCTCCACTTTCAGATCTGATTTTAGTAATTTGAGGGTTTTTTTTTTCTTAATTCATGTAGTTAAATGTTTGTTAATTTTGTTGATGTTTTCAAAAAACCAATTTTTTGGTTTTGTAGATTTTTCTATTATATTTTGATTCTTTATTTTATTTATCTTGGCTCAAATTTATATTATTTCTTTCTTTCTGCTGACTTCGAGTTTAGTTTCTTTTTTTCTTAATATTTTAAGTTATAAAGTTAAGTCATTGACTTGAGATCCTTCGTATTTTTTAATGTAAGTGTTTATAGCTACAAAGTTCCTCCTTAGCAACACTTTTACTGTGTTCCATAACCTTTAGTATGTTTTATTTTCATTTTCATTTATCTCTAAGTATTTTCTAATTTTCCTTGTGATTTCTTTTTGGTCCATTTGTTCTTTAAGAGTGTATGGTTTAGTTTCCACAATTTTGTAAATTTTCCAGTTTTGTTATTAAATTCTAAGTTCATCCCATTGTAACCAGAGAAGATATTTTGTATGACATCTATCTTTTTAAATCTATTGAGACTTTATTTTTGGCCTAAAATATTGTCTACCACGGAAAATGTCCCGTGTGCACTTGAGAAGAATGTGTATGCTGTTTTTGTTGGGTATATCCTGTATATATCTGTTAGATTTAATTGGTAAATTGTGTCGTTTAAGTCTTCCATTTCCTTATTTATCTTCTATTTTGTTGTTTTATTTATTATTGAGAAAGAAGTCTTAAATCTCCAAATATTATTATGAAACTGCCTATTTCTCTCTTCAACTCTGTCAGTTTTGCTTCATATATTTTGATGATCTGTTATAAGGTTCCTAATTTCTAATTATATCCTCTTGCTGTGTTGAAACTTCTATTAATATATAATGTCGTTTACCTCTTATAAACTTTTGATTTAAAATCTACTTTTTCTGATATTAATATAGTCGCCCTTCTCTTTTGGTTACTATTTGCATGAAATATCATTTTCCATTCTTTCACTTTCAACCTATTTGTGTCCTTAGGTCTAAAAAAGTTTCTTGTGGACAGCATATAGTTGGATCATGTGCTTTTATCCATTCTGCTAATTTTTGTCTTTTGATTCAAGAGTTAAATCCATACACATTTAAAGTAATTACTAATAAAGAAGGACTTATTTCTGCCATTTTGTTATTTAAGGCGTATTTTCTATATGCCTTAGTGCTTTTTGTCCCTCATTTCCTGCATTACTGTCTTCTTTTGTGTTTCATTGATATTTTTAGTGAAATGTTTAAATTACTTTTTCATTTCCTTTTGTGTATATACTATAGATATTTTTCTGTTTTTTAACCAATGGAATTTAATTTAATATCTTAAAGTTATAACATATTTATTTAAATTTTACCAGTTTAACTTCAACTTATAGGAACTCTGATCCTTTATACCTCTCTCTCCACTCTTTGCAGTTGTTAATGTCACAAAATTGAATCTTTATATATTGTGTATGTATAAATACACATAAAAACATAAACTAATAACTCTTTTAAATGCATTAGTCTCTTAAACTGCATAGAAAACAAAATGAGAAGTTACAAACCAAAGTTACAATACTAGTTTTGGGGTTAATAATTTTTAAAATGTTAGTCTCTTAAATAATGTAAAAAACAAAAAGTGAAGTTACAAATCATTGTTACAATAATATGAGCTTTTACAATTGTCTATGTATTTGCCTTTATTGAGATCTTTATTTATATATATGACTTCAAGTTACTGTCTGATATTTTATTTTACCCTGCAGGACTCTTTTGAGCATTTCTTACAGGGCAGGGCTAGTGATGAACTCCCTCAGCTTTTGCTTACTTGGGAATGTCTTAATTTCTCATTTGAATGGACAATTTTGCCATATATGATCCTTGGTTGCTGATTTTTCCTTTTTGCTCTTTGAATATATCCGCCTACTGCCTTCTGGCTTCCAACATTTCTGATAAAAAATCTGCTGATAATCTCATAAAGATCCTTTGTGTGTGATGAGTCACTTCTCTCTTGCTTCTTTCAAGATTCTCTCTTTGTCTTTAAAACGTTTGATTATAATGCGTCTCAGTGTGGATCTCTTTGAGTTTATCTTGGACTTTATTGGGCTTCTTGTATATTTATATTCATTTCTTACATCAAATTTGAGAAGTTTTTAGCCATTATTTCTTCAAATATTCTCTTTACCTCTTTCTCTTTCTCTTCTTCTGGGACTCCCACAATACACATGTTGGTCTGCTTTATGATGTCCCATATGTCCCTTTGGTTCTGTTCACTCTACTTCAGCCTTTTTCATTTCTGCTCCTCAGAATCAATAATTTCCACTGGGAAACTAATATTTCTTTAGTGTGACTATGTGCCAGTCATCTTGCTGGGTGCTTTACATCCATTATCATAGTTGATACTCACAACAACCCTACGCGTTAAGTACTTTTTACTTCCATTAGAAATTAAACAACAGAGATTCAGAGAGTTTAACTTGATTAAGGTCACTCAGCAGCTAGCCGGGACAGGTTAATACCCAGGCTAATTAATGGCCAAATTCGTGTTGTTAGGCAGCTAGAATTGAGATTAGTGGTGAAATAGGATGACAACATCAATGTGAATATTGTTTATAAATTTTTAGGTGCTATGAAGAACATTCTAGAGGTATGTATGAACAAAGGGAGAATTATGTAAAGTGCAATTATGTACAGTGCAATTTCACTCACAACAATATTTTCACAGAACTTCAAAGAAAGACAGTAATGAATTGAATCTAAAGTTTCATTTGCTAGAAACTCACAGGCAAAGAATTTACAATAATTTCTCCTGAATGAAAAGTGAGATGCCTGATGTATGTATGGTAGATAAGTATTTGATCCATTATCTTCTTAGTTAACATCGATCTTAATACTGATTATGTGACAATCCTCCAAATACATATAGCAAGGGAGGGATGGGGGAGAAGACACACACAAGAAAAGTCCTGATTAGTTATACAGAGACAAGAAATAATTTGTTGGTATAAGAGAGGGACTCTTTTGTATGCATTTCCTTTCTACCAGTAGCACCTAAGAAAACCTCTATAACCACAAATCTTATTTGAAAATCTGACTATAAACAGGTGAGAGCTCATAACAAAAGGACCCATCCTATAATCACACTTATGGCGAACTGCTCATATGCCCTGTGGATCTTCGTGACAACTCACCCTCAATCAGCCTGTGAGTTCCCACTCTCATTATTCTTCAAAGTGGTATGACACATGATATCATGTAGCTATTGTCATGTAACAACAATAACAACAACAACAAAAACCTCAGAAGCTAAAACAGCAAACATTTATTTCTCACATGTCTACAGGATCCAGCAATGATCCAAACTGGGCTTGACTGGACAGGTTTGATGATCTCGGCTTGGCTAGGGGGTGGCAGATCAAAGTTGGTCTTTGCTGAAGTGTCCTAGCTTTGCTTCATGTGTCTCTCATCCTCCTCTGGAATCAGTGGGGCTAGCTCATACCCTCATAATGATGGAAGCAGTACAAGAGGAAAAGTGAAACAAGCAAAGGCTCTTGAGGTCTAGTGACCAAATTACCACACTATCTCTTCTGCCTTATTTTATTGGCCAAAAAGAGTCACAGAGATGAGCCCAGAATCAAAGTGAAAAAGCACTGCAGAGAGGCATGATAAATGTTCATGGATAGAGTAAAGAGAAGAATGGGGACCATTAATGCAGTCCACCACAAGACCTAATCACACTAATCTGCTGAAGACTTAGCTATCCAGTTTGGCTGGAAAGAGGTTCCTTGAGGACAATAACCATAACCACTTATCATCATTTTATCTTTACGATTACTCTGCAGAATATTAATAGGATCTTCATTTTATAGGTGAGCATATCTTGGCCCCAAAAAGTTACTTAATAAAATTTCCAAAACTGCTTAAAATTATCTGTCCTTTCACATTGTATAAACCTAGAAAACTGAATTCTTAACACTAGTATCAATTGCTAACATGCTCTAACTAGTTCAGAAAAAGGACCAATGCCTCATTAGTCCAAATCCTCACCACACCTTATTCTCATGGTTTAGGTCTTGGATTCTATGGAAAGGCAGACCTTGAAGAGAAGAAAACAATCGTGTGAATACAAGGCATTGTCTTTGCTTTATGTCAATAGATATCATAGAATTTAAGGATATACACTTACTGTGAAAACTCTAAAAGGGGTTGGCAGCCTTTAGAAAAGACGAAGCAAATTTTCCTTTTATTTTTTTTTTTCTTTTGGAAAGATGAGGGTGGAAGAGTTGCACTGAAAGCCACTCTTGGTTACCTACAGCAAAACTACCTCAGACTCATGGATCTTCCTATGGAGGTGGCAGACATAGGTGGAAGTAGGGGCTGTGACTAGCTTTCCAGCATAGGTGCTACTGTAGCCTCCCCAAGGAAGAGTTGAAAAGTTATGGGAAGAGTTTAGGACAATGCCCAGGAACTTCAGTGGTGGGATGAAATGGGAGAGAGCCAGGCCCTCTTTCCCCACATATACAGTGCAACTTTGCCTATGATCCACATCATATGCCACCCTGGGAGCATATCACATGCTAAAGGAGCCACATTTTAGTTCCATTACTTTCACCTGACAGCACCATGATAGGCATGGGAGATGTTGAAATGAATCATAAATGGTCCTTGCCTTTAATGAGCTCACAGAGTCCCGAATACACCAGAAAAAGAGAGAAATACAGAGTAAAATGTCATTAGATAGCAGAGATCACACAGTCGGGACAGCATGTAAGGGTCAGTGAGGAACTCCGGGAGCAGTGACTGAAGCTGGAAGTTGAAGTATGAGCACAAGTTTGCCAGACAAAATCTGAAAAAGAAACTTTTTGAAAAAGAGAAGATGCTGACCAAATCTTGGCTACTAAATTCTCCAAATTCCAAAAGCATGAGTATTGAAATCAGAACAACTGGTTTGAATATTATCTCTAGTGTTTACTCCTCCAACATATTGGATTAATTCAGAACTCTTAGACTTAACGCCAGTATCCTCATCTGAGAAATGGGGATAATTAGTACATCTGATAGCAGTGTATTGAGGACTAAGTGAGACATAGTACGTGAAAACACTTTATAGGCTATATAAAGTGCTATCTATACAAACACTCATTGCTTTTATCATCATTATTAGTGCAATTATTAGACATTAATTAAATGCTATTATAAGTCATTAATTCAGCACCAGGGACTTGGCTTCAAATGGAGGATTCTGGGATAAATAAAACAGAGCACTGCCCTTGACATGATCACAGTCTAATAATAATAATAATAACAATAATAATAATTCATACTAATGCAGTGGTGATTGTGTGCCACTTTCTATTCCCATGTTATTAGCTCATTTCAGCTACACAACAACCTGAGAAGATGACTGATTGGAGAAACTGAGGCAAAGAGGGGTTAAGAAACTTGTACTAAACCCCAGTTGGTAGGTAGTAGCATTCAGATGTGAGGTGGCTCCGAGTACCCACTTTTCAGCACTACCTCAATCAGGGAGATGGAAAGAACCTCCCATAACATGATGTCGTTAGTGCTGTGAATGTGTTATGACACGGTAAGTGCACTTGATGTCCTGAAACAATAAAGGGGTGGGGGCATTGTCAGCAAAGGCTTCTTAGATGAGATGGTTCCTAAGCTGAGTTCTGGCTAGGAGGTGGGGAAAGGTGTGCCCAGCAAGAGAAGCATGTCAACAAAGATGCTGAGGGATGAGAGCAGTGTGAAAGGGACAGGGAAAGAAAAATAGGAAGGAGCAGGACATGATTGGAGAGATGGGCAGGAGACAGGTCCTGGAGGGCCTTAGGTGCCATGTTAAGGAGTCCCAACTGTCTTCTGAGGGCAGCAGAGATTGCGTTGGAAGGCTCATTCTGACTGCATTGTGAAGGACATATTGGGAGAGGGGAATGAGTGAGGTAAAGGCAGAGAGACAGTTTGGGGGCTACCGTAGAAGTCTAGCTGCTAAACTATTACTAGTGTCTGAAAGTAGGCTGTGCCAGTGGGGATGGAGAGTTTGAGAACTATTAAGATAAAGATCGATGAAAGAGAAAGTGAAAGAGGAATCAAGAGTGACTACTGGGTTCTGGCCTGGATGATGGATGGGTCAGCGTGGCAAGCACCAGGCCCTACGGAGGAAGACCTGGGAAACACATTCAAGGAAGGGCATAGGAAGCAGAGCCTGGAGAAAACTAATGAAGAGTGAGCAGAGAGGAAGGAGGAAGACAAGCAAGTGTCTGCCCAAGAATCCAAGGGAAGTTGAAGGTTGAGGATTTAAGTCAAGCACCAGCAACTTCCTTCCAACAGAGTTCGGAGTACTTAAACTCAAAGAAAATGGTGCTTTCCCTTGTGATTCAAAATGTCCTTGTTTTCAGTCTTATTTTTTCCCAGTCTTCATTTTCCAAGATTTCACATTTCACTGCCCCACTCATTTAGTACGTTCAATTAATTTCTCAATATCTTTCTCTACTCGTTACTGTTCCCTGCACACATAGACATAATAAGATGAAGAAGGAGGTTCTGCTGATTGGTATTTGTAATGTGCTGAGACTGATGAATGAACCGATAAACACACCGTTGCCATCACCAATAATAATAGCAACCCCTATTATTAAACGGGAGTCTCATCTCTTGTTTATTGAGCAGCTATTATGTACCAGGTGTTCTGCTATAAGTTTTACAAACATAGCCAATACACAGAGTAGAAACAATATTTCTCTTTTACAGAAGGAAAAAAACTAAGGCTTGAGAAGTTAAGTGAGCAGCAGCTGAAGATCACACAGTAAATAGTAAATGGCAATGGGAAGTATGTATACTCTGGGCCAAGGGTAGAGCTTTCAGGCAGCCCTTTGAAACGTATTTGCATCTAAACAACTGACATCCTTGATATCCTTTCTGTGATTTGGGGAAAGGAGGAGTTACACGTGGGAAATAGAGTGAGGAGGGGGCATAGCAAAGGAAGTGAATTAAATGGACTTGGATCGAGAAATTACTGTTCCATAGCCCAATATTATAAGTTTAGTTGTGCCCTCAAACATTCAGTCCCGCCCAATCTCTTTCAGAAACAAATAAGCATCCAAATGGTTCTTCATGCTTGCCATAGAGATTTATCCAAAGAAACAGAACACACCGATGCAAAAATTGTTGGCCAGCTTTCTTTCGAGTATACAACTCACAAATCATTTATTTATTTAACAGATATTTACCAAGAACCTACTGGATGCCAAGCACTGGGCTAGGTTCTAGGGGTACATGGTAAATATAATCAACTATACCACAATGTGAGAGTGAGAAGAACAGAGGATGCCTTTCTTGAATTTTCTTTGTGGCGGGTACTTAAAGTGGGTAAAGTGGTCGGAGGGGAGGTGGAGGGCCTTTCTGGCAGAGGGGTAGCTGGAGCAAAGGCCTCTTGTTCTCACCCAGTGTTTTCACTAATCCTTCCCACCTTTTTTGTCATGCAAACTTCTACTCACCCCTTAAAAGGCTTGGCTGGCTGGAGTGGCTGGGTCCTTCTTCTGCACGCTTTGTACATGTCTGTTGGAGCAGGTATTAGCAGGCAACCATCCTGCGTTCACCTCTACTTTGAGCTCTCTGCAGGAAGGGGAGGAGTCTTTTAGCTCCATGTCCGCAGTGACAGCACAGGGTAGGCTCTTGATAAACACAGTGGAATACCCGCAGCATGCTGGAGTAGATTTCTAAGGACACATCAGGACCGTTTTAGGTAGTTCTGAGCAACACTGCCCATTTAGCCAATTTACAGTTCCTTTTTGAGGAAGGTAGTTGCAGCTAATAGAAAGATCGGAGGCCCGGGCTCTGCCAGAATGACTTGAGCATATCACTTAGGGTTTTGTTTTCCTCTCTTATCAAATGACAGTTTGACCAACACTGGGGGCTTGGGATGATAGAGGACTTATCAGAACTCACAATAGGGTTGTGTATACTACAGCAAGTCCAAGGTCAGCCTACATCCTGTAGATAAGATGGCACAAAGAGAGATGGTCTAAAAGGGAGGTAACAAGCATATTTGGCCTTTATTTTCACTAACTCTGAACCAGAAGTGATTCACTTGAAGCTTTTCAGCAAAAATACAGTTAAAAGTACCTAGCATAGAATACAACAGTAGCTAAAATAATAAATTTAATAGTTATGAAGAACTTTAATTTTTGAACAGGTAAAATGATCACATTGCTCAAAAAGGAAAACGATATAAGAAAATGTACACTGAGAACTTTGCCCCACTCATGCTTATATCTGCTCCATTTCATACCCCTGCTCTCTGCCCCCATAATCACCAGATTCATTAGTTTCTTACCTGTCCTTCCAGTGTTTCTTTATGTAAATACAAGCATGTGTGGAATTTTGTCAAATGTATCTTCAGTATCTATATAAATGATCATATAATATTTCTCCTTACATCTATTTTGATGAACTGTCTTTGCACTTTGCATTCTTAGAATATAGACCAAGTTTCATTCTTAGGATATAGATCAAATTGCACTTAGTCATGAAGTATCATTCTGATAAGTGTGCTGCTGAATTCTGATTGTTAATATTATAGTTAAGATTTATGTATCAATATTTCTGTGTGAGATTCGCTTATTGTTTCTTATTTGTACAGCCTCGGTTATTGATGTTATCCTGGATAAAAAGAATTTTGAAGTTGTTCTTTGTCTATGTTCTAGAAGTTTAGTGTTAGGATCATGAATTCTTTCAGGATTTGGTTAAATTTGACCAGCTAACTTCTAGCCCTGGTGCTTCTTAAAAATTAACTGCCTTACAATTTTATCTAACTTTATCTATGAAAATTAGACTATTTAAATATTCTGTAGTTGGTTTCAGTAAATAATATTCTCATCAAAAAGCGTCTGTTTCTTTCAGATCTGCAAATTTAGATAAAGTTGTGCAAAATTGTTTTAAAAATTTCTTTGCTTCCTACATTATTTTCTTCTTGTCATTTATTATTTTTTGAATTTGTTCTTTCTTCTTTGGTTTCTGAGAAGGTTTATGTATTTTATTAAGTTTGCCCCTATGATGCAGATATTCACTTATTTACTTTGTCACCCCCACTCCCATTATCTAATCGATTATTTTTATTTATTTCTTCTGCTTTCCTTGGGTTTACTTTGTTGTTATTTTTTTCTAACTTTTTGAATTGATTCTTAATTCCTTCAATTTCATTTCTTTTATACTTTATATAACTAGTCCTTTTATATTTTAGGATATGACGTTTCCTCTACATATGGTTTTTGTTCTATCCTGTAGATTCAGAACCTACTATGTAATATTTTAATTATCGTTTTTTTTTTTAATTTTTAAGTTTACTGCACTAAACAGAAAATGATATCTATATTATCTTTACTTTTGAAATTTATCGTGGTTTCCTTCGTGGTGGTCAATGGTCAGGTCAATTACTGTGGCTGTTGCATGGGCATTTGAAGCAAAAATATATTCCCTACCTTCAGGGTACGGAGTTTGATTTATATTCATGTTTATGTTGCTGAAGTCTTTTGTGCCCCTATTTATTTTTGGTCCATTTATCTGAGAGGATGTGTTGCTATTTCCTGAGATGTGAAAAGGCTGAGGAGGAGCCAGTTCTAGAGAGAGGAGGGGGAGGTAGGGTGTGGAGAAATCATAAGGTCTGTTGGAGACATCTGTTAGAGCATTTCCAACCAAAAATCACTCTTGCCATAAAGAAAAGCACTCCCTAAATTTGGCCAAGGTCTGTATTTGCTAATTTCTATTGGTATTACTAGAAAGGAAGAAGAATTAACCTTTTATTTAACCAGGTTATTTTGTATTGTTTTCTAATTTTTTCATACATAGATTTTATTTCTCAAACCATGTTGGAAAATCCAGGCCCCTTTTTATATTTCCATGGTGGGTAGGACAAATTCCTTTCATGGCTTGGAGGGGTTTTGGGTGGTGATGTTGCTAATAATAACTTGAGCCCTTACTATGAGCCAAGCTCTCTTCTAGGCACTTTGTTATGTCTCAGATTATTTAATCTTCACATCAACTCATAATATCCCCATTTTACAGATGACAACAACAAGGCAAGTGGAGGTAAAATAACAAGCCTGAGTTCACATTGCTATTTTGTGGCAGAGATGGAACCCCAACATTAGTCACTATGCTCTGTTGCCTCTTTTAGAGACCAGCTCATTCAGTGGCTTCATTTTATAGGTGAGAAAAGAGACTCAAATTTAGCGAGTCAGCTAGCAAGCTACTAGAGGAGCTGAAACTATATCCCTGATATTTGGACTGGAGCCTTCCTGCCATACAGTGCTGCCCCTCAGTATGCATAGCATTAGTATTTTGTAATACAAAGAAGCTTTGTAACTTGCTGGATGATGTGGGCTAATCATTGACCAGCAAACCCTGACTGTCTCACCTCATGGAGTTGGAGGGCTAATACCACAGGTGATGCAAAGATATTTTAATCTAATGCTACCTAAATAATGTATACTTTTTTGATTCCTGAACAAATCACTCAGCTACAGAATCTGTTTACTTTAACGGCATTAAGATATAGAAAACAACAAAAAATCAAAATTCTACAAGGGATAAGTCCTTCTAAGCGGGTATATCTTTAATAGGCATCTCCTGTACTCTCCAATTCCCATGCACATGACCTTCATTCTTTATGGATTGTGGGTGTCAGTCGTGGAAACAGGCACTTTCCCAGGACAAGTAGAAACTAAAGATAGTCAATGGAAAAGAATACTAATCAATCCTCAGGGGAGAGGATGATCATTAAAAGCCAGCGCATAAAGGGGTGCGTTTCAAGTATTTCTTGTATCCGAGTCCAAAATCTTGTATCCCAGCCTTTCTTTATTGCCAAAAGTGATCTAACATCTCCCTACATAGCTTGGCTTCAGATGGCAAGATTCTTTTTTCTCCATTCTGTATTTATTCCAGTAATTACAAAAAGAGAAAGGAGTTTATGACATTTGGGGAAAGATCGACCCAGTGTATCAACTTTACTAAGAAAGGACATAATAGTTTGGGCAAGATAAGAGAATTTCATTCTGAAATTGTAAAGACATCCTATCCCAGTGGAATTATTTGGCTTGCCAAAAATTAAAGTTGTTTAATTGGCTAGGCCAGGAATCTAAGCCAAATGACTAGAGATGGCACTCCTTTACGACTCCACACACACAGGCTTTCAAAACACATATGATTCTGATGCTGGAGCTGGTGGTGTTCCACTTGGATTTGTTCACGATGAGTCAGTAAAACAGGATCAACAAGCATCCCTCGAAACCCATCCCCTAGTTACACAAAATCTCTGTGAAGTATGAGAACAGAAATGGAGGTCTTTCTCTCTCTAATCAGGACGTCATGAAAAGATGTATCTCACAACCTGCCTATTTTGGGACCTGCAGCAGAAACTGAATAAAACACATTCCTATCATCTTAAAGAGAAAACTGATCTCCCAAGCCTTCTCTCTAACCCAGCTATTGGTGAATGCCAGATGAAGAAGACTGCAGCTGAAAAATTGGGATGGATTTCTGGGTGAGGTTCTAGATTCTCTTTTTCCTGTTTTCCTAGTTTTCATTTCAAACAAGACACTAAAATGATTTAGTTGTGGCCTAGCTTGGATTCAAGCGAATTGCTTCGATGGTGTCTCCAGTTCCACTGACGTCAATGTTCTTTCTTATTTGCAGAAGAGCCTATTTAAAAGGAAGTGTGAGCAATTCATGCTTTACCACATAGGTTTTCAGGAGCTTCCTCTGTTATACCAAGTGAGAAGTTGAGCCGGGGGGTTTTATTTAGTTCAAATTCAGCATAAATGACAATGTATCTGGTAAAAGTGATAAAAGGGTTGAAAGAAGGCAAGTTTTGCATACAATGGAGTGTAGGTATTTTCTGAGAAACAAAGACCCTCAAAACCTCAAGTTCCTTGGGGGCCTCCTAGATCATTTAGTTCAAACTATATGCCTAACTATTCCAAATGATCTTTGGATGATCTGTTTGGTAGGCAGGCTTCTCTTCCCATTGACGGACATAAGCTACCTGTAGGGCACCTGTAGCTTACATATTACCAAGAATCCAGCCTTAATCAGTAAAGGGAACACTAGCACACTATCTTAGTCATAGTCGTTTAGTTATAAAGAAGAGAAAACCACTCAGTTTAAATCTTTTTTTTCAAAGGTTTTATTGTAAGGCAAGTGTAGGTTTCATGAGAAGTAGATGACTCAACTGATAGAGTCATCATCCCTGGATTTCCCCTGAGCCAGCCTCAACCCTCGGCATGACCTTGTGCCTCTAGTCTCCAGACTGGCCTAGTTCAGAAGAGCATGCTCTGAGAGGAGTGAAGTTTAATGTAGTATGTAGGACTATCCTTTTAGATCTAAAGGTGGGGCAGAGGGAGAAGAAATAACCTCTTGCTTTTCTATTCATTCCAGTCCCCAATTTGATAATTACCCTAACTGTATTTTTTCTGTCTTGTCATCGTTAAAGTCATGAACTTCAAAATATAAGGGATTATATGCAGCAATCACTTCCGACTTCATAAATAATGCTTATAATGTTTTCCTTTAATTTTATTTCCCAATTAGAGTTGGCATTCAATATTATTTTATACTAGTTTCAGGTGTACAGCATAGTGGTGGTTAGACATTTATATAATTTACAAAGTGATCCTCCCAATTAGTCTAATACTCACCTGGCACTATACATATAATTCAATATTTTGACTATATTCCCTACGCTGTACTTCACATCTCCAGGACTATTTTGTAACTACCAATTTGTACCTCCTAATCCCTTCACCTTTTTTACCCACAGACCCCCCAACCCTCCCTCCATCTGGCAACTATTGAAATGTTCTAACTATAAGCTTGTTTCTGTTTTATTTTGTTCTTTAGATTCCATAGATAAGTGAAATCACGTGGTATTTATCTTTCTCTGGCTGACTCTTTTCACCTTGCATAATATCCTCTAGGTCTAGCCATGTCATTGCAAATGGTAAGATTTTATTTTTTTATGGCTGAGTAATATTTCGTTGTATACATGCAAGTCTAATGGAAGTTTAGAAAATGATGAGTACATTTCATTATTATTTTGTAGACATATCAATAAAATTTAAATTTTTTCAGTATGCTAACCTTAATTTTAAAATTGAAGACAACAGAGTGGCTTAGAAGTTCAAATTTAAGTCATAAATAAAAATGTATCGGGTAAGAAGTGCTTTCCATCCTATTTCTTTGTTATGAGGATATTTAACCCAATTCTTTGATTTAAAAAGTCTCTCCTTTAATGCCATGATGCAATAAGCTTTCCCCACACTTCTTCTTTCAAGACATCCAACTTAGAAGAATAAGTCTCAGGCTCAGAACCCATTCGTTAACAAAGAATTGTACCAGTGAAGTTCATTGCTGAAACTGAAATTTAAAATTGTTAACGAAGGGCATGGGCACGATTTTCACATATATATTTCAGTTCTATATCCAACATTCCGTAGGAATAAATCAGGTTCCACCAACATATTCCTGTGATAACATCGCAGGTGGTGTAGATGCAGTCTGGAGAGAACGAGGGCAGGACTCCATGCCCAGCTATAGAGTCCACTTGCATGATGTTAGCAAGTTATGTATGATCTCTGTAAGCCTCTGTTTCTTCACATATAAAGGACTGACCTTACACCTTTATAGATAATCATATTTACCTCATAGCTTGAATGGGGTAGTTAAATGAGGTGGTAAGTATAAGGCATATAATAAATAGATACTCAATGTTATTTACCAGCTGTTAAGGTAACAAATTGCCCTTCATAATAGAAACATTCATAATTCATGAATGTTCACTGCCTACCAGTTGTCAACATTGCCATAAATTAAATCTGGATTTTTTCATGAATTAAAATGTTAATGCCATATTAAAGTCACTGAAATATCTCTTTCTGCCATTAATTGGCTATGTGACCAGCAACAAGCACTTAACCAATGTGAATTTTGCTTCTGCATTTGTAAAATGACAAGATTGGACTGCCCTAGATGAATTTTAGGGTCCCTTCCAGCTCTACCATTCTTCTCTGTGACTCTTATAATTCAGTTAAGTGGCTATGTGATATATATGAATCGTCATGGGATAATTACATCTTGATTCTAAATGAATCCATATTCTTCTCAGAAGAAAAACTGCTGCAATTTAAAACCAGTCTTCCAAACAAACAGCCTTAAGATAAAAGGAATAAGGGGAGGTGTGATAATACAATAGTAATTCATATACTCAGATTTTGTAATTTTGGAAATATTTAAAAATTTAAAGATGAATTTTGTGACACAGGCTTAGTCAAAGAAAAGTGTCCTGCAGGGCATGACGGCCACTTATCCATTAGGTTTCCGATCTACTGCTCCACATACAAAGCTCCAAATCCAAGGTGCCTCAGTTACTGGAAATTACAACACTGATGTATGTCTATCATTCTGAAACTGCAAAACAGACTTGTCTAAATAACCATTCCTTTGGTATTTATTTTGAAACCAACCCCACATTTCTTGACCTCTTCATATACAGATGATGCCGACTCCTACGCAATTCCATAGAATTCTCGTACAGTTCTCTCTCTTTTTTTCCTTACCCCCCTCCCATTACCTCATAAATGGTAAACATTTCAAAATTACGAACCCATTACAAAGAGGTGTCTACATGTTCGTCTGTAAGGCACTGGAGGAAAAATTCAAAAGATGCCAGCACATCAAAGTAGAAAAAAAGTGAATAAATTAAATTTCTAATGGACATAGCAACAGAAGAAAGTGCTGCGTGTGAAGAGCCCAGATTCTCTCTGACAGATGGCACAGAGGGCACACTGCTGGCGGGGCAGTGCTCAGGGGCTTGTTCCTTTGCCAATACAGAAACAATAAAACTGCTTATTGGTTTTTAAGAGATCTGTAATTAAGTATGATATCAACAGATAAAGGTTCACCAAGGCAGAACAGGATTTAAGAGGTCTTAAAATGGGATATTATTTAACTGATACAAATCTCATTCTTAGAATGGCAAAACTTCAAGAACTACAACTTGTATGTGTGTGTGCCTGTTTGTCTGTGAGTGCACACACACACGTGCGCAATTAAATCTAAAGTTTTAAGTGGTGTGCGCCCATTTGAAGTTTTGTTGAGCTCAGAAAAGCAAAGGTTGCAACCTTTACATTCAGTTGCCTTGGGCAAGCAAGAAAAATATCTGTTAAGACCCAGGTCTCACTGTTAAGGCTGGAGTTGAGAAATGCCTTCCAAATGCTTTCAAGTCAACATTAGCTATGACAGAAGCAAGACTATTATTTAACAGTAGCAGCGAATGTCAAAAACAAACTGTGCCTGGCATTTTGACAAGACACTATTGAAAGAGAACCACTTTTTCAGCACTTGTGTAACCGTGGGGGAGAACTCGACAATTAATATCCTGAGGTCTGGTAATAGGATTTCCAGGCTGCTTGGGGGTTTCCTTCTGATACACATGAAAGAAGTAGGCAAGTGGCGGACACAGGCAAAAAGAATCCGAAATGATGAGGACCGAAGAAAAGAACTGATACGTTAGAAATCAGGTACCTTATGGCTAATTAAAATGTAACTCTTTTTCGGGAAACTGCACTCTCATAGTAGTGACACTGTAAAGTACGAGGACAGAGCCATCATCTGTAGGCAATAAAATGCTGACAAAACCTATCTCCTATTTCCCACCTCCTTCCTTCCCTCTGGTGTCCTCATGCCATCCTGTGGCACCTCACCTTACCCTTCCTGGAAAACATTCCCAGCCTCTCCTGGCCAAACCTCCAGCCCAACAATCATCTACTCAGGATAATAACAACTAGCCAGTTTTCTACTCTAGTTCCTTAAGAACCTGCTCCCTGTTAACCTGATGAGTTAGAGAAGTGGTAGAAGGTGGTCAGAGGGCACAGAACATTACACTTTCTTTCATTTTGACAGAAGCAACAGGGAAGTATTCTAATGCAAAGGAAATGCTAATGTGCTAGCTCAGTACCCATACTTTGAAATGAATAAACAGAGGGAAAAGGAAAGGAACTATTTAACTGATGCCCTTTACATATAGTTGCACTTAATCTTAATAGCCCTCAAAAGAAGGTGGTATCTCCTTCTTTCTAGATGAAAACCTGAAGTTTAGAAAGCTTTGGGTGATTTGCTCAGAGTCCCGGGCTGTAAGTAACTCATCCGATGTTCAAACTTGGAGTTGTTTGATTCCAAGGCTGACTCTTTCCTTTTTGCTAAAACTCTTTCCTTTTTGCTAAACCTTCATCAGTCACAGAACATTCTTTTTCAATTAAGTCTGAAGATGCTAATAATGGCAATGCTATGAGCTGCAGTAAGAGGGGTAGTCTCAGCTTGCAGGCATCCTAAACGTAACCCCCACAGGCAGCTGTGCACCTTGCCTGAGCAGAAGTACGCCTGCCTGCTTCTAGGCTTGGTAGGCACCATTTAAATCCCCAAAGAGAAGTAAATCCTTGTTCTGAGTCCTGCTCCCCACCACCTTTCCCCTGCAATCTTCACTACTTTTAAGACCAGACATTGGATTCTTCAGAGTAATTCACCTGTCTGCCCCTGTGGTTTCCCTGTCCATCCCACTCCAAAGAGAAATACCCTCGCCTCATCGAGCTGAGTCTGACCACAGAGTTAACATCCTGTTCTTACTCTTACAGAATGTACCATCTATACAACCCACTTGCAAGGATCCCACAAGGCCAGTACGTATGTATTACGGGGACATCAAAAACTACACCATCCAGCACAATAATTCACACAGACTTTTCTCAGACTGAACTTTTTAAAAGGTCAGAAGTCAAAACCTCTTTAAAAAAATTTATCTCCTTTCTATTCTGTCAAATTTCCATACGAGCCTGTGCCTGTGGAGGCTGCGGCAGAACATCTGTTATCAAGAGTCTTGAGGTCCACATCTAGGCACTCACTGAGGGCTGAAGACATTAGACTAAGAATGGTTATATTAACCTTCTAAAGGACCCAGATTCTAAAGTGAAGTAACACATTAAACATATGTCTATGAAGTCAAAGGTTGCATTCAGGTCAGCAATGCCTACAGTGCCAAGTCACTTGCTCTAAGTGATGGTCTTAGAAATCTGTTGGAAACACACATGCAAAACCACTTGCAGGAACTTGCAGAAAAATGTGGACACTGGTGGCTGTAAACTGGTCAATATCTGCAGGGTGTGGTGAGGATGTTTGTAGGAGGCACAAAGGAAATGCTTGGGTCATTCGCACCCCCTCACTTGTCCTTCCAGATGATAGAAAAAGACAAGCAAACACCTTCCTTCTTTGTCACTACTCCAGGACTTGAATATCAAGTTTATAGTTTATGTATTTTAAAGACTAATTTTAATTTTACCACTAAAAAAATATATACTTTCTTATAATTGTGTTCTCTACAAATCACCTGGGAAGAAAAATATCCTAGTGGGAAAAGAGTGCTACAAAACACTTTACGCCAACTGGGCTGGACATTACCATTGATCACCCATACTTGGTTCCCCTGTCCCTCAGGGGAGGGATTACATATCCCAGCCCCTTTGCAGTTAATTCGGGCCATACGACCAGAACTAATCCTAACGACCATTTAAGGATTACTAGTTTAT
>NW_006442484.1:8311083-8366863 GCF_000325575.1 Pteropus alecto
TTTTTTAAAATCAATTTTATCTATATTTTGGATAGAGTTGCTTCAGTATATACTGACCTGCTTTCTCTTGGACAAGCATATTGACACACACTAGGTCTCAGGCAGAGTACATTCCACAAAGATTTGTCTTTACACACATCTTTAAACTTCATCTTCCATTTGTCAGTCTGCAGGCTTCTCAAGCCTGTGTAGAAAACTGCACAGCAGCTGCATCCAGCTGATCCTACGATGATGGGGGAGCATTTGTCTTTCAGTAATGTCCTGCTGGAAAATCTCAAGCTTTTGTAAAAGCAGAAAGAATTGTTTCAAAACAGAACTGCCACTGTCATACTTTGGTTGAGCAGACATTCCCAGAAGATCTAGGAGTGACATGTGATGACTATAAAGGGAATAGAAATGAGTTTCATTCAATGGCAGAAATTCCCAGGGAATGCATTTTAGAAACTTTTCTTCTAAAACTAACAGATTCAGTCCTTGAGTTCTTTCTTTTGTCTACTCAATTGCCCATCACAATGAATCAGTCCACGATCACATTCTGTACAAGTTTCTTCAAAAAGTGTTTCTAGAAGAGTGACAAATCTTGCAAACGGAACAATCTCATGGAAACATAGTATCACTGGGCAAATTTATTGTTTTCAAAACAGAAAAAAAAAAGGATTATTTTTAAAAGGTAATACTTTCTCCTAAGTGCTCATTACTTTTAAAGCCCAACTTTGGGAAAACCATAGAACAATTAGCAGTTACAAATACCATCACAAATAGGACACAGTTGTACTAGCACACAATTTCAATTTGGTATCAAAATTGGCCCTTGTTAATGAAAATCCTCAGAGACCGCAACCAGAGAAATGGTGAAAGGGAAAAATTGTCCATATACGGCAATCAGTTTTTGACATGGGGCTCATCAATAGCCTAGTCTTTCCAGGCACATCATTATCTATCTGATCTGCCAAATCTGATACTTAACAACATTGTCTTCATAAGAGTTGACATACCCTGGAAAAGTCTGTCTTATAAATCACCAAGAAAGATGACAGGTTTTACCGATTGCATCAGTGATAAAAAGAAGGGAGGCTTAGAGGAACTAGCATACTTACACTTCCTGGCACAATGAACTCAATGAACTAAATGTATTTCGAGGGAGGAAAAAAGTCTCCATATCCCAATTTTTGTTAAGACCAAGTAAGAAAACCACTGACAAACTATTTTTCTCAGCTCCCAACTAAATTGAGTTTTTGAAATGTGAAGACAAATGACCAGGAAGATGGCATAATTTTGTGGTATAAAAATGTGGTGGGAAAGGCTGAATCAGGATAGCAGACTAGTCAAGCTATAGCTTCTCCCTCCTATCCCAAATCCATAAATATAACAAAAAAAAAAAAAAAAAAAGATTTTCAGAAAGAAAAAGCATTCACACCTATTCTGCCAAATAAGGAGAAATATCCTCCATGGTCTAGACACTAGAAGAAAACCTTAAAAGCAAGAAAACATTGAAAACATATAGGTGGGTAGAAACCACAGCCCAAAACACTCAAGGAGAAGGTTTGCTAAAAATGAAATCGGAGACATTCAAAGCTGAGATGGCTGATGCCTGGAGCAGGAAATGCCAAGGGGAAATGATCTGATGGGTTCAAGTAGGCTCCTGTGGAAGCAGCCATCTAGCCAACCCTCCACAAGCTTCTACTCGCCCACCTTGGACCAGGCAACACAGTATCTGCCTCCAGATGCAAGTGTGAGCACTAAGCCAAGAGAGGCATGGCAGTGTGCCCAAGGCAAAACAGGGAGCCCTCACATCCAGAGACAAGCTGGTCAGGTTCATCCTGCCCTTCCCTACAATGGCTCTTTAAAAGAGTTTAGAACTTTAGAAGAAGAATTAATATCTTCAGAAAATACAAGAATGACAACATACTTCCAAACCAAAAGAGAGAGAAAAGGATCTTGGAAATTAAAATTGTGATCACTGAAATTAAAAATTCAACTGAGCAGAATGCTGAATGGATACAGACGAAGAGCAACTAATTGAGCCAGAAGATCCAGTTAAGTAATTCTTCCAGAATGCAGTGCAGTAGTGAAAAGCTAAGGGATATAAAGAAAACGGAAACAAAAGGTCAAAGATCTCTTAAATAAAGAAATTCTAGAAGGAAAGAATAGAGAAGGTGAACAAAGGAATAATAAGAGCAAAGACAGAAAGAAAAAGAAAAAAGAAAAATGCCCAGAATTAAAGAGATAATGTATGACTGAACAGGATTAATAGAAAAAGACCCAGTCCTAAACATCCTGTGGTGAAATTTCAGAACACCTAGGACAATGAAAAAACAACTAAAAATAAATAAATATAAGCAAGTGAAAAGGGACTCTAATTAAAATCTCAATATAGGCAGACCTTGTGTTTTTGTGGTTTGCTTTATTATACTTTGCAGTTATTGTATTTTCATCAAAATCTTCACTAAAAGATTATGACTTGCTGAAGGCTGGTTAGCATTTTTTAGCAATAAAGTATTTTTTAATTAAGGCATGCACATTGTTTTAGTTAATGCTATTGCACACTAAGTAGACTACAGTATAGTGTAGTCTATAGTGTAACATAACTTTTATATGCACTAGGAAACCAAAATATTTGTATGACTCGCTTTGTTGTGATACTCACTTTATTGCAATAATTTCCAAGGTATGTCTCTATAAATCAAGGCATCTGGATACATATTTCACATAAATGGTCATGAGACTACAGATGCAGACCCTTTATTTCCACCTGACCTCTGAATAACCAGGAAACACTGATACTGATATTAATAGCTAATCATCTGTGCCTTGGATCTCTACTCCACTGTTGTTCATCTTCACTCACTTCAGAGAAATCTGTAAACACAGTTGTTTAGATCACACCCTGAACCTCAAGATCTGGAAATGTTCCACTGAATTCCTCTCTGACTACAAACTCCAAGTCTATCATCTTCCCCATTAAATATGGTTTTAACCTCCTTAAGACTTGCAGTCCTTTCATCTCACTTTATTCTTTCATGCTACTAGGTCAGCACTGCTGATTCTACTTCCTCTTTCAATTTGCTAGGATCCTGTGATAAATCTCTTGATCTTTCGTTAAGATCCTCCATTTATTTTTCATATAACCTTGTGCCATATCTACCAAGGAACCCCCAATGAGAATCAATCTCCATCACAACTGACCTAAACTCTTGGGCTACTTAGACATGGAATAATCATATCCATTAGCTCTACTGCAAATAGTTGATTTCTAACTTCACCTGGGTCCTTGATGGCCTCAAAACTGTCTGGCAATTCTTTCTTCATCTCTAGTCACTTCCTGTGTCTATTTTTCATAGATGTTCAAATTGCCACCACTCTTTCAAAGTTCTCTAGCTACCCCGAGCTTCCCTCACTCACAATAAATGACTTAGTATATAATTAGGCTTTTCTTAAATATATTTTTAAGCTATCAGTATACAATGAAATGTTATATATTAAGATAAAATAGGTTATAAAAAACATTTTTCAACATAAAACATCAGCTATCACCTCCTTTATCTCTAAGTTTAATTACTCCTTCCAACTGCACTTCATACCAGTTAGCCTCTGCCTGCAATTCTCTCCTGCCCTGGCTTCACTCACATCACTCTTCTGTTTTTGAACTTCATCTCCTTCACCAGTTTCTCTACCAGCGTGCTAGTCTGCCTCAGATCTCTTCTCTTTGCACCATAACATGCTCCCTAGGTAATCTCATCTATTCCCACAGCTTCATTTATTACTGGCATATGCTGATGACTCCATTCATATCCAGTAACCCTGACAAATACCCAACTCCTTACGCATCTTTACCAGATGTCCCCTACATATCTCAACCCCAACATATTAAACCAAACTCATTAACTTTATCCATTCATCTACTTTTCTGCATACTTCTTATGGCTTATATAGATACCATCTACCTACTTTCCCAAGAAAGAAAAATTAAGTCACCCTTGATACTTTTTCTTCCTTAGCCTTTACACTCAAGTCACCAAGTTCAGATGACTTAATCCAAAATTTAACTCTGTGTCCCTCACTCTTCATTTCCAAAGTCACTATGCATCTCATCTCTCTCACCTTTCACCCTATCTTACATGTATCTATACCAGTGATTGGTAACCTGGGCCACACATTAGACTCACTGGGGAAATTTTTGAAAATCTTAATGCTTAGGGTACACCCCACACTAATTATATCAGAGCTTCTGCAGGTGGCAACCAAGCATCAGCATATTTTTATAGGGTCCCATATGATTCTGATATGCAGCCAGATTTAAGAATCTTCTAGAATTGAAGACGTGAGCCCAGATTGAAAGTACATACCAAACATCAAACAATAAAAATAAAAACAAATCTACAACTAAACAACTCAAAATGAAACTGAATAGCCTTGAGTATAAAAAGAAAATCATATAAAAGTTTATGGAAAGAAAAGACAGATTATTTACAAAGGAAAAAAAATTACATTAATAGCAGACTTCTTTTTTGCAACATTAGATGGCAGAAGACAATGAGTTACAAATCTTCAAAGTGATAGGGAGAAAACTGTGAACCTAGAATTCTGCAGCCTAAACTGTTATTCAGGAATGAAACAGACTTTTTCAGACACACAAAGCTAAGACTCAACTGTTCAAAGACCATCACTGAAAGACTTACCTTACAAAAAACATACTTCATTATGCAGTTAAGTGAGTCAAGGAAATTAGAGAGGTATTTAATAATAATGACCAAGTCTGGATTCTACCAGAAAATATAAGATGTGTGAAATATATGCACCACTCAGAGGTTTCAATGACCTTAAAGATGGGGACATAGTTCAGTGCAAACAAATAAATTTTATAACAAAAGTATTAGCAGGGTTCTGGCTAAGTTAACTGTAATTGTTTTCTTGTGCTTTTCTAGAGTATAGTCTCAGTTTTCAACTCTTCATTCTATAACTTTAAATAATAAAGCACTGCCAATACAGGAAAATTAAAAGATGTTTACTACTTTCATTGAAAAAATAAAAAAGGATGTAATTATTTATATACTAGCAAAATGTCAAAAAAAATTATTTTGCCATAAATATCTTTGTTTTCTAGATGATCTGAAAGTAATTTAAGAATCCCAAAATAACATCACTCAATTCTTATAATACCAAACTTAATTTCTTTTCATGATTTCTTAGTAAATTCAACCATAACGTTAATTTTATTAAATTAATCCTCAGTACTATATTCTTATTTAACACAAGAAAAAAGACTCTTAAACAAGATGATAATTATATATTTAATTCATCTTGCTTTTAACAGCAATGCAAAGTAAACACATCATAGACCTTATAACTTATTAAAGTTATATAGTGCTTACAAAGTTGATTCTAAAAATATACCTTATTTGTTCTAAATGAATAACATTATCTGGAAGACAGAGTAATAAATTATAGTAGTATGTTTTCTACAACTGTAGTTAAGATTGTATACATATATCTAACGTGAAATCCTCTTAGGATTTTAACACTTTCAGTCTTAAAATGTAAAAGCACATTATAGTTTGGCACACAAGATCTCAGTCTGACAGCAAATCAAAATAAAAAATTTAAAATCAAAAATTTTAAAAATATCTAGTTGACATATTAAACATGGGCACACATGCACATCCATATACACGAATACATTCTCTCTCACTCAATTCAGCACACATGTACACACACAAACACACATTCAGAGTAAGCAGAAGATTTCACCCTTGTGTATCAGACAATTACCATCAATTTGAAAAATAAAAATTGGGGAAAAAAGTTAACTAAAAATATGTTCAAGCCATGTTTAAATGGTTCTGGTTGTTGGATGGAGATGCACAAAATTGTTAACAAGATCAATAACATACACAATATCCCATCTCACTATATTCCTAAACAGGCTTGAAATATTCACTAATGGGTATATGAACACTTAAGAAATTATGTGCCCATCCTTTCCACAGATGGTATTCCACTGACAGTCAGTCATACAACCAAGCCCAGCTGAAGTGGTTTGCAATATAGAACCCAAGAACAGAACCTAATAAAATTAGAAACTTCATTTTGATCTGTTTGGGGTTTTTCACGTGTTCCATGTGCAAAAGCTGCAGGATTCTATATTGCAAATGACAGTTAATATCACTTAACACTTTGTGGCACTGCAGAAGGTCATTTTGTATATCTAAAACATATTTATTCTAGTTAAATTCCCCAATGGTCCTTACTTTTAATTATATATACTCTTCCAGGTTTAGACTCAAAACAATTTAATGCTGATAACCTCTCCTGCTCATCCCATTTACCTCAAATAAAATCTGTCAAAACAGAAAATTACTCTTCTCTCTCCAATAACGTAGGTTTGAAAAACGTTTTATAAAAGTTTATTTTCACCATATATTAAAATATCCAAAGTTCTCTAGAACATTAAAATAGAAACTAACTACACATTAAGACACCGATAAGTCATACTGTTGTGATTAGAAAAATAAAAAGGCACGATAGTAAGCGAAAAAGAATATACCAGCTTTCCATTTGCTTTTTTTTTTTTTTTTTGGCTTTCCTCTTATTTTATTTCACTAAGCTTGTAAATTGTTCAAAGCATTCTTATGCTCTTCATGACAGTAACAGAATATTTTGGCACATCAACATTGTGATACAATATATGGTATGTTTAAAAAATTTTTAAATTTCATCTATTAATCAACATTTTTAATGTAGTGCATATATATTTTACAGTTATTTAAGTCAAATACATAAAGGTTTGTAACTGATTTACAGGTGAAGCAATCACAGATTGCAGTAATATATGTATGTGTATATGTGTATATATATATCTATATATACCAATCAAGGGGAAAACTGCATCCTGGCAATTTCATAGTCCATAGTTTCGTTGGTATAGCTACCATTTACATGCCCTTTTCATCTTGTTTTCTGTACAAAAAAATATTTTTGCCTTCTTCATTCCTGATGAGATTTTTCTGCGATAACTTTACATTCATACTGAAAAATTTAAAAGGTTAAAAGGTTAATAAATTAAGGTTTATTCTAAATAGTAAATTCTCTATAAACTAAAAATTTCTAAAAATTAAGGTTTCATTAATCTACACCCACTTTATTCCTCAAAGAATCTGAGAGTTACCCAACTATTAGAATTAAATGACAAATGTGATTGGAAAAAAGAAAATTCACATTCTACAAGTGAAAGTGGCAGAGTCAAAAGCAGGAGAAAGATAGGGTTATGCATTACAAACAAATGACAATAGTATATGATTCAGATCAGTTCTAGAATATGAAAGAAGCAAAGTAGGTTTCTTCTGAGTGCTCAATAAGGTAAATCAGCAAAAGAAAGGTCATGAACTTAATGATAAGACTGATAGAATGAATTCAGATATTTTTTCAAATCACTTTACAATTTAAAGGAAAAATCTATTAGAAAAGCTTCCAGTCAAAACAACATTTTAGAAGTACAGCTATAAAAATGTACACCCACAATTCAAAATAAAGGAAACCAATGCACTTAGAATAACTGGGTGGCTAGATTATCAAAAAGAGAGCAACATAAACCACTCAATTCTCCTGCTGGTTAAAATGGTAAAAATGACAATACTTATTCATGAAACTGCTGTGGCCTCTATATGTTACTCCCTGACCCTTGCTGTGTATGACTGGGATTATCAACAATGTCCTTTCTTAACTAAAATGATTAAACATCTTGATTTGCTGGAGACAGTACTAATTTATATCTATTGTAGCAACGTCATTATTCACAGAGCCTCTTTTCACTTTTAAAATTGTTCCCTTTTGATGGAGTAGAAACCTACAAATTAAAAAAGTTAGTTTTATTAAAAAAGAGAGGATAAATCATATCAATGTATCATAACGTATTTTAGCTTTTTCATCCAGTGTTTCCTTCAACTTTTAATACGTTTGTGATTAAATTCTTCCAAGTGAATTATTTCAATGGAATTGCAGGCAGCAATCAAAGAAAGACTGCCATTTGGAGAAAACTTATCTTACATCTCAATAACAGAAAAGTGATTAAATAAGCATCAGCTTACCACTGCCAGTTGTCGACCAATGTTTCCCATCGTTATGCCTCCAGCAAAAAATATACATGGTAACCAAGAACGGACATAGAGAAAATCTGGAGATGTATATCTAGAATAACAGAAATGTTTTTAACAACCCAGAGGAAGTACAATGAAACTTATTAAGATAATGACAACAGAAATCAGTTACTCTTCAGATTAAAGTGGCTAACCCAATTTTAAAACCTCAATTCTAAATTCAGTTATCATTTATTTTAGCAAACAAGCACCAAAAAGAATACTTACTGATAAACACCATTATAGACTAGCAGTTGAGTGACCAAAGTTGCCAAGAAAGCAATTCCTACTCCAAGGCCAAAACCAGTTCTAGATCTATCAAAAGTCCACCACAATCCAATGGATAGTGCAGCCAGTGTGAGAGACAACTGTATGTTGTTATCAAAATCCACTTTCTGAGATCAGTGTTAAAGAGTCATCTTAAAACTTGTAACCAAATAATATCACCTGTTCATTTTTCTAAAATAAGAGACATTATTGTTAAGAAGGGAATTAATTGCTTTATCCTAGAATGCACTCAGTCTTTTAATACAATGTATAAAATTAGATTAAAACTATCTCTGATATTTATTAAAGATACACAGAGGGCATAATATTTCATTAATAAAGCCTACTAACCTGTAATTCCTCAAATAAAAGAAACACTCTATATGCATTTCCAATTATAAGATCAGACCTATTTTTTTGAGAAATGCTTTCTTTGCTAACAATGTAACTGGAAGCCTCAGAACACAAATTTTGCTAAAAGAACATACTTTTGCAAAAAGGAAACCATTACTTCTCAAAAGGATTGAGAATTACTCGAGAATCACACAGGAACTTGAAAATAGAAGAGTTGACAGCTATTTAACAGGGTACCACATTCGTTACATGATTTACTGACAGACACATTTTATAATAATGCAGTTTAGAAACAAGAGTACCAAGGACACAGTATCCCTTTCTATTATGTCAACTGTTCTAGTTTTAATTTGTTGAGGATAAAGCCTTGAAGTGAACATTATCTTGCAACCTGCCAAGCTATTTTGGTGTTTGAGACATTCTGGTATAGGACAGTTTGCTCAAATGATATTTTATTTCCATCACCTACTTAAACATCTATTCACAAACGTACAGCCTTTTATACTCCAAAATCTCTGGATAAAATGAAGCTTTACAAATTCAATTTTCTCATTTCTTTGCTAGAGGATTACAGTAAAGGAATTAATTTCAAGTATCATTAAAAGGGCATTAGCTATGTCCCAAAGGCCACATCTTGGCTCTATATCCAGCTCCCCAAGGAAGACTATGTATCTTGCCAAACTAACTGGCCATGCTGCAACTACAGAGAAGAGAGTACAAGTTGAAAAATGCATATGAAACCATTTCCTACTTCCTTTAACACCCTGTTGTTTACCACCTTTCCCCTTCCCTTACCCTACCAGCTGGTATCCTGAATATCCACTGTGCTTGTTTCTCAGCTGTTATGGGCCATTCCCTCAAGGTCATTCCCTGCTGAAGCTTGATTTATCAAGAAACCTATAGTTTATGGGTATGATTCCTGAACAAGCTTTTCTTATTCTTTAGTAGGCATTATACCTAAAATGTCACAAAGGAAAGCTTGTGAGCTCTGGTTTCTCTATACAATAAACATTCTTGCAAAGAGTAGACTTTGACATTAACTGGGTTCTATCTTTGCTAACTAAATTAACTTCATTAAGAGTCAAAGCAAAATAAGGAGGATTCTAGGGTTAACAGGTAAAAAAACATCAATCTTAAAAATGGTCCCGTATGATTTTAGGAAGTCTAAGTAATCTAATATTAAGTCTATGTTATAAATTTGTAAACATTTTGGATGGCCAGTACAGCTAAGATTGCTATATTTAAGTATTTCATTGAGAGAGAAAGAAGAGAGTGACCAAAGCATAAAATATAAATTAGATATATAAAGGTTTTTAAATTCTTGAAAATTTCTCGATTTAAAAATAGCTGAAATGTCTGAGACAGAAAGGCCTAACCCACCAGACAGAATTTTAATACTTGTGGGGCTTCTGGGTAGGAGACTGGAGTCAGGATCTCCGGGGAATGGTGACAGCTCTGGCACAGCCTCACATTGTGAATGACTTAGCAAAGTACCTAATCTCTCTAGCTTTCATTCGTCTTATCTTTATAAAGAAAATGTGGAACTAGGTGATTTCTAAGTTTTCTTCTAGATATAATATCCTATGAGTCTATTTTTTTAAGCTCTCCTAACCACTAGATTTGTTAGTTATAAAATCCTAAATTTCAAAAATTTCCCTAAATTAAACATGTTGGGAAATTCTTTAATACAAAAAGAAATAGAAAAGCAAAATAATAACAGCTACTAAGGGATGTACAAATCCACAGATATCCAAGGGCCAGCACAACCAGGAACAGAAAGGCAGATGTGTTTTCAGCATCTAGGACTCTGCCTCTTTCCTTGGTTCCTCTCCCCATGCTTCTCCAAAACACCTCTGTAAAAGACACAGGAATCTACTTGCCACATGACCCACTCTCTCGCAAGCTAACTGCCAGCCCTGAATCCAGTGCAGAATTACAAGGGGAAACCTTCAGCCACACCTCCTGCTCTTCCCTGTAACAAAGACACCCACCACATCAATTCTAGAAAAGGGAAGAGTGAGCTAGCAGATCCTCTTCTCCCAAGGAAAGCTGGGGGCGGGGAGAAAAAAGTAGGGAAGATGATAGGATGAAAGCCTTATGAGGGCAAAACCTTTTGTAAATTAGATATTTCTATTTATGCCACCTTTAAGAACATTTATGTGGCTTGCTGGTATTGATTAAAACCAATAAAAACAGCAAGCCTTTTTTTAAAAAAAATTATAAGTTATTTATATTAAAAGCAAAAAAACAACCAGCCCCTGAAACCACCATATGTCCTTACTGGCAAACCTTAAATGAAGAAATAGAAGAAAGAAATCCTTTGAAAATTTACCTGTTTCAATGTTAGATTACCAAAATTATATGTAAGCAATTTAGTAACCTAATTTAAGAAACACATGTAAATTTTTTAAACATGCAAAGTTTCTAAGCTATATTGAAAAACAGAGATTTAAATAAAAGGCAAAATCCCATACTGAAGTAGCATCGCATAGCTGCTACTATGACGTTTCGACAATTGGACACTCATTCTGTTTATGACTAAGTGGGCATATCACAATTTGACAACAGTGAAGTTGCAAGGGGCTGGTTAACTTTTGGTTTGTGGGAAGCTGCTCTGTTAATATGCATTTCATTATGGCAAAAAGGATACAGCGCTGGCATGATTTATACCAACAAAGACGGCTACGCACCGCATTACACTGGACCATTCTCTTTTGAATTTATGTGGTTCTCCTAGATGCCTGTCAATGCAGGGGTATAATAACCCAATCACAGCTGTAAAAAAAAAAAGAGAGAGAGAGAAAGAAAAAATAAGTCATCTCCAATGCTATACTGGCTAAACTTAAGCTAAGAGTCACTAGAATCACCATAAGCATTTGAAAGATTATTTTAAGAAGCTCTTCGTCTCCTGGATCTAGCACCTTGATCTGACCCTTCCACCCTGGCCCTCTAATGAGACTCTGGGTCATATTGTCAAAGCAGGGAAACTTACACAGAAATCTACATGTAAGACTCATCCTGTACATAGAAAAAATGGAGCAAACATGGTCTATAAAAATTATACATTTTTGGTAAAAATTTAAATTCACTGTTAAAAGATCATTTTAGTATATTTCTTACTTTTGGAAAGAACATTTTGACTGCTAACTGTATAATTAATTATGAATAATTGTATGCAAAATGTCCATGGTTGAGACTCAAAATATTTTCACCCAATTTTTAACTTAGATACTTGTCAAACCTCAACTTTTTATTCATTTAGTTGAAAAGGATTTTAAATGTTAAGTTAGACATAAAAAAGAAAAAGACCAATGAACTCAAACTTCCTGTAACAAGTTATAAGGAAAATATACTTCCACCGATTAACAGGAAATAGCTAGGCAGCTTTGATTTACCAATCTTCCTAAAAACAGAATTGTTATGTTGCCATCGGTAATAAAGACACGATGTCACATCAGTTGAAAAGTATGTTTAAAAGGTCCAATGCTACTACCTATGATGTATCATGAAACTATTGTACCAAAATCTAAGTGCCTCAGAAGCCACTGCTTGGCCTCAAAATGGCTATATATACCTCACAAACGATGTGTTAAATCTCTGAGGGAAAACAGAAATCAATTAATATCAAAAAAATCACAGGCTAACAGACCAATAGAGCAGCAGGGAAAAGAGGCTGCATGACCGCCCTTCCATAGGGAGGTGAGATGTTACAATGATGTGGCATTATCTAATCCACAAAACACCTGCAAGTGCTCCTTTGAGTTAGGCTTTTGCTGAAAATAGATAGTTCACAGACCATCCAGAGATTAACAAACTTCAGTAATACAAAGCTCCAAAAACTACTAGTAAATTTAAGTTTCATATTACAGCAGATTCTCGAATGACATCATTTCGTTCACCATCATTGCTTCATTCACCGTCATTTCATTATGTTGTAGGACCTTAACTCTTGTTTAGATCAATTAGTCTATGGTAAAACTGGTTTTGTTATATATGGTTTTGCTTAATGTTGCAGAACCTATCTAGGACTTTTAAGAGAGGACTTATTGTATATTCCTATTTAAAAGGCTATGCTCTAAAATCTTGTGAGATTAACTGACAGCACTTCCAAATTTCTACAAAATTAAAGTGGCAACCAGCATGTCTAAGAGATGAAATATATCTAAATGAATATTACTGCCTTCTTTTTCCTTAAGGGGTCTTGAAACTAACAGCTCATATGTCATTCTTCACTCGCTCTTGCTCTCTCTTCCCTTTGCCTGTTGCTGAGTAAAATCAACTAAGATTAGGCATTCCAAGTCAATTTTCCTCAGCAGCTGATGACATAGGTAAAAAATTATCACACAGAGAGTACTGACGTGTGTGTGCAAAGATATAAATAAGTAAAATTGACTATATTTTTATGCATGTGATGTCAGACTAGCAAGTGAGAGACACCTGAGGAGAGAAAGCAAAAACACAAAAGGAATTTAAACTGCCATGCTGCCAACCATGGGATTTGCCAATAAAAATCAAATCCATTGAGTATGCATGGCTCTCGGCTGCTCACTGAGAGAAAGAATTCGAGGAAGCTTGTCACTTCCCATTAAATGTCTTCTTTCTTCCCTTTACATGAAGGCATGGCAGAGTCTGATAGCAATATCTATAGCACAGTGAGGCTCCGCTGTTTAAGAGCTCAGCAGAGGTATGTCTAGGCTTCTTTTATTCTTTCTGTTAAAATCATGTCTGTGTAAAATTATATGCAAACACAGTCCTGGTTAATAGACGGTTCTCAAAATCACATATATTGGGATAAGGCATGCCTCAATTTATTGCACTTTGCAGATATTGTGTTGTTTTTTGTTTGTTTGTTTGTTTGTTTTACAAGTTGAAGGTAAGACCCTCCACCAGCAAAAAGATTACGACTCACTGAAGGCTCTGATGATGATTAACATTTTTTAGCAATATTTTTTAATTAAAGTATGTACATTGCTTTTTTAGACATAATGCTACTGCACACTTAATAGATTACAGTATAGTGTAAACATAATTTTTATATGAACTACGAAACCAAAAAATTCATGTGACTCACTTTATTGCAATATTTGTTTTATTGTGGTGGTCTGGAATCAAACCTGCAATATCTCCAAGGTATGCCTGTATATTTAAGTTATTTCCCAGCGACTAGTTACAGCCTATCAAGACTAAAAACAGAAAAGTTTGTAAAAACATCCAAGTTGTGTTACTGTGTTAGGTAGGGGTAGTACTGACAGGGCCTAGTGGGGGCCAGTCTGCTCCTGGCATGTGCTGAGGAAAGATAGGGGGCTAGGGTGTCAGGAAAGCTTCACAGAAGAGGTGATCCTTGAGGCAGGAGCATTCAGCAAGTGAGTGATGTGGAAAGGGTTTTCTAATCAAAGCAAAGCATTTGAGAAAAAGCATGGGGAACAGAAAACACCTGGTACTACCAGGAAATTGTAAGCATTAGGTAGAAAGGGAGCTCAGGGTCCAGAAAGACTCTGAAGATAAAAATAGGCAAGGGTCACATCATCGAGACTTTACCCTGCAGATACTGGGTAACCAGGAAAATAATGACAACACACTTGCACCAGATAGAGAGGCAATTGCTCTTACAGCAGTGAGTATGGAATACGTGACGGGAGGGGAGACTGGAGGGTGATACAAAATTACAGGCAGAAAAAGAGTAGACTAAAAATTCCAAGCAGAGTGGTTGAGGGCCTGGACAAAGAAAGAGACAGAGGAAAGATGTAAAACTTGGAAACCGGACATGGGAGGTGAGAGAAGTGAGAGAGAGAGGCAGGAGTCTTGCAGGGCTCTCCAGAAATTGGGTAAATGACTGCATGGCTAAAAAGATTTTTTTTTTCCTTTTAAAATTAGACATTAGTTTTATAGATATGAACACAATCTGGTAACTTGTGATTTTTTAACTTCTCCAGTTATTTTACCCAAACAATGATAGTTGTCTTTTTTTTTTTCTCCTATTTATTCTTAAGATTCCTTTGTGGCCCTCAATAATGTTCAAGAAGTTTCTAACTCCAATTAATGCACTGCACATAAGTTAACTTGAAATACCAATCATTATTATACTAAAAATAGAGAACTAAGAAAAGGAAAATGAGATCCAAAGCAATGTACCAGAATTCTCTACTAGCTGTCCCTCCAGAGGCACCAATAGCACATTTCCCAGTACTGTGTGTTACAGAGAAAGGTAGCAAATAATCAGGGCCCTTCTGTTTACATGCAGAAAGTGGTGATTGTGGAGACCCTCCAGAAGGAAGCTGCTCAGTCTATACATAGTAATTGAACAGGAAAATCAAAGGACAGTTACCAGATTTTCTGACTTAAGATTGTGAGAACCTAGAGAGCTTTGAAAACGCATACCAACACAATATAGTCAAAAAGATATGCATGTTACATAAACATACAAACTCATACACACTTTCTGACATCATTTACATTTTTTTCCTTGATATTTTCCCTAAAACTAAAGCGGGGGGCGGTGAGTGGAGGGAGCAATTATGCAATAATCCATTTTCTTCTTTGGTAGCTTCCACAAATCTAATATCTTCATTCTCATCTACTAAACGCCACGACTTACTCAACAAAATCAGAGGCAGAAATAACTGGAATCTAGATTTCCCAATGCTTTTCTATTTTCTTTTGCCCAGATGCCTCACAGAATACACTGCTTTCAGAAGAAAGTTAAGCAAGAAATGTAAATGCAAACCCCCAATAAAAAAGTGTGAGGTTAAGTTTGTAAGTGTGAGAAATCCAGTAGCTAGGAAAAGGAAGGAAAGTAGGATCAAAGTGACTAACTACAGTATTAACATTTAGAATTGTCCTTCCCAAGTGTGAGTGTGGCAAAAGTGCCCACATCACAGAGACAGACACAGCACATTCCTCCCCATAATGGAGGTACAACGAAGTGAAGGAAGTGTGAGTAGCTCCCGCTTTCCCCTTCCCCAGCATATGACATTTGACCTAGCCAAACCATGCACTGGCTCTAGAACCCTGGGTTCACCGATATCCTCTCATCATCTCAGCTTCCTCAATCCCCCAAAATAAGCACAATGTCAAACATCTCACTTTCAAAGTTGCCGTACAGATTCTTGGGGTTAAAGGATGTGCCTTAGCATATTAGTCGACACTTAGTAAGTAATAGTTTCCCTCCTCTGACCTTCCTTTTATCTATTCTTAAGACATGTTCTTCTAAGTCTATAAAAGCTTCCATTGGTAGCCAGGGAACAGCTATACCATAGTAGAAAATAAACAAAGAACTAAAAAAGTAGGAAAACTTTATTTCTCTCTTTTCTGAGTTTAAACAAAAGAAAGGAAAATACATGAGGACCAGTAGATACAACTGAGAATGATGAAACATAATTTATGCTATTTTCTGTCTGCTTTGCCTCTTAGAGAATGGTAATAACCCTGCATAAACTAAGAATTATTGCCTTTACAACTACCCTTTTGATGTGAATATTGTAACAGTGAGACATCAATATGTAAACCATACTGAAATCTTACCATGACAATGTCCTCTCAACAATGCAATGGGATTCTGTAATTGTCTAGTAGGTTTCACAAGGTCCTTCTAAAACATCTCACATCTACCTCCTTACCCTTGGACCTCCAAGCTCTAGAATGAAAATCAAGATGGATCTACAATATGTTGCAATGTATTCACGTATAGTAAGTATGAGACACCAGACATTCCAAAAAAGCAATTTTCTCCCTTAATCAGAATTCTGTTCTACCACACAATTATGGCTTCCTTCTATTACTTTATTATATAAACTATTATTAATCTATTGGTTTTGGTCATTAGAAAAAGCTAAAGACCTGATCCCGTCTGATCTCAGAAGGTAAGCAGGGTCGGGCTTAGTTAGTACTTGGATAGGAGACCACTTAGGAAGACCAGGTGCTATAGGCATAAAAAATAAAAAATATAAATAAATAAATAAAAAATAAGGGATTGTAAACTGACAAGGTCCTTGAAATATGTGAGGTCAACCAAGGGTTGCCTCACCTAAAAAAAAAAAAAAAGAAAAAGAAAAGCTAAAGAGCTATCCATTTTTGAAAGGTTAGCATCAATAAGACATTCTGAAATGCTCCACTTTACCCACTACACAGTGTCCACCAAAAAAAGATCTAAAGTACCTAATTGGATAATAATGATTTTAAGCAAAGAGAATCTACCTTATTGATCTCTTTAAGTATTTATTATTCTTGAGGTACATCTGAAAACAAGATGCCAAGGAAAGTAGCATATATAAAAATCTAAAAAATAACATGAGGCTTTAAACTTGAATAAAACTGTTCCAACTTTCAAGTTGTTATCAACTTCAAAAACAAGACCATAACACACATATCAAACCCTTAAAACCAAACAGTGGTGATCAAAATAACTAAAAATATAAGACTTACATGAGATGGGCTTAAGGACAAAATTAAGAAGTTAAAAGCTGAATCCCTAAGAGAATCAGGTTTACATTTTTAAAGGTCATAGGTCGGATAGAAATCAGACACAAAAGAGTACACACTCTATGATTCCATTTATATTACATTCTTGGCAAAATAAACTAGTGATAGAAAGATCAGTGGAAGCCTGCGGCTGGGGGTGTGGGGCGTGGACTGCAGGAGGGCACAAGAGAATCTGTGGGTGATGGGAATGTTCTATAGCTGAATCGTAGTGTGGGTACATGACTGGATGCATTTGTCTAAACTCATCGAATTGTTCATTTAAAACAGGTATGTTTGTTGTATTTAAATTATACCTACATAAAGTTGATTTTTTAAAAAAGTATTGCTCAGACAACATCCATACTCATTTACCCTATTTTCTCTCTAAGCATTACAGAAACAACCCACACATACCTGAAGCTGTGCCACAACACGGCGGTACCCACCATGCTGAAGAAAAGATGCTTGCAATCACATCAGGTGGAAAGAGAGTCACATTTCTCTGAATCTGAAGTAAATTTAACACTAATGCAAGAAATACTCCAATAAAAAATAGTACTATTCCTCGAATCATTAAATTCACACTCCGGCTAGTCACAGATGAGATATAGGGGCCACACTTTTTGGGCCCAGGTGACTCTGTCTCTCCTTCTGCCATGGTTTCATAAGTTCAGTAAGCCAGCAAAAAAAAAAAGAAAAAGAAAAAGAAAAAGAAAAAGAAAAAGAAAAAAAATGGCTTCCCAGCTGAAAAGCCAACTGTCTATGAATCAAAGCAGATTGGTGTTTCAATAGTACAGCATCTTGTCCTAAAATAAGACCTACCAGAAATCCTGCAAGAGATAAGAAAAAAGAAATCAATGTGGGTCTAATGATTATATAATTTTCCTGATTTCAATACTAATTATTTTAAAAGGACAAATAATAAAATGACAAGCTTATATATTTATTTAAATTAGTATTTACTAAATAAGAAAAGGTTTAAAAAACATTTTATATGCATCATGTAATAACAAATAAAGTGCTACACTTACATTTACTAGGGCAGAATAAGTAACCTAAGAGACTTAAAGGTTAGAATAATACTAAGAACATTTTGTTCCACCTCAGAGAAAAGCAGAGCAGGTTATCTGAGACACTCCCACTACAATCTGGAAGATCAAAGTCCAAATTTCTGCTTCTATCTAAATCTTTATACTTTACAGAAAATAAATAAATTTATATTTTACAGAAAATTAACACATTTTGACTGATAATGTTCAATTGTTCACAATAAAATGTGACTTGCTCATGAGGACAACCTCCAGAGAGGAACAAAATGATGTGTTTTAATGTTTAATGCTTATATATTTGAATTTCTGAACAAAAGTGTCTTACTAAAAGCAGGCCATCACCCACTCACCTACACATACACTAAGCTCAGAAACTAGATCTGACCTGCTTTCTCCAGGCCCACAGCTGTGTCCCACCCCTACCTTGACCAATCTGCCCATGTTGCAGTCATGGAAGCTTTTGTGAGAAAGCTGGAGTAGCAAGCAGAAGAAAGGAAGCTAAGAGTATGAAGAAAAACCTAACGGCTATATTCTAAGAAGTTTTATCTGCATAGATCCTGACTCCTAAAACCCAAAATTTTGCTAGAAAAATCACTGTAGGTATATATGTTCACTACTCTAACCAAATTGATCTTTCATTTTGTGTGTTTAAGACAGCATCTAAGGCTTTCTATGAGGTGTTCTAAACACCTGACATATGGTAACTCATATAACTCTCCCAATAACCCTAAAAGGTAAGAGCAATTATTATCTCCATTTTACAGGTGAGGCAAAAAAAGCAAAGAAAGGTTAAGTCACTTAACCAAGTTTACACCCCTAGTAGGAGGCCGAGCTAGGATTCAAATCTATCCATCTGGCTCCAAAGCCTTCATTCTAACCATGATGTTCAGCCTCGCAAACTGTCACATATTTTTCTATGTGTTTTCTATAAATACTATCATTTTTTAAATGGGACAGACTATTTTTGTAACTTTTATCCCATCCAACAATAATATATCTTGGACATCATCACAAGTCAGCACATAAATGTTTCCTTCGATTCTCAAAACAGCGTATTTAAAAGTTTAGTATGACACTTCTAACAGCTACCTTATAATGATATATATAGTTTGCTTTATAGATTATAAACTTTTATATAGGTCTTATTCACTAGTCTCCACCGTGCCTACATATCCAGAAAGGTGCCTGCCTAGCCCATAGTGGGAGCTCTACATATTCTCATTCGTTTAATGAAATTGGTTTAACTCAATGAAATTGGTTCAACTCAAACTACGCTGGGTTAAGCAGACCTTTGAGAAGGTAAACCTAGCGCTTAACCATCATTTAAAATATATTTCCTCTGAGTTTCTAAGTTTCGAACTACCTTACAAATGAATTTTGGAACAAAATCCACGTGTAAATAGAGGAGAGTGCTGACTTTAGATAAATAATCAGTATGAAAATAAGAATATTTCTAAGTACTAGTAACTTTCACAGCCTATCAGTTTCATGTGATAAATATAGAGGACAGGCTTTTTTCGTGAGCGTCTGCCACACTGAAAGCTCTGTAACCAACACTCAAGGGGAGGAATTCTTTCCTCAAGCTAGTCCTCACCAGCCTACTTAGTCTACAGCATAATTAAGCTCTACAGCTTAGAAGACTGGAGAAAATAGCACATATTACAGCTGATTCATTGGAAAACAGACTCTAAATACCAACTGAAAATGTCCAGAAAACATCTCCTCCTGATCTGGTCTTGCAGACTATTCCATTTTGTGGTATCCAGCATGTCACTGGTCACTTAGTGAGGTGTTCAGTACCTACAGCATTCTTCATCATCATGATCATGACTACTGATATAGCACCGACGTATGCAGGAGGGCCTATTCCATGCCAGACATATAGTAACTCTAATCTTCAAAATAATCCTAAAGGTAGGTATGATCATCCTCATTTTATAAATGAAGATATTAAGTCAAAAAGACTTAGCAACTTGCTTATGGTCACATGAAATGCACTATTAGAACCTGAATTTTAATTTACATATGACTGATTCTCCTACCTCTAAACCTGAGTCCCAGCCAGTCCAGCCCAACTCCTAAGATCTCTTTTGGCACATGAGTCTATAGAAGAGGATCTGATTACTGAAAAGATGAGTAGACATTAGAAAACAATCTCATCTATAATATATTCTCAAGGTATTAATGCCAGTGTTAAGTAGGCAACTTTATAATAGTACAAAGACCATGAGAATAAATGTACAAACTACTTGAAATTTTCTTTAAACGTACTAGATCAAGGAATAAAAGATGTTTTGAAGAAAAAAAATCACATGGCCAACTTATGGACTGCATTAGACCAACACTTGACTCTTCACTTCCCAAACTTCCTTTGGACATAGCAAATCCCCACTTCTGCTGTTAAAAGATACTAAAAGACAAAGAGTATGCAGTTGACCCTTGAACAACGCAGGGATTAGAGGTGCCAATGCCTGTGCAGTCAAAAAATCTGTGCATAACTTCTGACGCCCCAAAACTTAACTGAAGTCGGCCTTGGTATCTGCAAGAGATAAGTTCCAGCATTCTCCACACCCACAGATACCAAAATATGCAGATCCTCAAGTCCCTTATATAAAATGGCATACATCAATGCATATAGTCACCCCCTCCCCATCTGTGGATTCCCAACCACGGACTGAAGATACTGTTCTCAACTCAAAGTTGGTTGAAACTGTGGATGTGAAACCCATAGTACTGAGGGCCAACTGTATTTATTGAAAAAAATACATGTATAAGTGGACCCGAGCAGTCCAATTCCATGTTATTCAAGTGTCAACTATATACATTTTAAGGAACCCAAATTGCACTAGTAAATCGTTTGTTTGTGATTTTTTTTTTCCAAAAGAGAATGGCAAAGGACATTTTATTACAATACTTTCAAAAGAGCAAAATAACTTTGGTTTTAAAAGTGTTTTCAGTTGTAGTGGCCCCATCTCACAATCACTCACCAGTGTTTATTGTTGAGGCACTGGCATTTTGGGCAGGACAATTCCTTGTTGCATAGAACTGACCTAACTACTGCAAAAGATTTAGCAACCCTGGCTCCTGCCCCTTAAATGCCAGTGCATGCCCCCTCCTCAATCTGAAATAGCTAAAAATGTCCCTACATATTTCCAAATACCCCCAGAGAGGCAATACCCTTCACTGAGAGCCACTGATTGCTAGAGGCTTCCCGCGTTCTTTTTCAAGTCTGTTAGAGACACTCTAAACTGTTTATTTATGTTTTCTACCACAGCTGTTTATTCAAACTTTCCTGGTAGTGCTTGTTTATAGTTTCCTACTTCACCCCAAAAGTTTTCTTTAAAAAAAAATATAACATTGTTTGATGTTTATTTAAATGAGTTTTTAAGCTAATTTTTTAAAAGTCCAAAAATCTAATTTTGTAACTACATAATAAGACAATAGTATATAATTACTGTAGACAAAAACAAAAGTTAAAATACTTTAGAATTACAGTATCCTAAAATTTAAGAAATGGAAGAGAACTGAGAGATCATCTATTCCAAAGGGTATGGGAGCCTGATACAAAACAAGAACAAAAAAGTTGTGCATATGTGCATTTTTCTGGAAAGAGAGTTCCACAATTTATATAAAGTATTCAAAATGTCCATGATCCAAAAGAAGCTAAGAATCTGGGGATCTAAAAATTCTCTCGTTTTACTGACAAAGCAAATGAGACCCAAAGTGGTCAAGTGGAGTGACAAGATCAATCCTGTTCTATTGGATCTTGCTACCACAAACATGTAAAGTGAACTCCTGGACATGGCCAGACTCGTGAAAGGGATAAGAAATTCCAGAAGACCATTCACTTCCTACTGTGGAACAATTAAGTTCTTAAAAAAAGCATGTTGTTTACAATATTAGTCACACACCAGGGTGTGGGTTATTTTAAAGTGAAAGCTCCTGGGATAAGTATCCCCTAATTTGTTTTAAAGTCTGGGTTTCTGATTATGTATTGATATTATTTTCTTAAAACAACTGTACCTATACCTTTAAATAGTACTCTTACAAAATGATAAATTCGATTTTCCAAAATTAAAAAATAATCTACATTTGAAAAATTTAGATTATTCAAGAAGTAATTTACTGATCAGAGAAGTCTCTAGCATAAAGATACCCTTTAGAGGACAATATCTCAATAGATCCTCAACAATAATGTTGTTAAGTAGGCAGGCATTTTTAATCCCCATTTTACAAAATAAAATAGGTTAAGTAACCTTCTGAGATCATAAAACTGTTAGGAGGTAGCACCAGGACTAGCACAACAAGTACTCTGACTCCAGGTCCAGACTATGGTTCATTTCACTATATTGTCTCCAGCTACAAACACCATACCAAAACAATTTAAAGACCACATAAGAAACAGTTTTTAAAGCCATGTCAATAAACTACTCTTAATACCAAAATAATGCTTTTTTCCCCAATGGCTGACAAAGAAAAAACTTCCACAGGACATGAAACATTCTACCTTGAGCCCTGACCCTCAATTTCTACAACATACATTACTGAACCAAAAGAAAAACAGTTCAAATAGTTTAGATAAAAAACAAATCATCAAAACTGGAAAAAACATTATTCCAGATATATGAATATGATTACCTGTTAATGGATTAATATTACTTTTAGATGAATAAAAGAGGGTTAGAAGTAATTTTAGACTCTGTGAATGAAAATCGAAGTTGATATTTTCCACTGAGACAATTTTAGGCAACAGGCAATTGAAAACAAATAACGCAGACAAAATCTGTAGTATCTTAAGAACCACTTGTATTTTAAAAATTGCAACAACACCTAAAGCTAAACAAGATCACTCATCTTCCAATTACTAGTAGTCAAAGAAGTATGTCTGCTCCCTCAGATTACCCTGTCTCTCCAGGTGCTTAGGTCACATAGGCTACTAAATAATAAAATTAAATTAGTACCTCACATCTTTTTTATCATGCTCTATTAGAATGGCATTCTCAAAATAGAATAAGCATTAACATTAGGAAACACATACTTAAACCAATGAAAAAGTTGAACTCTCCTTAAATATAAGCATACACATGTGACTCACAGGCTATGGGCACTAAAAATTTCCAGGGAGAAAAGCATGTTTGCCTTGAAGACACTGAAACTCATCTTTCCCCTGGACATTAAAACCCAAACACGCAAACCAGTAAGCAAGCAGCATTCACTTTTAAATGTCAAATCTCAGTCCCTAAAAAGGTTACTCCATCCTTTGGGAATAATTTTGTGATAACAATGAAAACAAACTGTTTTAAAATTACTGAATTGCATTTTATCTTTTCCTTTTCAGCCCACCATATGTAAAAGTAATAGTTGGCAGTTTAAAAAGAATCAACCTCTTTCCCAAATGTACACAATTCACAGCTTGGTCACTTTATATCGGATGTGTACAGAGAACTCTAACAAAACACACTACTCAACATAATGTCCACAGAAAGAATGGAGAAAATAGAAAGAATACATGGCTGATTTTCTTTTTCTGTGGGACCCCTATTAATGGAAGCATCCCTTTCATTCATTTTCACAAAGTGGTGCTATCAAGGCCAAATCCAAAAGTTGGAAAACACAATCTAGCCACTGCTTGGCTGCCTTTATTCTTTCTGCACTCAGGACTGGAGTGTGTCTTCCCCTGCAATCTTCAGCTCCAATGCAATACTGATCAGGGCCAGTTTCAGTGACCCAGCTGTCAAGTCTATCCATTCCTTCTTAAAGCATTTCTTCATCAATCCTACAAAACAGTAAGCTCTCCATAGTATATTTTCCTAGACTATTTAACACCATACTTCAATAACTTTTTCCAACACTAAATGGGCATGGATCTTCTTTTAGCACCTTTCCCCGGTACTCCATCATCTACATTGCTTTCTTTTCCCAGATTACTAATCTCCAATGACTAACTCTAAAATCCCCGTAAGTCATCAACCGACTTCTAGGTCTTGACATAGTTGTCTTTGGCAAACCACACACCTACTCCAAAGGTTTCCAATTCCAATCCAAAATGCCTAATTCCACTCCTCAATCCAACAGCAACATATTTTCGGTGGATTCTAAACTTATTGCAATATCTACTTTTTTGGATCCATCCCCCTCCCAAATCAGAGTTTCCCAGGCTACAAGCCTCTCAAATCCTGACAGTACTATGCTTGACAGCTCGCCGACCTCCATCCCCATCAGATCTCCAGGGTCATTCTTCCCGCCGTCCTTCAGCTTTCTTTCCCTTCGGACACCATTTCACCGTCCGATGAGCCTCAACCTCTCCTACGACCTCTCCCCGACCCTGCTGTCCCCTTCCGGACCTCGCCGACCCTACTCCAGGTAAGCGGAGCCGCTCGCCCTTCAGGCCCCATCTGTGGTCCTGGCTCCTCACACTTGCCAGCAGGGTTCCTAGGCAGCAAAACACCAGCAGTTCTTTCTAACGGCCACCCCCTTCCTCAGGCCGCTTCCCTCAGCACCAAGTCACTGGCGATTCGCCGGGGTACCCCAACTCACCCCCGCCTCCGCCATCTTCTGGGACCGGCCCCGCCCCCTCCGCCTTTTCCTTTTCCCCTCCCACAACTCCGTCCGAGCTCCACTGCGCCTGTGCGAATGACGCAGACGCGCTCCGACGATCGGGGCAGTGGAGCTTCCGGTTCCAACCGGCACTAGTTGGTAGGCCCGCCAGCCGGGGAAAAGGGACTTCCGGTCTGCCTGAAATTAGCCACTGGGTATAGGCGTGGACCGTCTGGGTAGTGGGAGGATTCCGCATCAGCTGTTGTTTGCTGACCAGGCAAGTGTGGGATGTGACAAGTGCCCAGACCCTGTGGGCGGTGTGAGAGAATCGCGCATTGACACACGCACACTCTGGGAGGCGCGGCCCACACCGTGTCCCTCTCTTCCTAGCCGAACGGATAGCTCTGGAGCGCAGGCTGCCGTGTTCTCCCGCTAAGGATGCTGATTCTGTATCTTCGTGCTTTTTCGGGGCTTTACTCATGACCCTTTTTCCTTCCCTACTAAGTCATAACTTCTTTGGGGAGAAAAGCACACTTGTTATCTCTCTCATCTCCATCCCACAGCACTTTATGCGATTTTCATTGGTAACCGTTCAACTTCAACCAGGTAACATGGTTTTCGTAGGAAGAGCTTTAGAGGTTTACAGCAAAGTAGAGAAAATATAGAAACTTAATAACCTCTTATTTGTCAGAATTAGTACTCTTATATGGATGTGGTCAGATTACAGTGATATTGAGGAAAGTTTTAGGTGAAATTTGAGCAAGGAGTAATTGCTTATGAGCTTTGCAAAGGAGTGTCAGTTGGTGAAATGCCTGTTTTTATTTTGTACTGGTAAACAATAAGGTGGATTTTTATGTTTCTGACTTTTTTATCGGTACATTTATTATGAAAATTGAAGAGGAAATTAAACTGCAACAAAGTGCATCTAGAATTTGTATGACCTTCCTTGTTTTCTCTAATGTTTCCTATAGCTCTTAAATTTCTCTACAGTAAAAAAAAAACAAAAACAAACAAACAAAACTGAGCCGATTATACTGAATAGATGAGGATTTTTTAAAAAGGAGAGTGGGGGAGGTTAGGGTGGACTCACCTAAGAAATACACAACTACTTTATAACGTCCTAATATAAAGGCTCTCTGTAAAGCAATATGAGTCCTCTTCACCCAGCTCATATTTCCCTAACCTAGCTTTTTCAAACACTTAGAAATTGCCTTCAGGAAAATTCTCACCTAGAGAGGCATTTATTTTACTTTAAATATTTGTTGACTTACAAGGAGGGGCAAGACCTAAATGAGCAATCACGTGGCACCAGTTCCTAAGGTTCTTATATCCAATGCAGTCTTTCCTGCCACCGTACAAGACAATACAAAATCTTTAGAAATACGAAGAGCCGTTATCTTCTGATTAGGTTTGAAGACAATTTTCATGGAAGATGTAATCTTTCAGTAGGCATTGAGGCTAAGTAGGCAATGTGATAAAGCTGTGAATTCTGGTGGGAGCTCAGAGTTGGAAAAACATGAAACATTGTATCTAGACCCTGGAGTGTAGAAGAATGTATAGTGAGACTTATAAGATCTGAATGTCAAGCTCATAAATTTGTATTAAATTTATGTTATTATGGCAGTATTAAAATCTCAAAATGCCAGAATATAAATTGACTAAGAACTTGGAGAAATCAAAACAATTTGGGGTTGCTTCGAAGTTGGTGTAATATGGTCAATAGACCACTCATGAGATTCTTGAAACCTGGTGCTATGACAATAAGTACAGAATCATGTCCAATAAATTCATTTTTTAGGCTTTCTTATTTGTAAAATGAGGGATTGGTCTAGACTATTTCTAAGATCCTTTTCATAAACAAAAATATCAATGATATAATAAATCTATGACTTCAGAGAAAGGTTTTTTCCATGAACCTTACACATTGTTTGGTCTTCCAACTGAATGGGCCAAAAGGTAAACTAGAAAACAAGCAAACAAAAAACTCTAGTTAGCTAATATAAACACCTACAAATGTTTATTTGCCTTGTTGAAGTGAAATATTTAGTTAGACTAACATTATTTCCCAAAGGTTGATGACTAAGCCTTTAGTAAGCTTCTAAGAATCTAGGACTTAAGCACCTTACCAAATTAAAAACATCCAGGAAAAAAAAAAGTATGGAGATGTTCATCATCTTTGTAACACTGTCTCAATTCTAAATTTTATACCAATGTAATCATTTACTGTGTGTTTCTGCAACTAGATTGCAAGCTTGACAAGATCAGGAACCTTGTTTTGCTTTCCTCCTGAGGACCAGTGCCAAGTGCCTGGATGTGCTAGATGTTCAGGTGATAGCTGTTAAGTGATTAATGGATTAATATATGATCCATCCTGTAATCCCAACAGGGCAAAATTCCTTAACTTTTTATGTCTCTTACTATATGTATCCCCACACTGAAACTAATGTATTTTTAAAACTACACAACAAAAACAAAAACCAAATCAATTGTCTCCAGTGTTTTGAGTTCTACTATAGTCACAAAAAGTATTTTTATGAAGCCTTCTTATATAACCAATATTTATCCTGAAGTATCATAAAGAAATTTGTCTTAGAATCTGTACTGTGTGTACTAGCCATGTATAGCTATTTAAATTAATTAAAACAAAATAAATTAAAAATTCAGTTCCTCAGTCACACTAGGCACATATCAAGCATGCAATAGCCCCACGTGTACTTTTCTATCATCACAGGAAATTTTACTGGGAAATACTGTATTAGATGATTTATATAAATTTAGCTTTCTCAAAATACTGACGAAGTAAAGAAAAAATCAAGAAATAATAGTGAAATGAAATTATTACCTACCAGCAATTTGTCCACCTAAAATTTATAAGGTCTTTTAGCATACTGGGGACAGAATTATACAATACGAAGGAGTCTTGTGGTTTTAGTTTTACTTTAGAAAAAGTTTGAGTTATAGCATTCTAAGCTTCCAGACCTGGTACCAACCTCTTCCAGAGAGATGTTTCAGTTTCAAAAACTGGTTTGGTTTTCCAGCAAGGATTATGAGTAGGTGGCCTGTAGAAAGTCTATAGCATGTAATATGGGCAGCTTATAGAGAAAAACCCTGCTACTGAAAACAGAAGTATTTGTTGGAATGTATTTTAAATATCATCAAAGAGCTGAAAAAGTAAAGAGGGATAACCAGGCCAAAATCTAAAGAAAAGTAGGACTCTAGTGAAGGAAGCAGAGCAAAGAACCCACTCTTGCCCTGAAATTTTTTGCTGATTGGAAAATATTGAAATTCTATTTTGACGGACTTTTCAGACAAGAAGATAAACAAAATTTTGGGGCCTGCTAAACTTGAGAGTGTGAGGCCTCAGCGTTTAAAGGTGGAACTCCAAGTAACAGCACCATCGGCATAAAGGTAATATGAGGTAATACCACTCTACCTACAGGGGGAAAAAGCAGAGCACAGGGAAATAAAAACACAACTAAGTACCTGTGGAAATGTAGTCACAAGCTGGCCCTCAGGCAAATTTGCATTCCAAATTCACCCCACTTCACTAAATACAAAAATTTCATGTCTTTAATTTTTTTAAAACTGGTCTTAGACTGATAGAGTCCAAAATGTCTGTGAAATGAACCCTTCTAAATGTTTTATCCAGTCTTGTGCAAATGTCTAGTTCACATATAATATATCTGCAAGTTTCTTTAGTAACATTCACCTTAACCAAGTTTCCATAGCTTTTACCTTATTTGACATAAAAATAAAACTTCTCTTTTTATATTTTCGTTTCATCAAGTTATAAATTTTGTATTACATTATGTAATTATAAGGACACATAACCATCAGCAGACTCTTAGTGGACACACACCTGATTGCTAGGCATGAAGCAGCTAGCCACAGGAATGAAGCAGGCTCTACCAGGGGAGGTTTTCTATTTACCCAAGTGCAGGATCTTCTTACATCCTTTGCCAGTGCTGTGAGGTAAACAGGAGAGGCTCACAGTAAAGATTTGCCCAAGGTTTACTAGCAGTTGCTATTTCAAAATCTTTTAAATCCTGTAAAAGAAATTTTTCCTACTGTATTCATTTAACAGACTCCTAGATGATAATGGATAATTCTTGTTATATTTGTAGATAAAGCTCTTATACATTTCCTTGATAATATGCCAAAAATATTCGGTATAAGTTATTTATTTTGTTACTCTCTACACTGAGGTTACCCACTATTTCATAGTAGTTAACAAATGTAGATATAAATTCATGAAATGTTTTCTGCAGATAATGACCTGATGTTAATTTTTTAAGGGATGACAAACTCTATACCACAGTCAAACAAACAGAAAAAAATGAGGGAGAGGGGAATAACAGAGGTGCTTATAAATCAATCTAGTCACAAGCAGGCAAACTAACATGAATTCTCATGGTTGCATTGCTTAAATCTGTGGTTATCAGTAAGATCTATGCTAGTTACAGGGAAAAAAAAAAAGTGGCCAAAGAGGGGGCTGCGTGGGGAACAAGACAGGTTTGAACCTCCACAACTTTGAAAGAAGAGGGCAGTGAAAAGGGCATTCACCTTTTAGTGATGGCCTTGGTGTAACCCTTTCAGGGTGCTTTTGGGGTCTGTTAGGAAGCAGTGATGACTAAAGTCAATAAGTTGAGTGTATATAAAGTCAATGGTCCCTGTAAGGCTTGATGTGTGTCGTTAGGCAACAAATAAACTAAATAAAGTCCAAACAAGGTCACCATGGATGAGCAGGCAAATGCAGAACAACTCTAAGACAAAGTCACTGAGGTATAAAATGTTGGGGTGAAAAGACAACTGGAAAGATTATAGACTATAAACTATCTGTCAGACAGGCAATAATAGAGACCAAGAATAAAGAGGCAACACTAGCTATTATTACAAAGGCCCACACAATTTGAGATCAAAAAACATAACAAGGTGTTCTCTAAGATATTTCTTTTGCTAATTCATCACACTGTTGCTTCAGCTCTGCTATACTCATTCAGATTTAATTTTCTCTGATTTGCCAGCTATATATGTATACATATATATACATGCACTCATACATACATAGATGTGTGTATATACATATGTATGCACTGTGTATGTGTGTACATGTTCACAAAGCAGATCACAAAGCAGAGGATTTCGTTTAACAGAGGACACAGATAATCAAATAGTTAAAAACTTCCCAGGAGAAATATATAAGGCTAGGTGATATAATCGACATAAAATGCACTTGTAGAAAGTCTAGGGCTTAAATTTAAATTCTTTCTGGCCTGAATAAAAACTAACAAAAGCATTTTTCATAGAAATACAGAATTATTTGAAACGATTTCAAATTTAATTTCTTTGGAACTTGAGAAGCATTGCTTTTTTTTTTTTTTAAAGCTAGGAATTAATGTTCTAATACTGATTAGAGAAAATTAAAAGAACTTAGACTTTCCAGAAGCAGATTGTAGATTTATACAATTAATTTTAGTACTGAAGTATGATAGAACCATAAAAGACATTCCACACTGAGAAATAACATGTGTGGCTCAGTGATAGCCTGGAGAGTCCTGGTGATGCCTAATATTCTCAAAGGGTTTATTAGGCACTTTAGCTCCAGTAGTCTGTTATTTTAAACATTGATACAGTATCTTTTTCTATAGCTGAGTTTTACTTTAGGAAGCCTGGGGTAGTGGAAAAGCATGTGTGCTGTTCGAAATGAGACAGATCTGGGTTCAAGGCTCTGCTCTCTATTAACCAGCTGGGGATTCTGGGGCAAGTTACTTGACTAATGTGATCCTCTATTTCCTCATTATAAAGTACTTCTTATTGTAAGGAATACATCTGATACAGTCATAAAAAGTTAGTGTTTCATGAGTATTATTAAATCACATTGATGTTCTTCTTGACAAATGACTCCCATTTTTGTTTAATGCATCCAGGATTGGGAATTCCTCACCTCTTGGAGTAACTACTTTCATCTTTGCACAGCTCCAGTTATGAGAAAGGTTTTTGTAGTGTTCAGCTGTACTCAACTTCTTTCTGGGACCCACCCTTTGACTGCATTCCATGTGACCACCTTTCAGTTCTTCAATCCTCTTCCCACTCCACACTCACCGCAGATTCTTGTGCTAGCTAAATATACCCAGTTTCTTTAGTCATTTTCTATATGACAGGTTCTCCATCCCCTTACCATAATTGTTGTTTTCTTCTGGACATACTTTAGTCTGTCAATATCCCCTCCATAGGGTCACTTCCAGAGCAAACATCAGAGCAGTATCATTGCGTCCCTTCTTCTGGAAGCTTCTTTAACACAACGTGCCATCACAGTAGCATTTTTGGCAGCTATATCCCACTATTAAGTTGTATTGAGTCGTTAAATTTAAACAACGCTTAAATCCTTTCCATTTGCACAAACCACATTTTTCTCTATCCTGTTCTTTTGTAGTTATGGGTAGAATTTGGGGTGTTTGGATTTTTCCATGTTTTCCATTGAGGTGAGGGGTGGATGCCTAAACAAAAGTGTTTATGGTTTTCCTGTTGAATTTCTTCTTAAACCAGGTCCATAGTTACTACCTATCAAGATCTTTTTGGTAAAAATCCTACTGTTCAACATAATGATGAGCCCTCTCAGCTTTGTGCTGCCTGCAGCCTGCAACAGCAGGCCATCAAAATCCTATTCCAAGTCCTTAATTAACATTTTGGGTAGTACAGTGCCAAGCACAGAGGCCTGTGGTGGGCTCTAAAGATAGCCTTGCCTTTTGGTTGGCATAAATCCATTCATCAGAAACAACTCTTTGCTTACTATATACCAGCTCATATTCAGAGTAATGTGATCAGAGATTGATACAGTCATATAGGAATTCAAGCTAACCACTTCATCTTCGCTAACTTATGCTGACTTCTTTGCTGGGGGCTTGCAAATCATGTCTTTAGTGATTTGTTTTAGAACATTTCCCAGATATTAAGCCCATCTCCTAGAGTTTACAGGATTTACCTTTGTTTTAAGAATAAGACATTTGTTCATTACAGTCTTCCCTAATTCTTAAGATTCCTCAAAATTTATTGACAGGAGTTCCTTTATTTTACCTTAAAATTCTTTCAGTGTTCAAGAAATGTACCTCATCTAGGTCATGAGACTTATGTGCATTTTGAACAGCCAATGCTTTCTTACAGGTTCCTCACCTACCCTATTTTTAAATACCAGTGTTAGTGCTGCCCTTCCCTTTCACAATCTTTCAGCTGGAAAACAACATAGGAATTAAAGCAGTTAAGTGGTTCTACTTTCCTCCTCTTCTCTGTTAACATTGTATCAGGCTCCTTAAACTTAAGGCACATTTCTGCCTGACCTGTGAAAATGTACCTTGCATGACTTTCCACATCAATCCCAAACCACTTAACATTTGTATTGTTCATAACTTCAGTCCTGAATGCTTGCACTCCATGGTCTGATCTGTTTTAGTCTGACACTATGACTTATTTTTAGCTTTCATTTCAACTTCCCTCCTTAGACCTGATACTTCTCATACTTTGACTTTTCTCTTCGCTCCTAAGCCTTGGCTATACTACTTTGGTCACCCAATGATAAATGTCTCACCTCAGCTAATGGGTTCTTTCTTTTGGGTGATACTCTTAGGCCTAACATTCTCACTAGATGTTGCAGTTACCCATTGCAGTACATCAAACCAGGTGGCTGCTGCATCACCTTTAAGTCACACAGCATCACTTCTGCTATACTCTATTGGTCAACTGATCACTAAGGTCAGCCTAAATTCAAGGAGAGGAGGCATTAACTACACCTCTAATGAGATAGTGTCAGAAGATTTGCAACCAAGTTGTTTAAACACCACCTGGTTAGTGGAGCCCAGTGAAGAGAGCCCAGGCACAAGGCAGCAAAGGCATTTGTTCCTTGTGCTTTTTTCTCCATGTAAGTGTACAAGTCCTTTTTGATGACTTAGCACTTTTCATATACCTCCCTTCATTCTGGACATTAGCAGCTAACATTCTTGTAGGTTTATATTGTTGTTTTATCTTTGAACATGATTGTTTGTCTGTTTTCTGTTTGAATTCATCAGAGAGAACCTCTTGAACCCATATCAGTTTATTAGTTCTTTCATTGCTTCTACCCCATTGTATTCCCAAAAATTAAACTGAAAATATTTCATTCCTTTTCTTAGCTTCCCTATCAGGAGAATGCTACCAATTATTTTCTTCTGTCTGCGTAACCCACTTTAACATATACACATATACACACTAAATATTTACTTATTGTTAATACTTGTCATCTCTTTAATTAGCGTGGGGAAGGTGTAATGGCATGGTTAAGAGTCAGACAGACCTGGGTTTTAATTCCCATGCTCCCCTACTAGCTCTCTGTATAATCTGGAGAACATCGTTTTACTCCTTTAAAACTTAGCAAATTTTATGTGATTAATGGGGATGACAGTGGGATTAAATGACAGTGAGATTAAATGAAAGAACACATGAAGAATTTAACATGTAGTAGGCACTCATTAAATAGTAACTCTTACTATTATTCATCTCTTAACCTTTTAACTGAAAACTACAACAATCTCCATTCTATAGTCTAATTCTGCATGAAACATCACCAGTCTGTCTATACTAACATCATGTGTTCTTAGTGAGTTATTGCATATATTTTTGCCCGGTTTTGTCAGCATTTTAAGTAAGATCTGCCAGGGTCATGGTCACCCATGTTTTTCTTTATTTTTGTAACCCTTCTAGCCCCTAGTTCAGGCCTGAACTACAAAGTCCAGAGGTGCGTCCTAGATTATACAAACGGCCCCTATGTTGAACATTTGGATGTCAGAGCCAACACTTGCCCCAAATTTCTCTCTGCAAATAACTCTAAGACACCTTCCTACAGAGAACCTAATGTAGAGGAATGCTGCTTGTCCAGAATGATCACAGTGCTTGCAAGTGTATAATTAGTCACTAGTCAGTATGTAAATACTCTGTAAATTGCTTTATTTGTTAACGTGAAAAGCACCGCAGAAATACAAGGTATTATAGGAACCAGGGCTGAACACAGGAGATAAGGTATTGTGGAGAGAGAACAAGTGAGTGAGGTACCAGTGTGTGTCATGTATCCCTCAGAGGGGATGGAGCTTATAGGTTCTCCCCCCTCGCTTTCTAAGAACACTGACTCCCCTGGGTGAATAATTTAAAGGACAAATTACCACTCTTCTGGGTACCAAAGCCAGCAATAAGCTGAAATTAAATTAAATCATAAAGCCCTACAAGAAACTGAGGGAAGAGTCAGAAATATAAAACCAAGGGAATCCAGAGCTAAGCATGAAATATTAGAGTCAATGCAATGTCCTTGCCTTCCTGTGCTGATGAAGGGAAAAACTGAAACCACCCTGGTACAGACTTAAAGGACCACCATCAAATATCCATTGTTAAGTACTTGGCAGTGGCTATTGCAATGATTTCAATTCCAATGGGGTATTGGAAGGAGAAAGGAGAGAGAACACTAGATCAACTTCAAGTCCTTGCACTTCAGCTTAAGTAGCTGGGTGACCTTGAGCTAGTCACTACCTAATCTGGGCCTTAGGTGCCTTCATCTTTGAATTGCAAAAGATAAAATCAGAGTTTGTGTTTCTAAAATATTTTTTCAAAATATTTTTATCAGCTCAAAGATTATAGTGTGCCAATAAAAAAAAAACATATAAAATTTGCCTATTAAAATATAGGAAGCTGATTATCTTTTTTCACAGCACCAGTCCTGGTATCGCCGTTAAAATTTCCTTTTACTCCTTTGAAAGGGGCCAGGAGACGTGAGAGGGGAGACTTTGGAAACATAAAGCCATACAGTTTTGTACTAATAAAACACTGTGTTCCCACACTTGTTTCCTCCAGAGTGAGGAAACATGGTGGCTTAGAGGGGTGGACCCATCCTGTGTACAAGGAGTTAAGTAGCACTTTAAATATACAAGATTGGCTTCTGAGAAAGGAACTCAGCATACCTGTACTAAAGTAAAAATCCAAAAATCTAGTCGTTCTACATCAACAGAATGACAAAGGATTGTGAAAGAGTTCCTTTATTCAATCAATACAAAGCAGGGACTTTGGTAAACAGGTTGGCAGCTCTTCTGCTACCAATGTGGCATGTAGCTAGCTCTAAAATAAAATAAAGTCTACAAAGCAGATGGTGTTTTCTAGGATGCTATTATCATTGAAAGACCTGGGACATTTCGTAGGTCCAGCATATTAAGCTTAACTCTGTCAACATCACTGCTAAGCCCTATCAGCATTTATTGCCACAATAGTATCATGAGAAATAGAATACTAAAATGCAGTGGTCCTTTTCCTTGCTAGAAAGCTGTACTCGACCTCTTGGCCTACATGGGTGAGGGCTGCAGTAAAGGCCAAAATATCAGGAATAATCACCTAAATGATGGTACGTGGATCTTTGAATTTCATGGGCCAGTAAAATTCCAAAGAGAAAGAAAAAGACCATCATATGGAAGCCAAATTTAACACCACTACTTCACAAAATAAAAACATCTACTATCCATGACCACTATCATTTTATAAAAGAATATTTTAACACCAAAATGAAGGAAGAATACTGTCTGAAAAACTACATTTAGTTTTCAGACATACTATATTTCTCTGCACTTTTTTCAATCATCAGGATCAGTGAAAAGTCCGTCCTGGATCAGAATGGTCCTTAGACCTGCATTTGGGAAGTCCTGCTCTTTGTAAGCTACCCTTAGAAGTAGAAAGCCTCTTTCTCTAACAGTTCCAATCTGAAATTTCCTCAAGGTTAAACTTTAAGCCCCATTTCTACTTTGAAGTTTTCCTGATTACCTATGACCACTATGATCTTTCTGCCCTCTGAATTCTTATAGCGCTTATAATTTTAATATATAATCCAGCACTTTCATTTTATGAGAATTTTTTTTTCTTTTTTTTTTGAAATTTACAATGTTTTATAGGTAATGGTTTCATTTTAAACTAAACAAATTTTAAAGTTTTATTACCAGCTGTGAGGACCACAAGTTAGACATCTCTGAAGAACATTCCAGCTTAGGGGAAAAAATATGTAGAGAGACTCTAGAACAAAGATGAATCATCCATTATTCAAAATGCATCTCAAGTTAGCTGAAGTCTTTTAAGGTTGACAGTATAAAATCCAATATATTTGGATCAGTAAACTGATGTGTTGAAATGCTCTAGTGGTACATTAAGAAAGGGTGTCCTTTGATTTCAGTATTTTCTCTTCTCTTCACCAAGTTAAGTAAGATCAGGACAATCATTTCCCAACTTCTTGTTCAAAAAGGTCCCATATTTTCATTTAAATAGAATAACAATTCTACATAATAGAAAATTGTCTTAGAGACTATCTAGTCCAACCCCTTGTTTAACAAATGGGATACCTAAGACCCAGGTAAGTGAAGTGGCTCCTCCCAAATCTCAAGCAGATATTAGAGTTGAGATTTCTACCATAATGTATGATCTTGTAAGTATTTTAAATATAATAGTCTTATTTCTCTATATCTCCTGTTTTCTTGAATTCATCACATATAGGTAGTAGTTTACCTGCAAAGTCAGCCAAGCTCTTCCAAGTTGGAACTCTGCTTTTCTTTGGTCTCTTCACTACAATTACCACAGTCCTAGATATTTAATTATATAAATAAATCTATATGACAACATAAGGGACCCTTCTTCATTTTCTTTTTTGGTGGACTGGTCTTTTCTTCATCTAAAACCAAAACCTTAACATTTCCACCTTGATACATCTTCGAAATATTTTCAACATTTTTAGATATAATTACCAAAACCACTTGTATCCAAATCTGGAAATGAAGACTCCCATTTCTAGAACAAATATCCCATATGACTTTCACCAATTCTCTAAACTTCTCTGGCCACAACTTTTCACATTCGTGAAACAAACAAAAAAAAATTTCTGAATAGAGACTGAGGTATTGGAGGGTTGGGACCACACCTTTTAATCTTCCGTATGTTACCATATAGAGCTTCATCTCAGGTTCTGCCCACGCAGATGCTCAGGAATTGCTTGCTAACTAAAGATTTTTATGATCGCTGATAGAAAATATAAATGCAAAACACGGTTTTTCCCTTGCCTGGAGTTACCCAGGAGCATCATTCTCATTAAGAGATGACCACATTTTAGAAAGTGGGTCTCATAAAACAAAAAATTTAATAAAGCCATCTGGGAAGATGATCGTCGTATAAATGCAAGATATTGATATTATCTGGCTACTTGGGGAAATACCATGTAAATGAAGGTACAGCCCAGCTCCATAATTCAAATCAAGTATTGATGTACAAGGTCTTTGGATAATGGACTTTGAAGATTGATATTTCTCACAAATCTGAGGCTACTTTTCTCCCCTTCTTACAATTTTGCTATTTTTACAGTAAGATTTTATTTTAATTTTTGGAAAACATCTTTTTTCTTTTAACAAAAAACTATCAGTATCAACTGGGAGTCTTGAAACAGAAATTTTACATCTGTTTTTATCTTTTTTTTTTTTTTTCTTTTGAAGCAAGAAATGATGCAAACAACACAGGCATTTCTTTCCTGCTCCAATAATTATGCAGAATATTGTTCAGTTATTTAGCATCCCAGTTGACCCAGCTGCTTTCTTTTCTTTTTGATTCTTCTAGCAAGGATGTGTATTCTACTCCTGATATTATCCTGAAGACTCTTCTGGATGAAGCCATACAATGACCAGTGCTCCTTTTTAACCAATGTTTCTCTGAGAGATAGTTGCTGAAACAGTACCAAGTTCACTCATCCAGTATCCACAAAATGAACATTCAGCTAGCTTTGACACTCTCAATCCTTTATGTAGACAGGGAGGGCAAAGAACATTTCTTTGACACTTAATGATTCTGCCTTTTTACCTCTGCTGAAGGAATTACCCTTTGCATTGAGGCAACAGCTGCCCCACTGTGTAAACCAAAGTTCCTCTGGGCGCCTCACAGTCTCTATAGGGAAAAAAATGAGATCTAATGTTTGTGCCCATTTTTCAGAAATGTTGAGTCCATTTGGCCCTGGCTGTCCCCAACCCTCCCTCTAACCACACACTCACCAAATAATACATAAATATAGTCAATCACAACACTGCTGTCAGAGTAGGCTGAGGTTCATGGGCTTTGTCTGGGAGTGTGTGTTGTGGGTTTGCTGGTCCTAGGAGCCACACATAGAGCTTATCTAGAAAATGTGCATGGCGGGGGAGGGGTGGCATGGAATGGAGGCAGAGAGGTTGTTCTACATGCTTTGACTGGCTGATGACTGGGGTGGGATAGGTAGGGAGCTGGCAATATTGCCTTGATCTTTAATCCTTTTCATAATCACTGAAGAAACTCCTTCTCCCATTGCTCATATTCTTGCATCCCTAAATCACAGTCTAAAAGCAAGTGTGCTCAGAGCTAATGGCCAAGACACTTGTATGCCCTGTATCCCAGGACAAATTTGCATACTTAGAAGCAGGGTAAGAAATATCTGCCAGCCCCTTTTCTCCTTAAGCTCTGCCAGGAACTGTCACTCTTCATCCCTGATGGAAAAATAATATTCTGAGTTTCAGCCTAATGAGGATGATGGGAGGTATAGAGTCTTGGAAGCCATATAAGGCAGCTCATTTAGTAAGAGCTATGGGCCAGATAGGGTACCAGACAGGAGTGTACAAGAAGGAAGAAAATCTAGTCCATGCCCACAGAGTTCTCAGTCTTGTAGGGAGCTCATAGGAAATTTGACTACATGGATCTGCTTATATTCTCAATATTATTCTCAATGTTAAGAGCCTCCCAATGTATTTCATGTTGTAAAATATGTAACTAAATTGCAAAGATGATAAAAATAGTCTGAACATACCAAGGGATTGGAACTCTGACTGCAGAGATAGCAAGTAGAGAAGTCATCCCATCCAAGTAGCTAATGGTAATTTATCAACAACTAGTATGTCAAGAAAAACAGCAGATTTGCTGCAAAAAAATAAAAAAAAATAATAATAAAAAAATATATTATAGGAAAGCCTTTTAACTTCTCATAAAATATTAGGCAATTATGAGAAGTAAACATTTATTTTAAAAAGGTATCTTTATAGAGAAAAATTAATCCCTTAGATAACCACATGTTTTATTACCATTGCAAGATAAGGTACTACAATATGAGAAGACAAGTAACAGTGACACAATCTTTTTTTGAGTCACAGTATTGGTGAGGAGATGAAGTTTTGCACATGGAAAAATTAAAGGGATATTGATTCACACTTTAAAATAGTTTTAAAACCTTTTGCCTCATATCTGAAGATTGTATGGACAAAAAAGATGTATGACCACAACCAAGAGGTAAAAAATTGGGTTTAGAGGCTTTTTGTAGTTAATGGGGTGAGGGTGGGGGAGGGACAGAGACAAAGGACTTGAGGTTAGGAATATAGGAAGAGCTGGTCAACTTTTTCTGTGCAAAGAAAAAGCAAAATTCTTTGTAACAATTTTCCCCAAGTGATTTTCTGTAAGCATCAAAAGTCAAAGGATTTCGTATTTTGTCGTTGAAGTGTTTGGGAAATTTTGAGTCTCATATAGATTTGTTTTTTAAAAAAAAGAAATAAAAATTATTTTTCTGACTTTTTTTCTTCACAGCAAAAAGTTCAGACTGTATGGAAAACAATAAAGAGAAAAGCAAAAATCACCTGTAATCCTACTACACAGAAAAAAATCAATATTAACATCTTGATGTATATTCTTTTAAACACTTTTCTATGCAAGTATATACATATGTTAACATATGCTTTTTAAAAAATGAAATCATACTAGGCATAATGCTTTCTAATAAATTTTTTACTTAATAATATCTCATTTTGGATCTCAGTAAATATAGATTTAAATTAGAATAGTGAGTTGAGTTATGTCCGTCCAAAATTGATGATCATTCAGAACCTGAGACTGTGACCAGATTGGGAAATAGCATCTTTGAAATTTAGAGGTCTAGAGATGAAATCATACTGGACTTAGGGTGGACCATAAATCCAATGACTAGTAGCCTTATAACGGAAAGGAGAGGAAGATTTGGACAGAGAGAGAGACAGACAGGGCAATGTAAAGATGAGTCAGAGATTGAAGTGATGCTACCATAAGCCAAGGAATGCCTGGAGATACTAGAAGCTAGAGGATACAAGAAGGATTCTCCCCTAAAGCCTTAAGGGATAATTTGGCCCTGCTTCTCGATTTTGGACCTCTGGCCTACAGAACAGTGAGAGAATAAATCTTATTGATTTAAGCCACAAAATGTGTGATTATTTATTACAGTAGCCTTCGGAAACCAATACAATTAACATTTTTATTGGCTGCATAGCATTTACTGTATTCCACTCCATATGGATGTACCATAGGGAATGTAATACAATGATGGACATTGTTAATGGACATTTAGGTTATTTCCAGTTTTTCACTATTGTAGACAATACTACAATGAACATTCTTGTCCAGGCGACTTTATGCCCTTTTATGGAGAAGGAATATAGCTTAATTGTTAACAGCATGGGTTCCAAAGCCAAAGTCAGACTGCCTGGCTCCATCACTTACTATCTATTACCCTGAACAGCAACTTAACTAGAGACTTTTTATTATATGGAAAGATTTTTTTTTGGCAGTGTCTGACATACAATAAGTACTAAATAAATGTTTTCTTTTTATGATAAGTTGTCAGAGATGAATAATTTTTTCTAGATCAAAGAAGAGATAGATACATTTTCAAAAATCAATGCAATTATAAAAGGCTTAGTAATAAATCTAATAAGCATCAGAATTCACTTTTCTTCACAGGCATACGCATTTTCATAGAAAAAATTGTAGTGCCAAAGCCTATGAACACTTAATTTCTAACATCTTTAACAAAACAAAGAAAGCTCATTAGTAATTTATTTTCATTGACTTTGAAAAGGCAATGATTAATTGTTCAACACATCGACATTTAAGTCAGACTACGTCTGATTTCAGCCCTGGTTCCGCCACCTTTTAATCTGGGAAAAATTACTAAATTTATATGCTCCTCAGTTTTTTAGCTACGTACTGGGATAGTTACCTCAATCTCATTAGGGTTATCATAACAATTAACTGAGTTACTTTATGCAAAGTGTCTAGTACAGAACCTGTAATAAATTAGAGGCATAAAATACTGTGTTATTTCTAAAAAATTAATGTCTAAGAAAACAAAGAAGAATAGTTTATTGAATAAAGAAGACCATCCTTTGATATTTGCAATCACTTCATATATGAATAATGAATACAGGCAGTCTACAAAAGCTTTTTGATCTTGTACCCCATAAGTAAAAAAATTTGTACCATGTACCTCCAACATATTATATTTGTTTATAAATTACAAATATGTACAATAATATTCATATGTACATTATAAAACTCAAAAACAAAAATTTTTTAAATGAGATAAAAATTTTAAAGTTCTGGCATTTTTTCCACATTTTAGTGGATCATCTTGAACATCACCCAACCTGGGTTCACACACTGCACCTTGAAGATCCCTGATGATACAATATTCTCAAATACAAGTGTACATAGGGATGTGATGGGCTCAAGGATTTGTTGATCATCAAATGCACATGAAACTAACCAGTGAAGTATTTCTGGAGGATGTGAATGCCTGTCTGGTACACACCCACTTGCTCATTTGTCAAGATTTGGTTCTAAGGCCTTCCCCTGCATGAAACCTCTCCTGGATTCTTCAAGTAGAACTGACAACTGCTTCCCTTGGATTCCCCTATTCCTATGCAGATATTTAGCATAACATCTGTAACATTCGACTGTATTTATTAGCTTCTCTGTCTCTCTTCCAATCTTGACTGTCAGCCTCTCAAAGGCAGGGATTATGTCTTATTCTTCATTGGTTTGCTAGTACTCGTTAAAGAGTAGATCCTTAATAAATAGTTACGGAGTGAATGAACTGACAAAACTAGATGGCAATACAGTACATAAAAATTAGGGTGTCCCGGAAGCAATAGAAGAAAAAACAGAAAATGCTATGAATGCTAACTAGAGCCTCTTCGACATAAAATGATGTCTAATTAGATTGTAAAGTCTGACTTGTCTGCAGAAAATTTCTCAGAATTTCACAGTGAATTCTCCAGATACTGCAATGGAATTCTTGGTTGCTTCGCTCCTCTGCACAGCTCTTCCTCTGCTCTACAGAGGAGGAGAGTTAGGCCTGGATGGGGATGTTTACGTATTTGCTAATCATTTGTTTGTTTTCTCTCTGAGCTCAGTTCTGCCTGCCAAGAATAGCTCAGAATGACAATCATTTTCATGCTTTCAGTTAAACAAAGGCTCCAGAAGGACATGGAAGAAGGGAACAAAGCCAGAAGTTTAACATCAACAACAAGAAGGAAAAAGAAGAAAGTTAAATATCCTGCTCCCTATTTGTTGCTATCCCATCTCAGCGTTTTTAGTACTCCTGTTCACCTGAAATTGGAACGTTGTGGGTAGGTTGGAACGGGCAGGCCTTAAATAGTTACAGTAAATAAGAGTCTGGGATTTCACCCTATGATTATATCCCTTGAAAGTCATTTGTATTTTAAAATTTCTGTCTCTCATCACCCCTTCCTCTTGTCTGTTATGTTAACTTGAAGCCACAACTAGTAACTGTTAGAAAAATTTATTTCCATATCTGTTTCCCTTAAGTGTTGTTTTCCAAAATGAGTTCTATGAAATGTCCATAGATGCTCCATGAAAAAAAAGTTCTGTGGTTAAATGTTTGAGAAATTTGTGGTTACATAAGTTAAACAAATTTCTTTGCAACAGGTCTTCTCATGTCCTTTAATTTTCCAATGTACCTGGTCAATCTCTAAGAGGAAACATAGTTTGCACCACAGAACCCTCTTTTTCTGGAATCATCTGGCCAGACTAGTGTTCTAATTATTACACTTTAAGATATACCACCCTTTTGATTTAGGGTTTAGTTTAAACTAGGAACTATTGACATCAGAGGCACAGACATTCAGAACTACCTTGGTCATTTGGATTGGTGTGCAGCTCTTGACAACATAGGGGAAATATCACAAAAGAACTTTCCCAAAGATTCTTCCTGTGAGCTGATATGCCAGTCCTGCAGAAAGAGATAGGTTAGAAAAATAGCCTGATGGAAGGGCAAAAGGACCTAAACTGGCCACCATGGTTTTAGGAATATGCATCTCAGGACCTAATATGTGCATTTAATCTCTCAGAAGTTGCTTATCAGAAGAATTCCCTTCTCTCTTGGGGTGCTTTCATGAAGAAGCCCTGTTTTGCTATTTTTACTCCCACCGACCCACCCCCACACAGAGCCTTAGTATTATATACAGCTTTTGTTTACACTGTGTTCCCACCAACAATATCACCTCTCCACCTACCTCATTACTACATAGTCTTTCTCTTGCTACTGTGTGACTTCCCTTTCTACCCACTGTAGCACGCCTTTATTTCTCTGAACACTCACACTATTTCATGTCTATACCAGATGTCAGAAAAATATGGTCTTCCATCCAAATCCAGCCTGCCATCTATTTTTGTAAATATAATTTTATTGGAACAAAGTCACACTCATTCATTTATGTATTGTTTATAGCTGCTTTTTCTCTATAAGGGCAAAATTGAATAGTTGAGCCAGTGACCATAGAACATACAAACCTAATATAATTACTATTTGTCTTTTACAGAAAAATTTGCCAAACTCTGTCTATACCATTTCTTTAGTATTTGTCATATGCAGCCTTACTTCGTGTGTGACTCACATTTGGATGTTTTGTGCCTTCTCAATGAGTTTTAAGGCCACTGAGAGCAAGGTCTATGATTTGTACTTTTCTGAACCCTTTGTAAAACCTATGTCAGGTTTTCATAGGTTATCAACAAACATTAGCTAATCATTGATTTTTTTATCGATTTTTTTTGAAAGAGCCAATTCATCCAAATTCTTTATAAAATGTCTCTTGTACCAAAAAGGAGAAAGTAAATGATGTTATTTTTATATCATTTCAGTCTAGTGGTTTGCCATAGGAAGTGGGTATGAGCTGTTTAAGTTGGTTAGCTTTGAATTTTTCTGAAAGTAAAATAAACCTCAAAGGAACAGCCATGTGTCTTCCAGGTTGCTTGGAAAATATTATCCTTTCTATATACAAATTACAGAAAGTTTCCTCATCTACCATATATTGATTCCAACTATCCCAAACAGTTACAAAATACACGCACACACACACACACACACACATACACACTTCTGAAGGGCTCTGTAAATACTAGCAAACAGAATGTGGACTGACAAAAATCAATCAGTGCATTCTCTGATAGCCATTACGCTGATCTTCCTTACGGCCACTTGGAGGAATAAGTAGCCTGGCTAAGACCTATGGTCCCAGGCAGGACTGCTCTGCAGTGGCCTGTTTTAATTCTGGAAGTTGCCTATGTGAATGAGCCTCTGACATATCAGACTGGAAGAGACGAAGCTCTTTGCATGGCCATACAATCTGTTTTGGAAGACTTCGCTGGCTAACATTTGTGAGGGCAAATGAAAATCATAAGCTAAAAGTGATGAGAGATGACTCCTTTCAAAAGCCAACAAAGAAATGCTCTTATTAGCATCTTTTATACACCCAGATGGGGTTAAATCGGCCACTCAAAATGCTTATTTAGTTTGCTCAGTACCAAGAAGTGGTTCCTAATGTTGTGTGCATGATTGACACACACATGTCTAAACTTCTCATGGCTCCACGTGGTTGCATGTGCCGGGCTGAATTATTAGTTTGTGTAAATCACCTACAATTTGTTCTCTACCCACAAATACAAGTGTCTGAAAAAAGGAAAGGAAATATTCTCAGAGCTCTCCTGCAGCAGGTTTCCGGCTCCACCACTTCCATTCAGGTTGACTTGTCTTTGTTTCTGAATAAATGTAAGGGCTGACTGGGGGTTAGATGTGATGATCTTCCCCTGGCCTGGCCCTGGTTGGTGGCCCAAGCAGAAAGAGTCCGATTTTTCTATTGTAAAATTGCAGCAGCAGATATGTTTGAATCTATTTAAAATAGCCTTTTTATAATATAACAATTTTTTGTAGGTATAATTTTCAGGGTGCCTACTGGTTGAGAGATGATAGAACTTATTCATAGAATTTACACTCTAGTAGTTTTGATAAATCTATAACATGTTGAAAAGGAGTTTTGTGGAAAAGTAAACATTATTCATCAGGGCTTTAGTTTCCTTTATATTTTGCTGTCAGCTGAGCAATATTATAAGTTGTTTGTTTGATTTTTATGTATATATCATTTATTTGGCTTGCTTTCTAGATCTTTTACCTAATCAAATCCACGTAAGAACAGTACTTAAAGCAACTCTAAATATGGCATGGGGGGAAATGTGTATATCCTTTTCTTTATATTATCTTTTGTTCACACACTGAGGGCTATGGAAGGCAAAATGTGGTGAGGTGCTATTTTATAGCATGTTTAATGCTTATCAGTAATTTTTTTCCTCTGACCTTCTGCCTCAGACAATTAATTTTGTTGAACTGCTCACACACTAGAGGAACATTAGAGGGAAAAATAATGTTAGTACTAGTGAATATAATCTTGGAAGAAAAGCTGTGCAATTATTCAAAGACCTAATCTTATCTCTTGTTTCATTTTTATATCACAAGTCTACATTTAAAAGTATTAGATATACTGTTCTGCTGTCCCACACCTTCAAACCCCAGTAAATAAATGCTGCTAAGTGCCACCAGGAGTGAAAGAGCTTGTAATGAGAAGTGTGAAGAGATGTGTGCTCCATTCATCATTCTGTTCAGTCCAATATTGAGGCTCTTGTTATCAGCAGGATTCGTGGCGGTGTCATCGCAGCTGGCATAAATCTTCTGTCAGTGTGGGTCGGACTGATGCCCTATTAAAACTCTGCTTTCAGCTAATCACAGAATGACCTTTCGATGTCTTTAATTAACCTCTGACCTGAACCATGCCAATGTCTTGTTGGTAGGTAAATCTATGGCATGACATTTGCTTATGACACTACATTTGTCTTGGTTTAATCAGCGTACCTTTCAGATTATGGCTTGAATGAAATACAGTTGGGATCCCTGCTAATAGTTGGATTAATTTTTAAAAGGTTAGAACATAATATTTTCCTCTGAGCTCCCAGTGATATCTTTGCAGACATTTCCCCATGGGGAGTTGGGAGCCCCCGTTAAAGTAAATTCAGGTGAGCCTTCAATTTCACCAATAACGTCATCTTTTCTATCTAAAGTTATTCCTTTTGAGTGGCCTAGGGAGCCAGAAGCATTGTAGATCCTATGATGACCAGAAAACAAAAGATTTAAAATATAATCTAGTCTCACTTGTCCAAGACGATGGAATGTAGCAGTGGGGTACAATTAAAAGAAAGAAAGAAAAAAGGAGAGAGGGAGGGAAGACTTTAATCACATTTTGTGAATGTGCTTTTTTACTCTAATATGTGAGTGCCTCAGGTCCCGAGACCTCTCTGAATAAGAAAAATCTCATCTATATCTCATTTCTCCACTAAGAGAAATCCTGTTAGTGATTTCCTTTCTGAATTAGTAATGATTACAAATGTAAAATATTTACAAAGAAGTATACTTTTCTTACATACAAGTATAATTATAAAGTGACAAGTGGTTACAAACTCATTTAAATTGACTAGATATTTTTTAATGGCAAGTTGTGATTGCCCTATAAATCATAACATTATACAAATAAAATAAAACTTTTGAGCTACATAAGATTTGTCTAATTTTATGCTCAATCAAAAGCCCCATGAAGGGCTTAGACAAGATGATCTCTCAGATCTTTTTTAGCTGTAAATGTCTATGATTCGGTGTCTCCATGTTACAAATTTGGGGTTTATTGAATCTGAATTCAAAAGGTTTTCCTATCTTTCAAATACAATTTAAAAGCTATATTGACTTTAGGAGGTAGAAAGTTTTCAAGTGTCCCACCTGCTTTTTCCCTCTTCTCTGCCTTGTCCTTTTACCTGAGCCTTTGTTGACTCACCTGTAAATTCAGAATAATAATACCTACCGATAGAATTGCTTTAAAGATTAGGGAAAATGGACATATAACACCTAAAACAGTGTCTGGCACACAGTGATGCACAATTCACTGTTGGTGCTGGTGGATCTAGTAGAATCTGCAGCATTTGTTAATAGATATTACCTCTTATGTTGATACACTAGCCAAACCTAATCTTTTTTCTTAAAAAAATTATACAATTTAATAGTTAACAAATTTGAAGTCACTCCTGGGTTCAAATATGTGCTCTGTCAGCAACTTACTGATTGTATGATCATAAGCAATTTACTTAAGCTTCCACAGTTTCTCATCTATAAAAAGGGAAAATAATTGTATCTAATTGGTGGACCTCTTGGATGAAAGGCATCATGTCTGATTTTGCTCCATATTTTATTGCCATTACCTAGAATGGTAGTTGGCACACCATAAGCACTCAGTAAATACTAAGATTTAACTATTAGGTACAATTATCATATTATTTAATTACATATTAACATTACACATTGTCTATCATCATTATCATCATTATCATTATCATCATTATCATTATCATTATCATCAATAAACTTGTTCTATTTCTATCTCATATCATCTTTGGTTTATAAGTGGTAGTTACATCTTTTTTAAAAAGTAGGTTTTGGTTAATTCTAGGCTAAAGTGAGGAAAGTGATGTCCACTAATGATATTATCTATTTGCTTAATTATGTATTTATTTAAGAAGTATTTACTATGTCAGCCTCTGGGGATACGATGGAAAGCTAGAAAACACAATCTCTGTTGTCGTGGAACAGAGAGTTTATGAGAGAGTTACTGATGTTAATCATAGAAGGACACTATAAATAAATAATTGTATAACTTTGCCAAAGACCATGAAGAAGAAATACACAGCTCTATGAGAGAGCTCTAACATAGTCAGGGGGAAAACGTTGCAGTCTAAAGGAAGAACAGCAGAGGATGAAAAAGCCTTACCATGTGGCAGTTTATATGCCATGTTATGAAATTTTGTTTTTATCTTAAATTCAACAGAAAGTAAGGGATAGAGCATAATGAGATTTCTGTTTTCAAAAGCTTACATTGAAGACCATATGGAGAGTGAACCAGAGTGAGATGGGGGCAGACAGGGAGATGTTAAATGTCAATGATTCACATTGTATAAAATCTCAAAGGAGTATTATAAAAAATCCATTGTGATTCTTTCTTTGAATCTTAGAAAAAAGTTAGGTTGATGCCTTCTTGATAGGCACCAAAAAAGTGGAGGAGAGAGACCTGCCAAAAATGCAAACCTCTCCTTTTACAGTTAGTATCAATACTAAGGACCAAGAGATACCACATATGCCTCTGAATTTATTCTTCTCTTCTGCTACTTTTACTGTCACCATGAGAAAATAAGGCTTTCCATGTTTATGGCCTTATATTATGGGCAGTCACATGCCCTCTAATTGGAGAGTTGCATGTTAAGCCAATGACCTAGCCTCATAAAACCTCTCTAGTTATTACACTGATGGGGCTAAGCTACAATGCAATTAGAGTTATGAAACTCACCTCTAAACTTTAGTTCCGGCAAGGACAGAAGAAAACCACCTCTAGCTAGAGAGTTCTCATGGCAACCAACCTCGTAAAGAGATAAGGTGGCTTGTTTATTCATATTTCCTCCTGCAAATATTTATTCAACTCATTATGTAGTAGGTACCTCTCAAGTATTAAATGAGAAACTAAGCCTGGCCTTGAGGTAGATGTCTGCTATGTCATGTGATTTAAAGGGAAGGGCTCACATCTAAGAACTTATCGTATTTATATAGATTATCTGATTTTATTATCAAGACAACTCCACAAAATAGAAATTATGATCTCCACTTTAGGACAGTAAGGATTTGACCCTAGATCAATCAACCATGAAGCCCTTGCCCTTCCTATACACCATGATGTTTATTAGGAAGGAGCCCCTAATAAGAAAGGGAAGCTAGAAAGATTCACCCTGTCCCCAGTGCCCTCTCTTTAAAACCACAACAAGGTTTTTGAATCTCAGCACTATTGACAGTCTGTATAATTCTTCGTTGTGTGGGGCTATCCTATACACTGTAGGATGTTAGCCACATCCCTGGCCTCTACCTACTACATGCCAGTGGCACTCCACTTGTGGTGTCCAAAACTGTTTCTGGACAGTGCCAACTATCCCTGGGGAGCACAACTGTCCCTGGTAGAGAACCATTGGTAGAGAATAAAGGCAAGAGGCCAAAGGACTGAACCCTGAGGTCCACCAACATTTAAAAGGAAGGCAGAGGAAGAGAAGCTATTATGAATAACCAAGGAAGGAAAGTTTCAGGAAGGAAAAGTGGGCAAAGTCAGCTGTTTTAGATTAGTTACATAACATATGAATACAAAATCTTTGAATTTGGTGATGAGAAGGTTCTTGGTGACTTCAGTGAGGTAAACTGCAGAAGACTAGAGAAGGAGGGAGCAAGAGCCTAGAGGTGGACAACAAATGGAATGCATGGAATAGAGTTAGTGAGAGTAAAATCTCCTTCCAATAAGCTGGAGAATACTGTAAAAGTGATGGTGTGCAAACTCTCGGTCGAGTACTTAAGACATTGGAAGCTTCTACTTTCTATATCTTGGAATACTCTCTCCGGGAGCCCTGAGCAGCCATGTAAGAAGTTAGACCACCATGCTGTAATCACAGTCTCAACTAAACTCAGCTCTCCATCCATCCCCGCCATGTGACAAACATGCAATTGGAGTCATCTTGGAGCCTCTAGGCCAACCTACTATCAGCCAAATACCACTGAGTGACCTAAGTCAAAGCTCTTTGGAGCAGAACTACCCAGCTGAGCCCAGCCAAGGTTCCTAGCCAGAAAATCATGAGATGATAAAAAATAGTAAGTTTTAGAATGGTTTATTATGCAACAATATAAACCTGGACCAGACTACAGTGCTAACCCCAGTTGCTTCTTCCAATTGTGAGATCTAAGGAAAAGGGATGTTAGACTATCATCCTGTCTCCGCTGCTTTGAGAGTAATTCCTACGGATGAGTTCTGTGCCATTAGCATGTGACGATCAAGCACTCAGATTATAGAGTCATATATTCTTAAGTTTAATTCTTGGCTTCTCTGCTTCCTAGCTGTGCAAAATAGGGGTTATTAAAGGTCCTACTCATAGAAGCATTGTCAAGGTTAAGTGAGATGCATTTATAAAAGCGCTTAAATAGTGCCTGACACAATAAATGCTTGCTAAATGTTAGCTCTTATTTAAACGATGAGTTTTTCCATCGAAGAATAGCAAATCATCACATTTTTCATAAAACGATCCTAGCTTTGACCTCATAAAAGCTTGCACTACATGCCTCCCAACTAGCAGGACTAATGAGACATTCTTCCCCTACCTTCCGCTTCTTCACAACCATAACCACAAGTCTGTTCCTGTTTGTCTTCTTGCGGCTTCAAATCTCCAGTTCTCAGTGTTTGACCAACAAACCTTACACACACACACACACACACACACACACTCAAAGAGAATGTCTCTAAACCACAAGTTCTCCTGTGGGAAGTGTGAGTATTAAAGGACTGAATTCTGAATGTCTTTTTAGCAACCACAGAAATTTTGATTCTAATTTGTGTAACATGTAAATCATTTCTGTTGGAAATAACCAGAAAAAAAGAAGAGAACTAGGTGTTGGGAATAAAAAAGAAATAATAAAGTAGAAGACAAAGGATGAATAGAGGTTTTAGTACTGGAAACTCTCAAGGAAATTGAAAGAAAAGGAGACACATGTTTCTGCCAGGAAGCAAAGGGCTAAGCTGTGTATGAACAGGGCCCAAGGCAGAGCTAAGGCCATAATCTTAGCTACTGGACAGATATTTCAAATACATCTAGTTAGCCATGAATGTAGCCCAAGGCTTTTTCCATCTCAATCACCTTGGAAACTACTGTGTAAACCACAGTGAACCCAGGATCATAGAGGTAGGAGTTAATAATTCTGAGTCATAATATTAACAAACATTGAACATTTAGATCGAGGATAAGACACAGAGAGAAAATGCCTCCTAAAATGCATATTATCTGAAAAACCAATTTACAAACATCTCATTGATCTTCTCCAGCAGAGAATTCCTATAAAGTGGCTAATAAGCAATGGGTGTTAAGATAAAATTAATTATACGCCCATCATACTAATTTAAATGGGTAAAATGTCACCAGAAAGGTATTTAGTATGCACTTCACTGAATTATGTCCACAAACATAAAAATATAAGGTGAGTGACAACCTCTGACCCTTAACTCCAATTTTCACATTGCCATAAGTTCCTTATTTTCTATGGGCTTTTCGAGAAAAGGACTGAGGATTGATCTTAGTGTGTGTAGAGGGCAGCAGAAGAGGGCGATACCAGGAAAAGATGGACTTAGAGTGGTAGCTAGTAGGCAGCTAGCTGCTCCATCAGGACCCTTCCAAAGCCATAGGAACAGACCCACTTTGTAGAAACTAATTGATCTGATGCCTTTGAGTCAAAGTACTTAAGATATGTCTGCCCTGCTGAGAACTATTCCTTGTGACCACAGGGCACAGAGCCATGCACCAACCGCTTCGAATTTGCAGACATTCCTCTGAGCATTAAAATGACTCCAACCAGTGCCATTTAGATCTCGCTTTCACCAACTAGGGTTTTTCTTGGCAGGGGTCAAGTGCGAGTGGCAAATGGGAGGGAGAGGAGCCAGATCTCACGTTCACAAAGGGCCTGAAATTTAGACTTTGACCTTTTCTCTAAATAAAGTTATATTGACGCTCTACTTTTAGAGTGTTAAATTATTAACTTTAAAAATGTAAACTTTTGAAATCTACCACATATGTGTAAGTATTTTGGCATCTCTTCATGTTTAATATTCATGTTTAGTATGGATCCTCAAACATGGGGGTGATCTGGATACTTTCCATCTCTATGCAGACCTGCAGTTCTTCCCCGCAAATACTGAAACTTCTCAAATGAAAGCTTAGATATATGCAAAGCTGAAAACGGGAGTTATAAGTGAATATGCAGTGGGCATATACAGGTACAGAAGAAGATACTAGAAATTATTCCATTAAGCCCGACTATAAGGTATATCCCTCAAGAGCTGAGGCTCAATCTTTCATTTCTATATCTCTAATACATAGCACAGTGCCTAGAACACAGTAGGAGCTCAATGTATGTGTGTCGAACATGTGAATGAATAAATGAATGAATAACCCTAGCCTGGACAGATTATTCTTTATGCAATATATGATACTGTCAAGTTCAACTGCCTGCAAGGGAATCATTTGTCTATGGAGTAGGCAAATTTTCAATCTGAAACTGACTTCAAGCCATTGCTCAGACCAAGTGCCCAACTAAAGGAACATAAATGATTCTTAATATCCTACCAAGGAAAGCATAGTGAGAGAAGGAGATCTACAGCTGAAAAATTAAAGCATATTCCAAAATCAAAGAGAAATTCCTTTTGGATGGTCAATTATCTGAGATTACCTGAGCCTAGGTCACAGACCATTAGTGTGGATAATCAAGAATTGACTGCACATGTAGATGTTAAGCCTGCTTGGACTTGGGCATCCCCCAGTGGCCTGAGCACTGCCTCCACCCCTCCCCACCACACAGAGCCCGAGGTAGGAATGGAAATATAAATCCATAGCAAGGCTTGGGGCAGAGATCTTCTACTAACACTCCCAAAGATTAGAGTTTGCTCCAGGGCTACAGGAATGAACTAGGGTTTGTTATGAACTCTGCAACCAGAGCAAAGGTTAACAAGAGCAAGGGCATCATGGAAAAGAGAATCAGGAATTGTCCATGCCAGCTGCATTTTCCAAGTCACTACAAACACAGAATTGTCTATCTTAATACATCACATGTATTAAAATCGGGGACAACTATGAACAAAGTTGAAGATCGGGTAATTCTGTTTTGGGCACTGCTGCCTCTTGTCCTCACTGCTTTGTCCTTGCACCTGGCTGACATTTGGGTCCATTAGCTGCTCAAAGTCTTACCCCGATGACTTCCCCTGGGGATGATCTACATTCCTAGCCAGAGGCCCCATACTGATTTCCTTCCCGTATTCTGTGCTGCCAGAGACCTGCCCTCAACTCTCAAAGGTTAGAGCTAAGATAACTTGATAAATTAAGCTGGGCTTTCAGATTAATGTGTTTATAGGTGCTCTGTCTAACAAGAGTTTTTAAAAGACCTTTCCCCAATTTGTGTTTTCCCATCTAATGGAGTGGCTCAGAAGGAAGGCAGCATGGGACAGGTGTAGGTGGGATCAGTCAGGGGTAGCATATTTTGGGGTCTGTGATCTGAGAGGCTTTCAAAACACTTCTGGCTTCCTAAGGCTAGGTCTATCTATAGAGGCAAGTGTCAGTCAAGATTTCCTATACTGGGGAACAAATCTAGGATGTCGTTTGCTATTTTTCTACCCTGTGGGGGCTCCTGAGGGCATTTTAGAGACCTTCCACTTTATCATTCTAGTTTCCTGAGAGTATTTAAGCAAACACGAAGGGGGATGATTTGAGAAATTTTAATAGCATTATAATCAATACAGAGGAAGGGGCCCACCATGTACTGAGGTTTCTGTGGTCCATTCTGGTGAGGGAAGACATGGGGAGCACATAGACAGAGAGTCCGCCCCCAAGGTCGGGCTTTCTAAGGGAGTCCTTAGAAAGAGTGAGATAATTTATAGGCTAACATTTTCTTTTAATGTGGATAGCATTTTCTTCATTTATAGTTAATTAGGTTAAGCATGCATGGGGAGCAAGGGAGAAAGGCTTTTAGTGATGCTCTAAATGATTAGTAATTTGAATAAAGTAAAGAACCTCTGAAAGATGGAACATTGGCCCATGTGAAACAGGCTCACTTTTAAGTGCTGGAACCGGCAACCCACACTAGTTTAGAAAATGTTATGGTAATTAAAGCACTAAGATCCAAAGATACAGAATGTGCTAAGTATTTTTAAACCTGTTTTATGTACGCATGATATAAGTGACATCGAAACAAATAGCTGAAGACTGACGTATCGGATATTTGGTGTACCGGGAACTACCATGTCGAGCTTTGGCCCTTGAGTCACACCAACTTGCTGGGGCCCCGGGATAAAGTGGTGAGCAAGAAATATCCCATTTTCAGCTTCAGGTTTCTCATTTGTAAAATGAGAATAATTATAGTGCCTCCATACACACTCCCTTAGCATGGCTATTACGATTACGGATAATGTATGTATTTCACCTAGTGAATAGTGGGCACCAATAGGTTAATAACCAATATTCTTATAAGATCAAAACCATCCTTCCTTTGTTTGACTGAATCCAACATTTTAGGCATTACTCGTCTTCTTTTAACTGATCCAAACCTCTTTAGTTTACGGCAGCTATCTCATGCAAACAAAGTGATACTCTTCATGGATACAGCTTTCCCAAACTCTATTCCAATTGCAAGAGTTCCAAGTACTGCTTTCTTACCAACAATTTTCAACAAACAAAAATATAAGCAACGGAAAGTCTTTACCACAGTTTGCAGGCCATCGTTTCTATCATACTGCATCAGCTTTAGGCGTTCCTAGCATATCAACAAAGACAGGTGAGTGAGCATGGTGTTAGGAAAAGAGCCCAATGAACCTTGATAGGGTCCTGGCGTCATCCCCCGACCTGTATGGCCTGCGGCTAGTGTCCAGACTCTCTAGACTTCTGTTTCACTCTCCATAAATTGAGGACTGTCTTTATAAAGGAAATAAAATAATTTAAATAAAAGAATTATAAGTCTCAATTCAGACTTATAATTCTTTTTCTAAGCACAAAGTTTTCATGGCTTAAAAGAACTACTCGCTCCCCAGATTTCCCTGGCTGTCTTCTCATTCAAGTCTTTCTTCTCTATCGGCCTCTTGGTGAGGGGAACAATGAGATTTGGAATGGAAAGAGCATAAGATCTGGGGCCAGGTAGACTGAAATTTGAATCTCAGTGCTTCCGTTTACTGATAGCGCGAGCTTCAGCAAATTGCTTGGCAGTCCAGGAGTGTCAGTTCGGTCCCCTACAAAATGGCTAAAATGGCACAGAGCCTACTCCCAATGTCGGCATGGGAATAAAATAAGGATGAAAAGAGCCTAGCATGTAGTCGATATAGAGCGAGTATAGTTTCTTTTCACCAAATCATCTAACAGGAAAAGTGGTAGATTTTCAAGACCCCTCTTCCCCCATAAAGAGCCCCCTCCCCTCCAACTCTCACATAGGCCCCTGAAAGTAGTCAGTAAAAACATTATTTTTAACTGTTTCTTACACACATACACCCACACACATACACACCCCACCCACCACAGCCTGGACTGCACTTACCCCACTTGCCCCTGAAAGGAAGCCTGCATGAGAGTGAGGCCCAGACAAGGGGAAGCCATTTAAAAACAGCATTTAGACCCCAGTGGGGAGGGGTCATTGCCTTCCAGACTCTTAGCCGCCCCACCCCCTTGGGGCAGCTGGCCTGATGAGGAGCAGGTGATTTTTTTTTCCATTGTTTTAATTTAATTCTAATTGAAAGTATGGCTGGAGATGCCTTAAATGGATTCTTTTTTTTTCTAGTTAAATTTCCTCAGGGAGTGTACCCCAAGACCTCTCTCTTTGTGATAACTTATTCTGGCCAGCAGAGCTAGGGTCTATTTATTACATCTCCCGACCATCCTCTCCAAAGCCTTAGGAGGAGGGGCCCCTCTGCAGTTGCTGATGACTAGAGAATTACTCAAGTGTGAACTGTTTCACTGTCTGTCACTTTGCTCATTAGGCAAGTGAGAAAATGTATCTATGGCTCTGTCTCATGGTCCTCATTAGCTTAGTGGCACATTTTTACTTCCCTTATTTGTTTTAAAGATGAATGCATAAGAAACAGTATTCAGTTGGTGTTCCTCAGTATAATTTCAAGAAGCAAAAGCCTGGATAATCTTATTATCTTC
>NW_006442484.1:8366892-8369724 GCF_000325575.1 Pteropus alecto
AGGGTAATTGCCTCCACTGCATTTGCAGCCAGGGTTTGGGGTATAACCGTTTTAGTTGTAGTAAAGATTGAAGTCTTCAGCATTGGGATAAGATCATGGTGTTTTTGGAAAGATAATAAACAGATACTCCAATAATGATTGCTAAATAATCTGATGAGCCTATACCCTGAGTATGTTGTTTTATTTCCTTTCAATATTCTAGTCCCTGTAGGTAGAAAAAATATTACCACTACCTTTGTGTTAAATATAACTCTATTTCTACCTGGAGATTTAGCAAAATGTTTGTTTGTTTGTTTGTTTTTTTGAGGGGAGGGGTTATATGGAAGGGATACGTGGGTACATTTAAGACTTGATCTTTATGGAGCATTCTTTACAGGTGTTTATGGTTGTTCATCATCTCTAGATTTATTTACTGAGATGATAAAACAGAGCTGAGATGACCCAATATCATTCAAGAGTTTGACATTCTGGCTGCCTGCCTGATAGAAATGTGTCAGCCTATTTCTTGTTTGCTGCGCTTGACTTGGGATGTTTAGGATCCATTTTTGTTCAGCCACATAAATGTTGTTCCAAATTCATTAGCATCTGTGTGGAGCCCAGCCACAGAGAGCCTGTGGCTGATGATTTAAGTGGGGAATGTCCATCTCACAGGACTGAAGGATACAAATTACTGTTCTCTTCATTTCCTAAACTTAAAACTTCTAACACACTTACAACATGTTCGAGTTGGCATTAGCTGCTAGCATGGGTTCACACATAGGTCTGCATAACAGAACAAACAGATGAACTAGGCTGGCAAATATGCAGAGTAGGTTTCTGTTTATTTGCATTTTCAGCTCTAGAGTCTTAAAATCCAAGAAGTGTGGAGAAAGAAGCATTCACCTGTTTTTTCAAGGCTCTATTCTTTTAGTAACAATGCCAGCTAAAATGCCCGATTTTCATCTCCCTCAACCATTTTCCTCATTCAGAGAAATGAGAATGCACATAACCCATTCAAGGGAAATATAATGCATTATTATAATATGGTTTGGCCTAAGTAGCTAATCATTTTTTATTAACACTTTTTGGCCCAGGGAGTTGGGATTTCTCCAAGCTGACTGTCAGGGCAGGGATTCTGGGAGTCTATATTAGTAATTAGCATTTCAAGTCTTGACTCCTGGTGTGATTCAAATTAATACAAAATAAAAGTGCAAATTTCTAAATAGCTTTGAAAACCATATCTATTATTAAATTTATGTTATTAAAGCCCTTTCCAACCAGTATGACAGGAGTCCAGAGCAAAGGGCTTCCTTAAACATCTGCACAACTCGTCTTGGACTCTTTAAAATTAAATAAAAGAGCATACAATGAAAGATCAAAAGAATTTTCTGTACAATTGAGTTACGCCTTGGCAGTGAAGTTTTCCACCACACCAAATCCCTACAAAGCAATATTAGTTTCATGGTCACAGTTGCTTTTGGACTTTCCTTGATACATTTGGCAGCTATCTTGAGAGCATCCAAAGAACCGCTGGCAACATCAATCACTCATTTCATAAGCAGGCACTAAGAGGCGACAGGAGGGCGCTTGGCACATTATCATCTCTCCACCACGGAGCCCCTCCCAGGCAGGAAGAAAAAGAAACGGTACAGCATAGAGACATTATGGAGTACTCGTCTTTGAATAAGGTTCTACTAATGTGTAAATAACCTGCTTTCTCTAACCATGTCTTTAGCAGACTAAGTGGTTAATTGTTATTGATCAGCTCTGCCCACCGTTCCAATATCAGTCATTATTGAAAATAATCTCAGTATCCTTCATTAAGCATGCATCTGTTTCCATGGGAATGCATTTTAAACACGGAGATCTACTTGAGTGTTATTGGTTTCACTGGTCGTGCCGGCACTGAGGGCTGTGGTTGCCCAATCTGTCATAGTTAATCAACTCTCATCTCTTAACACTGGCTGCAGTTATCAATGAGGTAAGGATTAATATTCTGGGCGAAGCAGATGATAAATCATTTGTATATAATTAGTGTACAGCAAGGTTACAGCTGACATGAATTTTTATCTTAATTATGAGAGAAATTTGTTCCATTAATTTAATTTAGTTTGCATGAGTGGCTAGACACCTAACAAAGTTAATCTTACACCTGTCATTACAACATTAAGGAGAGAGCCTCGGGTTGAGGCGGCAGTCTCAGGTCTCCTGCAATGAGGATGAGGTTGTTTGTCCTGATGTGAAAATAGACGATCGCAGACAGAAGACGTAGAGTCGACTCTTTTTAAAGATGTCCCCAGGTATTTATGGGATAATACTGACGGGACTCAGCTGACGTTGCTGCACTTTGGATGCCACAGTCTTCTTTCAAAAAGACCTCTCTCCTGCCTTGTAAACCAGGTGGAAGACACTAGAGATGAGAAAGGATTTGTTCTGTTTTTAATGTATATATGTTAACTTCAGAGCTTTTGGCTAAAGATTGCTTTACCTCATGACAAGCTATTGTATTTTTATCAAATGCAATGAATTAAGAAATGTGTGCTGTTCAGGTTGTCTATTCTAAGAGCTTCATGTTTATGTTATAATTGAATAGAATAATTCACATAATTTGATCTGCTATACAGGTGGTAATTATGCAGGCATCCTGAAGGCTTCAGAGTACGGCACAAACCTAAACCTTGTACTAATTATCCAAGTAATTACTAAGTCTGATCAATCATACTTGATTGATAGATTGGGTGGGGCTGTTTATGCAGCAGAATGTGTTCTTTTTTTTCCTAATGATTAACTACTATTTAAGATTTGAAGAAGAAGGAGAAGAAGAAGTAGGAGAAGTAGGAGGAGGAGATGAAG
>NW_006442484.1:8369834-8379387 GCF_000325575.1 Pteropus alecto
GAGGAGGAGGGAGGAGGAGGAAGACTTGCTAACCTGGCTTGTTTAAAACGGTTTTCTTATACACTTATTTTTGTGACGATTACATTGCTCTGGATTATTCTGACCTGGTGCAGGGGAAATCTTTAAAGGAAAATGGTGGCAAGTCACAAAGTGACAATACAAAATCCTTCTATCCGGTGTCTGAGGAACGGCTCCAATGATCTTAAAACAGAACTGAAAATGGGATCGTGGATGAGCCCATTTCTGAAACTGCTTATTTGTAACATAAGTTCCAGTAACCAGAGGAGTGCACTTTTGCATTTAAGAAACCCCAAACTAGCCTGCAAACAAAACACTAATTGCACAGTAACTCAGATTAATGTATTGTAATATTAGTCCACAATTATCACTTGGAGATAGGGTCAAGAAGTATATAGTTGGTTATTCACAAGAAATGACTGATTTAAAAACAAAGAGCTCTAATGGAATTCAATAGTGCTTTTCAGTCATTCTGCTTGGCATCTCTATTACCTGAGATGATTCACAGTCCATTATGGGAGCTTCCATGCTAATAGAATGTCTATCTTCTGTAATACAGACACATCAGAGCACTAACTGAGAATCTGTCACAATGAATTTCATCTAGATTTCACTTCATCTCTTCATGGACTGTAAAATTTGCTCTTGTACAATGCCTAAATTTACTGTGGGTAATTGAGAGAGATCTATAGATGCAGCAGCACTCAGTAAAAAGCAGTTTTCCAAAGATCTATTGTAAATTGTGCAGCTTTGCCTCAGCTGGGGAAAGATTATGGTGAGCTGAATCTTGCCTTTACTAATGAGATGTTTTGGCGAGTTCAAAGGGGCGGGGGAGATGTTTTAGGGGATTCTGCCACGTGGAAAAAGGAAAACAAGGAAGGCACCTATCTTTCATTCCCAGGAAAGCTCTGCAAAAGGGACAAAAAATAAGTTTGGACACAGGCTTCATTACCTTCCATGGGAAGTATAAATCAGGGCTACAATAACCACAATATTTTCCAAATCTGCCTGCATTTACTTGGCAGAGAAAGAATGTCTCATGCACGACCCAGCCTTCCAGGAGCTTACATTTGCCTCCTCTTGCAGCTGCAGGTAGAAAAAATCCCATCTCTCATTTGCTAAACCTCTGTTTCACAGATTGTTAATCCTACTTAAAATATTTGGTATTAAGCTATCTGCATGAATTGTTGATAAAGAATTAAGATAACATTTGAGCTATTAAATGTAATGTGTGCTCATATTTTTTCAATGGATACTTGGGTTACTGCTCATAAAGTATACACGCTAACCTTTTTCTTTTCTTCAAACCGTTTCCCTTTCTTTATTTTACTTATCCCTATCAAAAGCTAAACAGAATCACTGGGTGCCCTTAACAATCATAAGGTTTAATATTTGTTAGCCAATTAGAATTGTGATATATTCTATAGCTTTTTTCCTAAGCCAGGAACTGAATAATAGCATCATGCTTCACTGGCAGTGAAGTGAGCTGAGCCTTTACATTAGGAGAAAATCAGAATGGTATGACTACAGTTCATTACTGAAATAGGTAACTGATGAACTGAAAAGACAAAGGGCATTGTTAAATGAAATGTCATTATTAGAGGTGCTCATGTTTAACAAATGTACTGTAAGTTAATTCAGTAGAGTTTTCTATAAAGTTCTTCACCAAATGTTCACTGCTCATTTTTACCGTCTCTGCATAAGTAACATCTCCTTAAAAATGTTTTAAAGGAAACAGTGTCAACTGTTTCATGGGAGTAATTAAACCTAGGTCAGAATCTTCTCTTGAGTCACTTTCACTGATGACTCTGACCAGATGCAACTGTGTTTCTGTTCCTAGATTTACATGGGTGCACTAGTACTAAAAACAAAACAAAAAACCCAGAATCATTCTGCAGAAGACTTGAGAAAAATGTTTTCAGCTTAAGCGGGGTGGCGGCGGGCGGTGGGGGGGAGCGCAATGAAACCCCTTGGCATCTGTGCAAAACTGTTTGCTTGGCTCTGGAGGTGATAAAAATAATTTATGAAGCTCGACATTTTTAGCAAGAGGAAATGACCTCAGCTTTTGGCAATCTGATGCAGTTAGTGAAGCCTCTCTCTACTACTTTATGGATTTCCTTGAGCTGCATATTCTGTGACCTGTATTTCAGATTTATTGGCAGATACATAAGCCACATTAAGTAATATAAAATGCAGTGAATGCATCAAACAACTCAGCAGGGACCGACTGACAGCAGGCGAGAGGCTGCCTCTTGGAAGAAGTCACTTGGAATCGGATACCTGTTTATGCATTTGTCTAACCAGGCTCTGAATTTTTGTTTTAAATAAAGACATTATTTCAAAACAAAGAGTCTCCAGCTGAACACATAATATATTGAGTGGCAGGAAGGGGGTGTATGGCCAACTTTAAAATGTAATCAAACCCTCAGGATTTTGAGTGTGAACACTCTTTGCTTCCAGTTTGGGGAAAGCATGACTTTTCAGTAGGAGAAAGAGGGTCCTCAGCATACGTATTGTGTTTGGTTATAAGCAAGAAAATAGAGTACATTTTGATGAGGAAGATGCAGAATGACCAATAATGTCTTTTGGCAAATACTTACTGCCCTGATTGGAAGAAAAAAAAATTATCTGGGAGGAAATGTATATTAAATTAGACCATCCACTAAGCACTTGAAACAGAGCTAGAAGAATTTTTATAAAATCTACAACCACCCCCCCCCAAATCCTTGATGTCATAAAAGGTGGGGACCCCGTGTGGCAAAGTGAAAGAGGGCTGGTGCGGCAGTCAGGGGACCTAATTCCTAGCTGGGCCAACTGTGTCATCTTGGGCAACTTATATCCTCTCTCTGGAGCTCACAGTGTTACCCCTGTCATCCCTTCCAGCATAAAAATCTTTTGATTCTTTAAACAATGAGGTCCAAATGATTGATGTAAGAGAAATGAGATCACAGGATGCAGAGGGACCAGCAGTGAAATATTTGGGAAGATTCAGGCCCTGGCATAAACCCAAAAAGAAAAATGATGGACATGTGGTTTCATAGGGGACTTCTAATTCACCTTCTTGCAACTGTTACATTTTACCATTAATTATTACCTTTTAGAGATAGCCTTGTGTGGTGTTGGTGAGGATGTAGAGAAAGGGTGACCCTTGTGCTCTGTTGATGGGAGTGTAAATTGGTGCAGCCACTATGGAAAACAGTATGGAGTTTCCTCAAAATATTAAAAATAGAACTACTACGTGACCCAGCAATTCCACTTCTGAGTATCTATCTGAAGAAAATGAAAACACTAATTCAAAAAGATATATGCACTCCTATGTTCATTGCAGCATTATTTACAATAGCCAAGGTATGAAAACAACCTAAGTGTTCATTAATGGATAAATGGATAAAAAAAGATGTGGTATATATATAAAATGGAATACTACTCAGACATAAAAAAATAATTTCGCTTATACATGGAATCTAAACAAAACAAACAAATAAAACAAAACAAAACCAGACTCATAGATATAGAGAACAAATTAGTGGTTGCCAGAGGGGAGAGGATGGTGGTGGGAAGGGGGACAAAATAGGTGAAGGGGGTCAAGAGGTACAAACTTCCAGATAGAAAATAAAGTCATGGGGATATAATGTACAGCATGGAGAATGTAGTCCATAATAGTATACTAACCTTATATAATGACAGGTGATAACTGAATTTATTGTACTAGTCATTTTGAAATGTATACATATGTTGAATCACTATGTTGTATACCTGAAACGAATATAATATTGTATGCCAATTACACTTTAATAAAAAAATAAAATAAAGTAAAAAAATAAAGATAGCCATGTGAGACTCAGATAAAAGTACTCTCCTCCAAAAACTCTTCTGGGTGAATTCCACTCTACGATGGCCTCTCCACTCTCTGAAAGTACAATGCTCTTTGTCTGCATCACTTACTTCTGCCCATATGAACATGTAAGCAGAGTGGCTAAAGGCTCAGGTTCTAGAATCAGATGGCCTGAGGTTAAGTCCTGGTTCTACCACTCTTAGCTATGTGACCTTGACCCTGGGTAAGTCTCCTAACCTCTCTGATCTCCATTTTTCTTGCCTGTATAATAAGGAGGACAATAATAGAGTTTGTTTAATGGATTATTGTGATGATAAAATAAGATTCAGTTTATGAAGCATTTAGCACAAAGCATGACACAGAGTAAAATTCTCAATCTATATTAGGTGTTATGCCTTTTCTTAACCAGAGGACAATTCATTAAAGGCAGAGTCACAGCAGCACAAGCCATTTGCATTCTCTACAGTGTTGGGCTCACATGTATTTTCATAAAATAAGTACTGATGGATAAAGTCCTGTTAAGGTGGAGAAAGGAGAATGAAGCGTAATAGTAACAGAATAAAAATATCTGTGCTCCTGTTGCACAAAGAGCAGTTTTCATAATGGCTATCATTATTAAACACTCACCTCATGCCAGACACTTGACAGAAGTTGTTTCATAGAAACAAAATTGAAATTCAAGAAAGGTAAGACATATTCACAAGAGATACATCATCATTGAAGTGAAAGAATGAGATTCGAACCCAGGTCATTCAGCTGCCAATGTCCATTTCTAGTGTATAGCCCTTCCACGCACAAAATACTGTCCAATCAGACAGACACTCAACCTCTGAACATGCCACAGAGCTATCTCCTGCTAGTGAGGGTGGGAGGATATTAAAGATAGGGTAACCAAAAAGTCCTCGGTGCTGACTCACAGAGCAAAATGCATGGCAGATAATGACAAAAACTTAAGGTCAGTCTTCAAATATGCACAGTATGAAAAGAAATGCAGATCACAGTAATTTGAGACTCACACCATAGCAATTAAAATCACCAGGGTTCTCTTTAAACCCTAACAACACTGGCTTAAAGACAAAAGGTGCTAAATAATTAAGACATTGAATATGGAATTAAATATCAACAACATGATGCCTTGTTGCTTGGAAATAGCAGTCCTGCGTGCCTTACGCTTACAAAGCTCCTCTATCTCACTCGAATGCTCATCGGCCTTAAGTCCTGGTAATAAGATGGGGGAATTCATATCGTCAAAGTTGGGACATGGCCTAAGAAGAAAGAAGGGATTAAGAAAAGTGGCCAAAACCAGCTGTAAAATCCCAATTGGAAGTGCCAGTATGGGTTGTTGCTTGGACTGGGGCCAGCAGAGAAACATGTGGTCCATGCAGGACATGTTGGGGGCCATATTTTCAGAAAGGACATGGTATTATGATGCAAGTCTTTGTCTGATTAAAAATATCTGGTCTCTCTAAGCGACCATTTCCCGATCTGAATGTTGTCCACCCTTCAGAAATGTTTCATTCTAGACCTGAGTTATTCCCATTGTTTACCCAAATGCGAGGTCGAAAAGCTTGGGATGATAAAATAGAAAGCACGAGAATATATTTGCCTGGGGTAGGTACATGCACTTAAAGTGCTTCACAGAAAAGAAGCCCAGAGCTCAGCTTGCAAATTTAGTAAAGGAGTTGAGGCAAACATCACCTCTAATAATTCAAAACTAAAATTAGACATTCACCTGAAAAATTCAGGTGACTGAAACAAAAATGAGGGGTCTTTGTTTATTTAAATTATGAGGATAATTGCCTCAATTCTCCAATTCCCCTCACTCGGGTGGACTTGGCTTGAGTGCATCAGTATCCATGGTGACTCATCTAATAAGTAAACTGCATTAGCTCTGCTGCTAGCAGAGAGGAAAGGAAAAGGTCTTGAAATCTATCTTTTGTGGCTTCCTTCCAGAGCAAGGGATTTCATTATATCCTGAAGACATGAGGCAGTTCAAAGAGATTTGAAATATGGAATGAGAAGGAGGAGGAAGAGGAGTTTAGGCTTATACACTTGCTTTTAGTTTTGTTTTTATATACCAGAATCAGAGTCTAGAAACTGAGACTCGAGGGGGAGGCTTTATTCTTCTGGTCTAGGATTTTGGGGGGTTTGTTCAATGGTTGATATCTTTCCAAAGGGTTCGCCCACATGAGGAAGCTTTCATATTATCCCATGTACATAATTTCAAATAAGTAAGGCATAGGATCTTTTAAAAAAAATACACATACATGATTTTATATTCCATGGCTGGAATGAAACTTGATAGAACCAATGCATAATGATACCTGCTTAGTAAATCCAGACAGTGTGAAATAATAGAATTCTTCCCAAACGAGGCACCATATCTTTGCAACAACAGAACAATAACTTGCTTTACATCCATCCACTTCTGAAAATCATTTTAGGATTACAAGCACATAAGCTATTCTAATTATTACTGTAAATAATTAATCATTCCTTTTACAATCACTTATTAATTAGCTGTCATAACACTGTTGTGAGTTAGGTAGAAGACAAGGATTCAATATTCGGTTATTAACACCCAATTAAAATATTCATTGTTTTCCATATGTTGTTAGTAGCTTGCTTCCTCACACTTGATCACAGAAATTCTCTTAACAAGGAACAATGTCCTCTATTTGCTTAGCAACATCGCCATCTGTTGTTGGGAAGTGGAAAATGTCTTTTTTGTTTTTTTCACATGAACAATAGCTTAATCCTTACGTCTCAGCTTTTATTTGGAATTGAAAAGTTTGATCCACAATGTTCTTTTCCTGAAATATTTTTCTTGACTTTATTTGCCCTGCCACTGACTAAACTCTTCTGCTGACAAATTTCAGTGGCATCATCTAAGTGGTAAACTAAGTGAACCTGTTAACAAATTACAGTGAAATATTCAAGCCACACTGACACAGGAAAAGTATGAGAGGAAATTAGGTAACTAACTTGGTTTACATAAAGTCATAATTGAGGGAAATTTAAGATTGATTACCAAGTCACCCACAGATTTACTCTATATTAACTCATCTTCATAATAAAAACTCACATTTGTTGAGTGATTGCTGAGTGCCAAGTATTGTTCACTCTTGCAACAATCCAATAATGGAGACGTTGTTATTGTGCCCATTTACAAATAAAGAAATGGAGGCCCTATACCATTTCACTTACATGTGGAATCTAAAGAACAAATTAACAAACAAAACAGAAACAAACTCATAGATATAGAGAACATTTTGATGGCTGACAGATGGGAAAAAGTTGAGGGGCGGGTAGGTGAAAAAAGGAAGGGATTTAAAAGTACAAATTGGTAGTTACAAAACAGTCATGGGAATGTAAACTATAGTACAAGGAATATAGTCAATAATATTGTTATAAGTATGTACAGTGTCAGATGGGTACTAGATTTATCAAGGCGATCACTTTGTAAGTTCTATAAATGTCTAATCACTATGTTGTACATTTGAAACTAATGTAATATTGTATGCCAACTGTAATTGAAACTTCAAAAAATTATTTAAAAAAGACTCAGGCCTTGAGAGGAGAAGTAATTTGCTGATGCAGGTTTAGCTACATAATTTGCAGAGTCCAGTGCAAAATAAAAATATGGGATCTTTTGTTCCAAAACCAGGAAAAAAAAACTGCCATTATAGGTACTAAAACACAAAGTTTTTCTCTTTTTTCTCATCTCTCTCTGAACTTGTTATAATCTTTAGTTTGTTATTTAATGTAATTCTAAGCAAAAAATAATAATTTTAAGTTATTAGTATGCATTTTACCATTCATTTTTATATGTGCAATGTCAATATTAACACAAGAGCACTTAACTCATAAACAAAATGGCTAAAATTATACAATTCATTATTTTGTAGATTATACCTGCATGCATGTGTATTTTGCTGTTACAAGTACAATGGAAATACACAAAACTAACTCAACTGTTTTTTATTTCATTTGAACTATGCACATTCTGGCAATGCTCTCTACCTTTGGCTTGCTGATGAGTAAAGGAGGACTGAAAGGAAAAGGAATTATAATTCTCTTTCTTCCTATGTCATAGTTTGTAGCATAAGTGGTTGGCTAATACAGATAAATATATAAGAAAAGATGTGACACAGTTCCATCATTCATGTTTCTTAGTATGCCATTGCCTTCTTCCTACTTTCAGAGCAAGCTCTGCTTCAGATGGAAAGGCAATCATAGACATAACACGTTTACCTTGTATGCACTTTGAATCTCAGTGAATTCCCATGTATCATGGGTACACCAGAATTCTGTGCTCATGAGGCTTTACAAACTTTTTAAGGGAGTGAGGTGGCAAGGGACAGTGGACATCCATACTGAGCCCATTATTTCTACTCACTTGCATGCTCTAATGTCTTGTCAGACTTCACCTACAAAACATAAGTTTGACGATAAAACCATCAAGAATTTCAAGACTGACAGCAGAGAATTAAATCAAGTGTGAGACTCTGTACATGAGGTGACTTGAGACTGCCCAGGTCACATACTCACGAAGCAGTCTTCGAGATGAGGGATATACATAAAACCCAGGTCACCTGAATTCAGAGCTCATGCTTTTAACCACCATGTCCTACTGCTCCTCAGACTGTTCCCAGAGGCACTTTCAAAAGATTCTACTTTATATGTCCATTATTTATAGAATTAAAAAAAGGATTATGGCAGCTGGAGAGCCGTACAAGTCCAGTCTCCTCACCTAACAGACAAGGGATGAGAAGCCTAAAAAGCCAGGATGACAGCCCTGGTGTCCTGGGCCCAGACTTTCTCTTTATTTTTTAGGCAAGGCAAACCTTGGCTGACCTCACAAATAGCAAGGACCTTGTCAGCTTACAATACCTTATTTTTTTATTTTTTACACCTACAGCACCTTGTCTTCCTGGCAGACTTCTCAATCAAATTGTTAAAAGGAATGCAATATCTCCTTCCCCTCACTGCCCCTTCCCCATCCTTTGGTGACCTACTTCTCCTTTCCTACGCCATAGCAATCCTGTTCAGTCCCTGTGATTCAGGTGAGATGCACCTCTACTCCTCCACCCGGGCCCCTAGGTAGGCCTGGCAAAGCTGCCTACTCCACAAGGACCTCACCTCAGCTGTGGGGAAAGAGACACCCTCTTCCTCTGGAATCTTGAGACATTGGGGACCATGAAATCATGGAACATCCAATGGCCAACTTGTCACCATGCTGAGAGGGACCGTTTGAGAACAAGATCAATGTGGAGGAAAGTAGAGCTGAGAGGTGCAGGGAGAAACAAATCCCTGAGGGAGCACAGCTTTCGAGCATCTTGGTTGAGTCCTCAGTTACATAAATAAGCTAATAAATTCCCCTCTTATTTAAGCAAATTTAAATCATGTTTCCATTACTTGCAACAAGGAGACCTGACCTAATGCAAATGAAGATGTAGATTGGAAAACCATCACATAAACATGGGAATTAAAACCATGGTAAGAGTGTCGTGAAGAGAGGTACAAAATAAAGCTCTAAGGAATTTCATTTAAGGAGAGAGCAAAGGGAGAGAAGCCAGTAAAGGAGATGGAGGGAGCAATCAGGGATTTTCAAGAGACCCGGTAGGAAAAAAATGTCCACCAGGCAAGAGTGAAAATGGGTGTGGGCAAGGCCAAGTAACACAGAAAATTTAAGCAAGG
>NW_006442484.1:8379493-8450502 GCF_000325575.1 Pteropus alecto
TGAGTGGTGAGAAACAAGGCCAGAAGGTGGGTGGTTAAAGAATGAATAGAAAAACCTTGTGTTTAAAACAGTAGGTTGAGTACACATACCGATCACTCCTTCCTCCTGAGACACAGCTAAAATTAGAAAAAAAAATTTTTTTAATGTTTAACCTGCAAGGACAATGAGAACAAGAGAGACCAGAGCAGATGAAAATGGGCAACTGCAAATGAAAAACATCAACAAATTTTGGGAAGTGGAAAAACTTAGAGGACTGTAATCTGGCTTCACAAAAGAGAGGAAGAAATACATCTCAGAGCCCACTTGGGGTAATGGTGGGGAGTGATTTACCACCTAGAAAGCCTCCAGGCTGAGGCACCGGGCAGCTTGAATGCAGGAGTAAGGCTCCAGGCTGACAACAGGGCGACTGTCTGAAAGCTTCTATTAGAGCAGTTGGACACATCCCTAACACCCTGCCCATCTTTTGCAGTTGGGTCACTAACCCCCTGATCCCCACAAGAAATCAGAGAATTATTCTCTAGAGACATTGAAAGGGTCAGAATCCTGACTTTGGAACCCCTAGCAGAGAGCCATCATGGATAAAGGTCTGGGCCCCAAGTTGAGGGGTTAGGGAATGGCTAATGGCTCATGGCTAGAGATTTCTCCCTTCTTCTGTCTTTTACAAGGTCACCAGTAGTCAGGAATATACACCCTACGCAAGATATTGGAAGAGCTTCTCTCCAGAAACAATGCAGAGTACAATGATGGTTTGTACTGTGGTACTTTAGCTAAGTGGGAATCCTCTTTCCTCTGTGGTTCTGGGTTAGAGCACAGCACCTGGGCCTTTGGTAAATTGCACTCACTGCAGCAGGAGATCTGAGAAGTGCATTCTCAAGAGTGCCGCAAAGGTGTGATCAGCCAATAGCATAGTGGGGAGACTTGTGGTTTTCCTTCTTCCTATGCTCTGTATTAGTTTCCTAGGACTTCCATAACAAAATATAACAAGCTAGGTGTCTTAAAACAACAGAAATTCATTGTCTCGCAGTTCCAGAGGCTAGAAGTCCAAGATTAAGTTGTCAACAGGGCCATGATCCTTTTGAAACCCACAGGGTAATCAATCCTTCCTTGCCTTTTTCTAGCTTCTGGTGGTTTGCTGGCAATCTGTGGCATTTCCTGTATTGCAGCTGCCTAATTGCACACTGTTGGATCTGAGGATTTGTTTTAACATTAGCGTCGCTTCTTCATGTTTCAGGTCTTGATTCTTCACCCATAAAATGAGAAGACTGTGTTAGCTCATAAAAAGGATTAACACCAACACCAATAAACACTCAATTTTTCAACACAAAGTCTGCTTCCTTCTCTTTGGGCACAGTATGAGGTCCAAAAGACATTCCGGTCAACAATACCGACATATTCTCTGCAGTTTCATGAAGTTTACAGTATAGAGGGAATGAGAGTCAAAAATATTTAGAATAAATTATAGTACACTTATACAGTAGAATGTTACAACAAAATAAAATACTGTTACATACAATAATCTAGGTCCATCCCACAGCCACAATTATGAGCATCTGCAAGAAGGTCAAGAACTAGTGGTGATAAAAGTTAGGAAAGAGAATCATTCATGGGGGAAAGGGCACAGGCTTCTGGGTTGTTGGAAATGTTCTATAGCTTGATCTGGGCAGTGGTTCCTTGGATTTACACACATGTAAACATTCAATATTAGGCACTTTATTGAGTGTATGTTATACTCCAATACAATGTTAACAAATATCCTCACATATAATTAATCATTTGCAATAAGTGCTGCCAAGGAGAACTACAGTTTTCCACAACAGGACTTGATCTGATCTGGGGAGTCCAAGATGACTTCCCCAAGGAAGTCAGAAGTGACAAAGAAGGATTCATGGAGATGAACCTGCAGGGGATGCTGAGGTGAGTACACCTTTACCTCTAGAAGATCTGAAAGAATTTCAGGAATTTTTTATTGAGGCACAAGAGAGGGAGCAGTGTGAGACAAGCATGAAGATGTGAGCTTGGGCTCGAGTGGACAGTTACTTGTGTCCCATGTTAAGGACATTGCACTCAGCTCTGGGACCTATGGAAGGGCTTTCAAGAAGGAGACACATCATAGATTACTTAGAAAAGAGTATTCAGTTCAGGTACTTTTTCTACTGGCTGAGTTGACAAATAAGGGTCTCTTTGTAGCAATACTTTATTTTCCAATTCGCATTTAGGGGATCCACTCATTTAATATAGACTATAACTTCTCTCCTCACGTTTCCTGCCTGTTCTGCACCAGACAACATTGCCGTTGTGTCAGTCTCTAACATACACATAAGATTGTGCATGTACTCCTCTTCCAGATGGACGACATCCAAGGTCTTTTTGCCAGCACGGTCATCTAGTGCACCACTGCTCAGATAGTCTTTTTTGGGAACATTAGGCATCGATTGGTATCTGTAGTTAAATACCCTTGTAAAATATTTGGTCAAAGTTACATAGTTCTTCTATTGTAGGACGTCTCAAGGTGTTTCTCATGTTAATGTATATTATAATTCTCTAAGAGGGGAAAATGATGTGCAATATTTCCAAATTTATTTGAACTATGGAGTCCTTCTGTGGGGTGAACAATATTAGCCATCAAGATATAATCCCATGCAGCACACTATGGGAAATTGTGATCTGAAATCTGACAGCACAGAGCTTAGGGACTTTTTACTAGTTAGTGATTTATGGCAATATGAAAAGCTATAACCTCCTTCATCTTAATTAACTTTCAGAATAAATTTAAATACATGACAGAAAGCTGTGGTTGTTTTACTTTTGTCTTTCACCAAGTTTTACTCCTTCCTTCACCATTTTGTGCTCTTCTATAGCATTTGTTCTCTGGAAGCTCATTCATCTTCATTGGCTTTAGATTATTCTCATCTCTGGTAATTTTAAGTACCTTAAAAACTTTTGCTAACTCCATATCATTTGGAAAAAACTTTATTGAGCAACTCCTACTTCTGGTCAAGATGAGAGAATAGGTAAAGGCTGTGCTTGCTTCCTCCCATGACCACAAAAAATTTACAACAAAATTATAGAACAACCACCTTGAGAACCACCTGAAGACTAGCTGAACAGACCTTTTATAAGTAAGGGTATAAAGAAGAAGCTACGTAAAGACTGATAGGAGAAGCGGATATGCTGGTCCCACACCCACATGTGGTGGTAAGAATCAAAAATAACACCTTAGCTGTGAAGGTCCCCCTTGAAGAGCAAGGATTCCCAGCCCCAAACTGGGCTCCTCAATCCTGAGCACCAGTTCTAGGAAGAGAAGTTTCCACAACATTTGGCTATGAAATTCAGCAGGGAGATTCCATCTAGGGGAGGCAGAGGGCTGCTATAGTCTCAGACTCACCCATTCATAAACAATTGTCTTAAGATGCAGTGAAGGGACAGAAGCTCAAAAAGTGCCAGGGTCATATGGGGAGGAAATGAATCACCTGTCTTCAGGGCAACGGCTGGAGGGGAATCTCTCTCTGGGACAGAAATGCTGGTAGGTGCCATCGTTCCTTTGTTGAGCCCCCCATACACAAATACAAAGCCAGCAGGCACAGGCATAAGTGCTGATAGGCATCATTGTTTCTTTGTTGAGCCTTCTCCCCCCTGCCCCACCACACTCCCAAGCCTGTGAGTGCAGGCAGGTACCAAATTTTGGTCTCTTTTATCCTGCCTAACATTGCTTGCCCCACCCTGGTGAGTCCCTAAGACTCTGTCTTACTCTACTCGTGCACCCAGTTCAAAATTCTTTCAGCGGCTTTACCACATAAGTAGTAAGCCTCGGCCCATACTGTAAACTTTCTTAAAATCTCTTAAAGTTTCACAAGCCCCAATAAGCAGCAGCTGGGCTTGCTGTGCCCTGTACCTCTTGCTAAGCAGCTCCAAGCCTGGCACTAGTGGCCACCGGCCTCAGTTCCCAGCATAGCCTCTCCCAGGTGCCTCCAAGCCCAGCACAAGCAGCTACCAACTGAAGGTCATTTTGTAGTTTCTACAAGGTGGCCCTGGGTCAGACACAGATAGCAGCTGACATTGACCAGCACGGGAACTGCTGCCAGGAGGCACCAGAATCAATAAACGTGGTAGTCAACTTCAAAACATACCAGAGCACCACCCAATTAGCTTCACAAATAACACACCCAAAGGGTAGACTTAATAGGCACAAGAACACCATTAAAGTGAATCCTGCTATGTGGGGTCAGCCCCCACACAACAGTTCATCCACTGTAATCACTCTGTACAGCCAGTCTTTACAGCCAGTCACACTGAAGTTCAGTCCCACCCACTGACATGTCAACAGCAATCAAGACTCAACTATAACAGGAGGGCACTCACACTGACACAAAGGACACCCCTGGAGCACCCAGATCAAGTTACCAGGACTGTGCACCACTAGACCTAATAAGACACCTACTACATAAGACCACCCTGATAGGACTGGGAGACATAGCAGATCTACATAATATATAGAAACAAACATGGGGAAAGAACCAAAATGGGAAGATAAAGAAACATGTCCCTCTCCCCCACGCCCCGCCAAAATGGACAAAACTCTAGAAATGGAGGCAATCAACCTACCAGATACAGAATTCAAAACACTGGGATGCTCAATGAACTTGGGGAAAGAATAGATAAAATCAATTAGAACTCACACAAAGAGATAGAAACCATAAAAAAGAACAAATCAGAAATAAAAATACAGTAATTGAAATAAAGAATACATTAGATGAAATCCATAGCAGATACAAGAAATGAAGAGAAAGGAATCCAAACAGAATATTATAGAAGGTCATCAACATACAAGAGAAGAGAGAAAGAAAATAAGAAAGGAACAGATCACAATGGTATGAAACTAGAAATAAGTTTCAAGAGGAAAACTGAAAAATATATAAACACATGGAGGCTAAATAGCATGCTCCTGAACAATAAATGGGTTAACATGAGATCAAGGAAAGAATCAAGAGATGCATTGAGACAAATGAAAATGAAAACACGACGACCCCAAATCTATGGAACATAGCCAAAGCAGTCCTAAGAGGGAAATTCATAGTAATACTAGCTTACCTCAAGAAACAAGAAAAATCTCAAATAAACAATCTAAACTTAGACCTAAATAAACTAGAAAAAGAACAAACAAAATCCAAAGTGAGTAGAAGAAAGGAAATAATAAAGATCACAGCAGAAATAAATAAAATAGAATCTGAAAACACAATATAAAAGATCAATGAAACCAAGAGCTCGTTATTTGAAAAGATAAACAAAATCAATAAACCTTTGACCAGACTCATCAATAAGAAAAAAGAGAGAAATCCTTAAATATATAAAATCAGAAATTAAACAGAAGTGACAACTGACACCACAGAAATACAAAGGATTATAAGAAAATACTACAAACAAGTATATGCCAACAAATTGGATAACCCATAAGAAATGGATAAATTCCTAGAAAAATACACTCTTCCAAGACTGAATCAAGAAGAAACAGAAAATCTAAAGAGACTGATAACTACTAATCAAATCGAATCAGTAATCAAGAAACTCTTAACAAACAGAAGTCCTGGACCAGATGACTTCACATGTAAATTTTACCAAATATTCAAAGAAAAATTAATACCCATCCTTCCCCCAAAAATTTTAAAAACTGAAAAGGAGGGAGAGCTCTCAAGCTCATTTTACAAGGCCAGCATTACACTGGCACCAAAACCAGACAAAGACATTACAAAAACAGAAAATTAGAGATCAATATCCCTGATGAACACACATGCAAAAATCTTCAACAAAATATCAACAAACCAAATTCAGCAATACATCAAGAGATCATACATCACGATCAAGTAGGATTTGTTCCTGGGATGCAAGTTTGGTTCGACAGCCGCAAATCAATTAACTTGATACATCACATAAACAAAATGAAGAATAAAAATCATATGATCATATCAATAGATGCAGAAAAAGCATTTGACAAAAACAAGCATCGATTTATGATAAAAACTCTCAGTAAAGTGGAAATAGAGGGAACATATCTCAATAAAATAAAGGCTGTATATGACAAACCCACAGCTGAAATCATACTCAATGGAGGAAAGCCAAAAGTGGTTTCCTTAAGGTCAGGAACAAGACAAAGAGGTCCATTGTCACCAGTTTTATTCAAATTCTTGTTGTGAAAGTTCTAGCCACAACAAGAAAAGAAATAAAAGTTATCCAAATTGGAAAGGAAAAGTAAAACTGTCATTGTTTACAGATGACATGATACATATAGAGAGAAGATTCTACCAAAAAACTATTAGAACTGATAAATGGTTTCAGTAAAGCAGCAGAATACAAAATTACTATTTATAAATCAGTTGCATTTTTAACATCAATGATGAACAATAAAGGACCCCGAATAGCCACAGAGATCTTAAGAAAGAACAAAATTGGAGGTATCATGATGCCTGATATCAACCCATACTATAAGGCTATAGTAATCAAAACAGCGTGATACTGTTATAAAAACAGACACATAGATCAATGGAACAGAATGGAGAGCTCAGAAATAAACCCACACCTATATGGTCAATTAATCTATGACAAAGGAGGAAAGAATATACAGTTGAGTAAAGACAGCCTATTCAATAAATGGTGTTGGGAAAACTAGACAGATACATGCAAAAAAAATGAAACTGGACCACATTCTTATATCATATATAAGAATAAACTCAAAATGGATTAAAGACTTAAATATAAGACCTAAAACCATAAAATGGCTAGAAGGAAATACGGGCAATAAACTCTCTGACATTGCTCTTAGTAATATTTCTTCTGATATATCTCCTCAGCCGAGGGAAACGAAAGAAAAAATAAACAAATGGGACTACATGAAACTATAAAGTTTTTACACAGCAAAGGAAACCATAAATAAAACAAAAAGGCAACCTACTGAATGGGAGAAGATATTTACTACTGACACATCCAATAAGGGATTGATATCCAAAATCTATAAAGCACTCATACAACTTAAGAACAAAAAAAACCCCAAAACAATCCAATTTAAAAAAAATAGGCAGAGGACCTGGATAGACATCACTCCAAAGAGGACATAAACATAGCCAACAGACATATGAAAAGATGCTCAATGTCACTAATCATCAGAAAAATGCAAATTAAAACTGCAATTAGTTATAACCTCACACCTGTCAGAATGACTATCATCAATAAATCAATAAATCAGAAACGTGCTGGTAAAAAAGGGGAACCCTTGTACCCTGTTGGTGGGATTGCAAATTCGTGCAGCCACTATGGAAAACAGTATAGACTTTCCTCAAAAATTAAAAGTAAAACTATCTTACAACCCAGGAATTCCAATTCTGGGTATTTGTACAAAGAAATCCAAAATGCTAATTCAAAAAGATATGTGCACCCTTATTTTCATTGCAGCAGTAGGCAAGATGTGGAAGCAACTTAAGTGTCCATCAAAAGATAATTGGATAAAGAAAAGTATCCATAGATGGGTAAATGGATAAAGAAAATGTGATACATACATACAATGAAATATTACTCGGCCATAAAAAACAAATGAAATCTTACCATTTGCAACAACATGGATGGCCCAAAGGGTATATGCTAAGTGAAACAAGTCAGAAAGAAAAAGCAAATACCATATGATCTTGCTTATATGTGGAATCTAAAGAACAAAATTAATAAACAAACAAAACTGAAGCAAACTCATAGAACATTTCGATGGTTGCCAGATGGGAGGAGGGTTGGGGGTGGGTGGGTAAAAAAGGTGAAAAGATTAAGAAGTGCAAATTGGCAGTTACAAAATAGTTTCAGGGATGTAAAGCATTGCATAGGGAATACAGTAAATAATATTGTAATAACTATGTATGGTGTCAGGTGGGTACTAGACTTATCAGGGTCATCACCTCATAAGTTATATAAATGCCTAACCACTAAGCTGTACACTTGAAACTAACATAATATTGAATGTCAACTGTAATTGAAAAAAATTTTTTTTAATTTTAAAAAGGAAGGAACTTTATTGCTTTTTAACCTCTTTCAGAAATTACCATAAAACTAATTGGACTCAGATCCCCATCCTATCATCGTTGACATGTAAAATAGTGTTTTTCATATCTTAAGTCTGAAATCATGTTATCTTTTGTAGACAATTTTAGTGGAACAGACTGCAAAGAGCCCTAGAAATGTTAATTCTGTTACATCTGACATACTGAGAATTTTTGGTATTCAACCCAAGCTTTGAATTTCCTTTGCAACTTTCAAAATGCACAACCTCATGCTCTCTTTCAGAAGCTCTGGTATTGTTCAAAAGCAATTACGAAGAAAAACGAAATTACCTTTCGTCATTCTATCTATTCAGGGCCTTGGAAACGCAGACTGACAATGAACTGACAATTATTTTCAATCCACTTTCAGTTAATTTCACTAGAAATTGAGCCTGAGGATGGCTGACAAATAAAATATATTATTCATCTGAAAACATTCTCTTTGGGTCTACAGATCTCCAATCTATTTCATTAGTGATCATGATTAAACGAAGTTGAGAATTGATTTATGCAATAGTTATCCCTCTGCAATAATTAATTAGGAAAATAATACTTTGGTAGAGCTTTGAAAAGGAGCAGTTTCTAAGGCTCTTTGATAGAGTAGAAAACTTTTAAAATAATTATGAGGCAGTGTTCCTAAGGGAGTAGATATGCATTGCCCTTGCCTAGTTCCACATGTCACTAGACTTAAATCACAGTCAGGAAAAAGCTTCTTGAATCTCAATTCAGTTCATCTAACAATTTTTTAGTATGTACTACATGCCAGGCACTATGTGCTAAATCTGTGAGTATTACAGAAATGGAGCATTCTCAGAGAGTGAACATGGGCAGGTAATCATTAACTATCTTCACAAATGCTACAATGGTCATAACAGCGAAATGCTTTTGTAGTCATAGAGGCTCCAGTAATTAATTCCGATTGAATCATTGGGGAATGCTTCATAGGAGAAAGTGGCATTGGAACTGATCTTATGACAATGGACACGGTTTTGATTGACTGAGATGAAGAGTTGTGGGCTGGAGGAAATGTAAGCACAATTCCAAGCAGAGAGAATAGTATAAATAATTTCAAAAGACTAAGAAGAAACAGGTAGGTTTGAGAAGAGGTGAGAAGTCTAGGGTGGCTATGAGAGGTTAGAAGAGGAAATGTGTTGGGACTAGATTGTAAAGAAGAAACTTAAAGTCCACAGACTATTTTTAATAAGTTTTTAAATCAGGGGACTGTCTTGTTCAGATGATAAATCTGGTAATAGTGTCATGGGATGAACAAGTACTGGAAGGTATTATAATTGTTCTGGTGAGAGGCAATAACAAATTGTGGGAGAGGAAAATAAGGATACAAGAAGGAACAGACTTGCGAATCATTTAGCTCATCCCTGGGGAAGCCAAAGCACATTGAGGTCAGGGGTTGGAAGGATCTATAGGGATGATGTCATAGAGGTTGTGAGCAAGAGATAGTGAGGAAAATAAAGTATAAATTAAGTGCTAAAGTCTTGAAGGAAGATGGGAATGTCTTGTAAGGAAATAGAGAAGGATGTTGTTTCTTCACTCTGGTTCATTTATGTATTCAAAACCTACTCCACTGGGCCCTGGGAAAACAGAACCCATAAAACACATTAAGTCAACAGCTTTGGTCAAAGGAGGAACTTACTGTCTTCTGGCAGGGGAAGGTTAAAGGGTAGTTAACAGAACTAGAAAGTGGGAAGTAATGGAATTCAGAATAATTTGTACAGGTCAACAAGACCTTGTAAAGAAATGGGGAGAAAATGCTGCTACAACTGCAGCTTCATGTCACTTTTCCAGGCAGGAAGACAAGAACAGAAAAGAGTAAACAATGTGTATGTTGTGTATTACCTATTTTGAAGGATTTTTCCTAGAAAACATCCACTTACATTTTATTCTCAGAAGTGAGCCACATGTCTACTGGTAACTGAATGGCAGGATGGGAAATGTGGTATGTAACTAGGCACATTTTTATGCCAAACAGCTTCTGCTAGAAAGGAAGCAAGGAAGAATGGATGTTATATCAACAACCAGCAAGTGCATTTTGCATGTTTAAATATATTTTTATTCTATCCTGTTGGTTGATTGAAATCCAAGTTAAAAATTTTTCTTTTAGAATTTTAAATTCATTGATCCATTGCATTCTATCTTGCGGGTGTTGCTCTTGAGAAATGCCATTCTGATTCTCAATTCTTTGTTATGTGCCTGGTCTATCTCTGTAAAATCTTGGCATCTCCTCTTTATCTCTAGTGTTCTAAAATGTCATGATAATTTACTTTGGTGTGGATCATTTTTCTGTTCATTATCCATAGCATTTAGAGGATCTTTTCAATTTAGACACTCCTTTATAATTTCTTTGACAATCTTCTCCCCTATTGTCTTCGATTGGGTATCTGACCTCCTGGATGTTTCCTTGGCTCTATCTCTCAATTTTTCTATTGAATTTTTAATTTCAGCTATCATTTTTTAATTTATAAATGCTTAATTTTTATATTCTAATTATTAACTATAATTAGTAATTATCTATAATTATAATTATGTAATTATAAAATACAAGGCTGTGAAGTGAGGTTTTAAAAAAAATTTGGAGTTCTGGCTCTAGCTCAACACCCAGAATGTAATATAGCCTCATATTCCAAAAGAAGATGCTAGACTATTCATTCAAGACTCACTATGAGTCAAGTCCTGTACCCTTAGCTTACCTCCCATTTCTAGCCCATATATAAAGATAAATAAGTATACAAATAAATAAATAAAAAGGCTAGAGACTCTTTGGAGTCTGCATTTTTTTTTTGAAGAATTACACATGAGAGTGTAAACATTTAAAGTGGATGCTTCTCTCCAGCCCTTGAGCCAAGCAAGAGGAGGCTTCATGACACACACTCAAGACCGAAGATTCACTGCCATGGGTGGAGACCAACATCTCAGCCCCCAGCGTGCTTCTGCTGAAGCCTGTGGGCCTGCTCTATGCTGCAACCTGGCCAAGTATAAAGGGGCAAAGAGACTTGTGTCTTCTAATCACCTGAGGCTGCCTGGAGGTGCCTGTGTAGAGCAAAGAAGGGACTAGAGTGGGAATAATTTAAACTTCCATAATTAGATTAGACAGAGATCCATGAGTTTCCCCAAGAGCTAAGTGAGAAACCAGCAAAGTAAGAGCTTGAAGAGACCCCACCCAAGAATTCTGCACCAGCAGAATGAGCTCGTATCAGGAGTAGGTGGAAGAAGAATTAAGGAAACATCGCAAAACATTTTGCATGATGCTCCCTCCAATGAAGTATGGGGAGAACAGTACAAGTCCAAAAGTCCCACAAGACAAAAAGCAAAAAAGTTCTTCAAAAGCACCCTTGCCAGAAAGGGTTGCTTTGGGGCACCTGCCACACAGAGGCAGCGATGCTAGATTCAACAGCCCAATCAAATACAATTTTCTTCTGTTCCAAATCTGGTTTCCCTTGGGCATGACACTGGGAGTAGAGCAGAAGCATCAGTTAGTGAATGGGGGAAGAAGTGGGGTGAGCGAGAGAGAAAAACAGACCGTGAAAAACTAATTCCATTTTGTAAAATTCAAGGTCAGACCCAAGCTAGAGGAGGGGGAGAAAGTGTGAACTGGATGAAAGATTATTGACTAATTTAGATTGGAGTTTTTAATATCTGAAAAAGAGACTATCCTAATCTACAAAAGTATCTAAGAGAGACTTAGAATCTACACAAGAAATCATCCAGGTGTGGAGGGAAAGAAAATCTGATAGAGAAATTTTAAAGAAGATGGATGGGAAGAAAACGAGGTGGCTTCCTGCTTGCATGTTATCAAGTTTCGCCAACTTAAAAAACTAGTTATAATAGCATTTTTATTTCTCCTTCCATTCTCTTTGTCCTCGTAAAATCATACTTTTCCCGTAATTTTATTTGGATTTCAGGATGGACGCACATGTTCATTCCCTTCTTTAACCACAAGTCAATGCAACTGCACTTTTTTTGTACCAAGAACTCCTTTTCCAGGAAAGGCTAAGTTGGCCTATTGATATTCAAAATGAGAAATCAATAAATGATAGGACAGTCACAATTTCCACTTAAAGACTGAGCATATTTCACTTAAATAAGCTTACTTAAGAGAAAAATTATAACCGGTAGCTACCATTTGCACTCTGAAAGGATAATCATTGACTGTCACATCTGCCACCTTGTGGCCACTCTGATGCACATGTTTTGCTAATACTACCGCACTTCACACCTTTTCACCCATACACCCATTCATTCATCATCCATCCATCCACCCCCAGTCCATCCATGATGCACTTGTTCGAGGCAGGGTCTGAGCATGCAGATAAACAGAACACACACAGACCTTGCCCTTCCTTGAGGAACTGACAATCTGTGGGGAAAAAACACGTTTTGTTTTTTGACGGAGATTTGTAAGAGGTAAGGCTCTAAGGTTTGAGTCTGTTTTCTACCTTTTTTTCCCCCCTCAACTGGCTTCTTTCTTGTAATTTAATAAAAGGTACTTAAATCTTTGCCATCTTAAAAAGAAAGCCAAGAAACAAACTCTATCAATCGCGCTGCCCCTAACCATCTTCTTTATTCCCTTTGATTTATAGTCAAGTTTCTCCAAAGAGGAGTCTACACTCTCTGTCCCTTCTTTATTGCCTCTAATTCATTTTAGTGGTTGTTTTTATTTCATTTTCAACAATTTTTTATTATAAAATAATGAAAATATGAAGAAAATAAGAATAGTATAATTACTCATCTATTTGTCGCCCATCTTTATCAGATATTGACATATCGTAATTGCCCTAGATCCTCTTTCCCCAAGAAATAAAACATAACAGAATTTATGCTCTCGGGTTCTACTTTCCGCTTCCTTCCCACAGAAAACCACCATCATGAGCATAATCCCATGCATATTTTCACACTTGTATTACACATGTATGTTTCCATAAGCATCGAAAAATATTATTTTGAATGTAAATTTAGAAAATCACTATGAATGTTGCTTTTCTTAAAAACTCAACTTGATATTTTTCATATTTATCCATGTAACTCTAGTTTATTTTCACCACTATATATTAATCTACTGTATGAAGATATCACAAATTATATATCTATTCTTTTGATGAATATTTAAATCACATTTAGTATTTTTCTCTTTCAAACAATGCCTCCCATGAACAGTCTCACACATACCTCACACATGTGTAGTTCTTGAGAATAGGACCCTTTGTTTTTCCCCCCATTCTGGAAAGTGATGAAGAACCTCCCCAGGAATTCTCTCCGTTGAAGGTCTTTGCTAGCCCATCACATCCTCCACTGGCAGCAAAAATGTTGCTATGCCAAGCACTAGATTCAGTTCTCTGTCCACACAATCTGAAAACAGAAGTGAGTCACCTTCCAAGTTGATCCTACCCAGTAATAAATCTACTTCTGAAAATCCAGAACTGCAACTTTTTCTCTCTAGTAATGTAATTCTGATTTATTTTTCTCTTTATTTCTCTTAAGGAATGATACAGTGGTTCAAATAGAAGCTTTCAGGATTATAATTTTTAGGATGACATTTTATAATTTTAGATTATTTTAATGGCAATCTTATAAATTAACGACTTCCACATTATTCTATTTGTAGGTAATTAGAGTATTTTTGCTGTAGTTAACTTGTTAGATAAAATAATCCAGAAAGATGACAGTAATTTTTGTCTTTACCAAGAAATGTGAAGGGTCTTAGGATAACATTTGGAAATCTACAATATATGTATGTATGTGATCAGCAAATTATTTCCATATTATTTGATTTCAAGATAATGAAAGTATAATGTGTCTTTATTTAAGAAGTCTCTCTTCTTGATCAAAAAAAATACAGCATTTTTCAGTTTCTCTTCTAAAGTACTTTTGGATTTTCTCTCATTTAGTTTCACATGGACACTTGATAAAACTGTAATTCCTAGGATAATGTTATATAAATGTAGATTTTTTAGAAGTGCATTCTGAGTCATTGTTTCCTTTCTTTTGGTTTCCAAAGATTGTAAGGGTTGGATTTCAGTTGTTGCTGTTTAGATGAATGGCAGTATGAGTTTTACATGAGCAATCATGTCACCATGGACGTTTGGAACTCAAAGTCCACTTCTACAGACCAAGGGTTGGACTGACATCTTTTTTCTTTAAGTCACCTGATCATTCTCACCAGGCTTAGATAAAATCCAAACCCTTTTCAGTGGTCCCAAGGTTCATTGGGCTGGGCCCCTCTGCCTGCTCCGGGCCCCCATGCCCACCCAGCTCCTTCCATTCTGCCTAGGCAGGTCTCTCAGCCTAAAACACTTCTCTGACTCTGTGTCTTGACCCCAGCTCTTAAATGTTATGTCCCTGGAGAAACTCTCACTGACTTCCCACTCAAAATCATTCCTCCTGCTCCTCTTCCTCATCCCACCTTTCATCTTGCCATTAATGGCACTTATTTCAACAGACAATAATACAATTTTTGATATGATTATTTGTTAACTATGCATGTTCATCCCACAGCTCCATTTTATTTTGTTTTTTTTTCTGAATCCAGTATTTTTCAGGCAGAAGATTTGGGGTGTTTAAGGTATTTGGAGGGACGATTCTTTCCTGTATGGTGTATTAGTCAGGTTATGGCATCATAACGATGCTTTGCAGACAATCTCCACATCTCAGTGCTCACAACACTGATATCCCATTTGTGGGTCTGGCTAGGCTGGGTGTGGCTGGGTTCGAGACTTCCATCTACTCCTTTTGCTCTCACATCTGGTTCTTGTTCAAGGGCCCAGGTGAGGGTGCAGTGGCTGCTTGAGTATGTTTTGGAATGAGTAGAAGAAGCATAATAGAGTGAAGGAAACACAGGACAAAAGATTCTTAAACCCTCTGCCCAGAACTGGCACAATCTCTTACCTTCCCACATTTCTCTGGCCAAAGCAATTCTTATGATTCAAAATCAATGTAGGACACATCACATGCATAACAGCTGTGTGCTAAAAGTTCCTAATTTCTCCCAAGTCACTGCGAAAACTCCAAATGCCCTTTAAGTGCTGAATCACTTCCTCCACCCCTAATGAGAACCCTTCTTGGAGCCTGGCACTAAGTGGGTGCTTGATGGATATTTTTGGAAAAATTAATTTTGCCAAATTGCCCTCTAGAATCTTTGTAAACACTTACTCAATGACTGAGGAGTACTATAGTATTAATGTTCTTAAAACATTATTTCTTTCATGCAAAAAGGTATGCCTAATTTTAACTTTTTAGTGTTAGGCTGAGAATATATATATATTTTTATGTTTAGTGACAATTTCTTTTAGGAATTCTCTATTCAAGTCTTTTGTTCATTTTTCTATTAAATTTTCCCCCCTTATTTGTAACAACTCTTGTCATAGGTAATGAATATTTTTCCAGTTTGCCTTTTAAACGTTTTAAATATTTTTTGACAAGCAGACATTGCTAATATTTATTTATTTATTATTTATTTTTAAAAAATTAATTAATTTTTTTATGGTGACATTGGTTAATGAAATCCAGTAAGTTTCAGCTGTACATTTTAACAGTAAGGCATATATATATTTACAGTGTGTGTTCGCCTCCCATAGTTAGATTTCTGTCACCAAATATTTGACCCTTTTTACCCTATTTACTTCTCCCTTTTTCCTTCCCCCTTCCCCTCTGGTAACCATTAGTCTCTGTCTGTGAGTTTCTGTTTGTTTGTCCTGTTCATTTGTTGCTTTTAGGTTTATATCTCACATATAAGTGACATTCTGTGATTTTCAACTTTTTCTGTCTGGCTTGTTTTGCTTAGCATGATTATCTCAAGGTCCATCCACGTTGTAGCAAATGGCAGTATTTCATCTCTTCTTATGGCTGAGTAATATTCCATTGTATATATGGACCACAGCTTCTTTATCCAATCTTCTATCGTAGGACACTTTGGTTGCTTCCATGTCCTGGAATAATGCTGCTATGAACATCGGTGTGCAAATATCTTTTCGGATATGAGTTTTCAAGTCTTTGGGCTAAAATCCTAGTAGAGGGATTGCTGGATCATATGGTAGATCAGTTCTTAGTTTTTTGAGGAACCTCCATACTATTTTCCATAGTGGCTATACCAATTTGCAGTCCCACCAACAGTGTATGAGGGTTCCCTTTTCTTCGCATTCTCTCCAACATTTGTTATTACTTGTCCTGTTGATTATAGCTTTTCTAACAGGTGTGAGATGGTATCTCATTGCGGTTTTGATTTGCATTTCTCTAATAGCTAGCAATGTTGAGCATCTTTTCATATGTTTGTTGGTCATTTGTATGCCTTCTTGGGAGAAGTGTCTGTTCAGATCCTCTGCCCATTTTTTAATTGGATTGTTTGTTTTTTGTTGTTGTTATCGGGTTGTATGAGTTCTTTGTATATTTTGGATATTAGGCCCTTATTGGAGGTGTCGCTTACAAATATGTTTTCCCAATCAGATGGTTGTCTCTTTACCTTGTTGATGATTGCTTTTGCTGTGCAGAAGCTTTTTAGTTTGATGTAGTCCCATTCATTCATTTTCGCTTTTACTTCCCTTGCCTTTGAGGTCAAATTCATAAAATCCTCTTTAAGTCCAAGGTCCTTTAGTTTAATTCCTGTGTTTTCTTCTACGCATTTTATTGTTTCAGGTCTTATATTCAGGTCCCGAATCCATTTTGAGTTAATTTTTGTGTGTGGTGATTGACAACAGTCAAGTTTCATTCTTTTGCAGATGGCTTTCCAGTTTTCCCAGCACCATTTATTGAAAAGGCTTTCTTTTCTCCACTATGACATTGCTAATATTTAGATACCCTCATCTCTTACTCTTTTCTTTCATGGCCTGCTACAGCGAATATTTTTTACAGGCAACATAATGTCATATCAAATAGATATCTTATAATATATTTAACAATTCCATTTTAATGAATTATTTACATGGTTTCCAGGTTTTTCTCTTATAAATAACATTACGATAAAGATTTTGTATATAAGTCATATTCAAGGATATTTTTAAAGTTCTTGATACATTTTGCCAAATTACTCTTGAGATTCTACTCTCCAGGCCCCATAAGCCAGATCCCCCACTCCAGTATCCACACCCCAGATCCTCACACCCTCGGCGCACACACTCCAGGCCCTGCTGATGAAGCCTTTCCTGGCCAGCCTTGTAGAAAAGTAAACAAGGTGAGAGGGGTGAGAGTGGGTCTGGAGGAGCAGAGGAAAGTTGTCCAGAACATGCCAGGTGCTTTCTCTGCCCAGAGGGCTTTTCTCTGAAATCATCTCATGTCACCTTGAGATTTAGGTCTCCCCTCAAATGGTACCTGAGAGCCCTATCCCGACCACTTCATCTAAAAAAGGCTGACTCCTGCTATTCCCTATCACATTACATTGGTTTCATTGCTTTTTCTTGAAGAGTACTTATTTCTGCCTATTATCTTATTACTTTACATGTTTAATTCCTGTCACTAATTATCTTGTCTGGTTTCCTGACTGCACTATCTCCAGCAACAGGAACTATTTTCTGGCACAGAGAAAAGTGGTTCTCAAATTGGCTACTTATTATGATCACCTGTAAAGTTTTAAAAATTAACTCCCTCAATAAGAAATGTTTAATTATTTAATCATTTTCCCAAGAAAATGTTAGATTTCATTTTCTATAGCAGATATAGAATGTAGCAGATGTTCTCAAGGATGTTTATTCATTGCTGTGTACTTGGATCCTTGTCAAATCCTTTCTAATGTAGCTAACAGTATGGTTGTGAAAATTATGGAAATTGTTGTAATTCCTTAAGAAAACTATAATTGTTTGGGAAAATGCACTAGAACCCGTGTGTGTGTGTGTGTGTGTGTGTGTGTGTGTGTGTGCGCGCATGCACACACTCACTGAATTGTGTCCAGAAACAGAGGGAGTATAGGTTTGTTTGCACTACCTGTGTCTCCACTTTTTACTATAGAAATGTGACATGCTAAATATAGGATGGTGTGTTGTAAAATTTTACTATTTGAGACTAGATTGGCATACAATTAAGAATTTTCAGAAATAACTCATTTAACTGAAGGACTCTTCGTTTACGGATCTTAGATTTTGTGTGCCTCTGTGATCTATAAAGAAAGAGAATAATAATGAGGTCCCTCTTTGCTCTGTGTTGCCCAGGGTATGTATCCCTGTATTGGTTTATATATAAACAATATATTCCAAAGGAAAAAATCCATATTCATATTCCTCCCCAGACCATTTAAATCAGAATCTCTAGGGGTGGAACTCAGTCAGGCATTGGTAGCTTTTAAAATTCCCCACGTGAGTTCAACGTGCAGCTTAAGGAAGACCAGAAACTGGAGATGTTGAGGATGAGTTAGAGTGGTGGGGACGGGGGCATCATCTCAAACGAGGTTTCCCGAGGAACAAGATGCATTGACTCAGACATTAGGGAGGCAGCAGGCATGAAGAAACCTTTTTAAGGGGCTTGGTTCCCTGGTCCATATATCGAGAAGTTTGCCCAAGTGCGTGTGAATCAGGGAACACTCCCATTCTGAGGCAGAACCAGGCCCCAGTCTGGAATCCCCAAGCTCATCAGTGCTCAGGCTTCTGAAGTCCGGCTGGCGGAGATGACCAAAACCACTTGGGGCATCCGATGCCCATGAGAAGCAGAGAGGGGACCCAGAATGCTGCTATTGATATTCATGTATAGCTTTATTCACTTTTGTATCCCCAACACCTAGTATAGTTCTTGGCACATAGAAGGTACTCAATAAATGTTTACTAAATGAACGAAGAGTCCAGCTGATTTTTCTAAAGGTTTCTTTCTCCATGTGACACAATGGCAATGCTTCCATGATAACAAGACCTAATAGTTGACATTTACTGTTTTCTACACAGGACAAATTGTTCAAAGTTATTCATATACATATATGGTAATGCAATCCTCATTTAATGGTAAAGATCCCCACGCAGTAGAGAGTACTAATAGAACTCTGAGAAAAGAGTCTAACAGCCAGATAGGAGGAGAGGGGGGCTTCCCCAAGAAGGGGAATAAAACACACACTTGTTGGGGTTATAACCCTTTCTATCCAGTTTGCTCTGTCGAGCTTTACAAAATCTCCAGTCCAGCCATTTTTTTAATTCTCAAACATAGCCAAAGCACTTTGCCAATAATGTTGTGTGTTCGCTTCACTCAACCTTAAATTCAAAGAAACCCACAAATGCACTTTAGTTTAAATTAGTTTTTTTTCAGGCACTTATTAATACATATATTTTAAAGCAAGTACAACAATGCAGAAACCATTCAACCTAAAACAAAAAGCATGAAGCAAAATATCCAACCTCACTTACCTTTAAATAGTTTATAAAGAAATAACATTACACAGCATTGTTTGAGAAAAACAAATTAAGGGCTCCTGCTCATTCTCTCACTCATGCCATGCCTCACTTGCTGGGTCGGTGTGTTGGCCTCTTATCTGGTCTAGGGCCTCCGGCCTCACTCTATTCCCACTCCTCTCCCCCATTACTTATCCAATTTCCTACTGGTCTGATGTGCACTAATCAATGGCAGGCCTCTTCCCTTAGGACAAACCAGGACCTCCTCGGCACTCTCATTAGGGCTTCACTTCTACGGCCCCACCTAACAACCATTTTGCCTCACCTCCTTGCAGCTCACCTTACATGCTCCTGTGCATTCATTGCCTGAACAGAGAGCTGCACACACTGTGCTGTCCTCTTCTCTCCTACTTTCTGATTCACTCCTCACACCTCAGATCCAAAGCTGCCTCTTTTCTATATCATCCCCATGCACAGACACTCTGCCCTGGCCGATCTACCCCTGCTGATCTCCTCACTTCCCAGATGGCAATCATGTCCAACTATCTATTTGCATGTCTGCATCTTTCTCCTGCAGGGCAACGATACTATTTTCACATTTTGAATTTCCCACATACGCTGAATAAATAAACTAAAACGAGCAAAGAAAACACAGAAATCAAGAAGCCAAAAGTATCACCTGACCATGCAATAAGTTGTCATGTAACTGGGAGACCATAAAGTCACTGCAGGGCACAGCATGTCCATCCATTAGGCATAAATCTACAGGCTCAAAGTGCAGCAGACCAAGGTTAAACTTTGAGTATCCATACGCATTCTGTAGAGGATCTTATGGCAGATTCTGTGAATTGGCTTAGATATCCTGTGACTGTCTACTGGATCTTCCTCAGTAGAGAGGCTGGAAAGCAAATGGTCTATGGTCTATTTTCCATACACCTTTGCATCTAGGGTTCTGAATGCTAGTTATGTTCCCAACTAGATGCATCTGCTGAGTTCTGCACGTGCATCAATTACATGAGGAGACGGGGAGGGCATAAAGGATTCACTGTGTGATATGGATCACAGAAGTAACCTGGATTTTGGGCCAAACATCAATATCTGGTCACCAAACAGTGGCTACAAATTACCACCTCCATTCCCCTTCATCCTATACCATCTCAGGGAAGGACAATTTTAAGATTACAAAAATAACGCATTTGGGGAGTTATGCCAGTGGGCACCTTAGAAATTAATTGAATTTCAGTGGCTTCACAATGGACAAGAGCAAGATGTCACAACTTCTACTTCATCATTTTTTACACACATAAAACATAAGAGCTCCCATCTTAACACTTTAATTTGCATATTCAAATTTTTCAAAATATTAGGTATTGGGGGGTAGTGGCCATATTTGCTAACTACATTTAAGGAGGAAATGGCCTTTCATAATGCCTTGGGACAGGTAGCAAAATCTCACATAGCAGACAAGCCTAAATAGCTGTATATAAAGAAGCCCTGAGAATAGGACCCGGAGAATAATAAGACTCAGGAAGATTGCACAGGAGCCCCCTATTTTAAATGCCTTTGCAATGTTTTAAATAAACATAAGCAGCTGTCTTTCCCGATAAGAAACTGTCTTGTTTTAACTGTGTAGGGTGACAGTAGCAGAGTTGTGTTGATGGCATGCTTTTATTTTTTATTTTATTTTTTTAAAGATCCCAGCAAAAGAGCTATGGCAGCAGTTGAGAATGCTTGAGCAGCCCACGTTTGAGAGAGGAACCCTGAAGAGCCTTGGAGAAGATCTCAAACAGACGATGTCAGAGAAGGCTCTTTGTGAGGACTTGCTCAGATGAATGCATCACTTCTCCTATCCCCTGGCTCAGGGTATCTATACACACATTTTGTCTCCCTAGTGGAGTATTTGGGGATGAGAGATTTTTCTGTCCCTCTTCTACACCTCCAGTACAGAGGTATGTAATGTTCTTCTAAGTACAAGGTTCTTGAGAACCTCACAAATACTTTCTTTCCTGGACAAAAGGGTGCCATAGTAAAGAGCTTCCTGTTAGGATCACCTTTATTATAGGTGAAGTTTTCTATATAGCCTCGATCCTTCTGTCCTCATGTTTCTCTCAGTCCTTATGCTTTTGGCTCTTGGTGTGGCTAAGAAAGGGGAATCATGAAGTCTTGAAACAGGAACGAACCTTAGAAAGCATCTAGTGCAAGTATAGGTGTTTAGAAAAGTAGAGTGACACAGTTGAGGTCACACATCATGTTAGTGGCAGTGCTGGGACTAGATTTCTAATTTACAATGTCCTTTTATTCATTCATCATCATCTATCCAACCGTCCTTCTATCCAACAGATATTCTGAGTTCTGTCATGGGTCTTCTCTGAGAATGCGTCTCCAGTGTTGAGGTCATTTTAGCTGCCACATCACTTACACAATGCACTCCTTGTCTGTCCCGGAGGATGGCAGCTATATAAAGAGTTGTCTCCCTGGCCACAAGGCACTGCACCTGCTCCACATAATGGCTTCAGGAAACCCCTCTCTGCATCCTTACCATCTTTAAAAGTGGGTATTCAGAAAATGTTTGCCGTTGAAGAAATTCTTCACACCTTTTGTACTGGAGTTTATCCTGACAGAGAAGAGATGTCTCTGGAACCAGAGTACAGAAGGTGGTTGGAAGAGCCAGCAGCTGCCAGTGGTTTTCTGATTTTGGCAGAGGTGTTGGGTTTTTTGTGCATCTGTATTTGTACCACCAGTGCATTCATCCCAGTGTCCAATAACTACGTGTTATGAGAAGCAGAGAGGGTCCCAGAATGCAAACTTTCCCCAAGAAAATACTCCCTTTTCTAAAGCACTTCGAAGGGAAATGCAAAGACCCGTCGCGAAGGTCCCGCAGAGCGTCAGCCTCCACAGAGCGGCGGGACAGCAGGTCTCCGCCCCTGCAGGCCCCGCCTCGCCAGGGCTGCGCTCGCGCAGCCGCAGTCACGCCGCATTCCCGCACCAGCGCGCATGCGCCGGCCGGTGGCGGTAGCGGCGGTCGCAGCAGCAGAGGAAGTTTCCGCTTTGCACTCCACCCCGGTAGCAGCTTTGCAGCTGGAGACAGCTTCCTCTGGCGGTTTCGCAGACTTCAGTGCCGCGGCACGTTAGCCTAACCGGATCATGGGGTTGCCCAAGGGGCCAGAAGGCCAGGGTCTCCCGGAGGTAAGGACGCCCCTCTCCCTGACACGTCGGGTTCCTAAGAGAGGGCCGAGCCTGCGGGGTGGCGAGCAGAAGGGGCCCCGGCTGCATTTGGGGAGCCCCGCCCCCTTCCTCAGGTGTGTGCTCCTCGGGGAGCACTGGCCCTCCCCGCTGGTGCTGAGCAGGTCCCCTCTGCGTGGGCGTGGGTAGGGGCTAACTTGAGCTGCTCCCGGGTCTCCGGGGACTGAGGTGGCCTTCCCAGCCCAATAACTGCCCCAGGGTAGCCCCGGACGTCGCGGGGCCCGGGGTCCTACCTCTCCCGCTCTCCGAGACAGCTTCTCCAGAACCCCGGCGCCGCAACGGTGGCACGGCGGGCCTGGACTGCTGCACCCAGGAGTCACGAGACGTGAGCTGGGACCGTCCGGACTCGGGTTGTTTAACGGGCAGTGACCTTATGGCGCCTTCCGCCGCCTTGCGGGGCACGCGGGGTCGCGGCAGCCAGCCCTTCCCCCTTGGTGTCTGGAGGGAACGCCTCCCTCCAATTACCCCCATACCCGACCTGGGCGACAGAAGGACATTTGGGGGCCGGCACTAAGATGTGTCCGGCCGAGTCAGTGCGCCTTGATGTCCAGTGGTGGTGTGTGGTGGAGACTCAGCGGCGGGCTGAGACACTGCTGTTTCTCCAGAAGATAGCGAGTGCCTTTCCTTCCAGAGGTGTTTGTTATTAATTACTAACTGGGTCGTAAGGGACAGGATAATCACTGGTTTTCGGATATCCACATTGTCTGGGAATAAAGAGAAGGTGCATTTCTTTTTGCTGCAAATATCACTTAGCTAGGTGGTTTGCATCTGCCTTCTCTTCACTTGATTTACTCAAAAGCTAGTCTAGTTTACTAGATTCTTGAAAGAAATGGAATCCACACTGTACCTCTCTCGTGCTCCTACGGTTCTAAAGCAGGTATTTGGCAGGAGAAATGATTTCTGGACATGATGAGTGGTCCTTTCACACTGAGCTGCCTATGGCCAGTCTTGCTTCTCTGTCCCACTCCCTCTGGTTCTTTAATCCCACAAGTACCCACTAATTGAGAGATCACTGTTTAGTGCATAGAAGCCGAGGATACAGTGATGGTAGGACAGACAATCTCTATGTATGCTCCCGAGTCAATTTTGTTGTTAAAAGAAAACTTAACAAGTGTATGTTGTCAGAACCCTCGTATTAGGTAAAACTGTTACATACAAGTTGCTTTGATGGGACTAGGAATTGTGAAGCCTGGGATCTGTACTGTGATATTTGATTTGATATTGCTTTTTGGCCACTTCTTTATTCTAGGCTTTCATCGTTTTTGCCTAGCCTTTTGCTGTAGACTCCTGTCTGGTCTCCCTGGTTCTACCTTAAATTCCTCCAATCCAATGTCCCACTACCAAAGGAGATTTTTCTAAAATAAAAGCAACCAGCTTCTGTATGTCCTTTGTTTAACCCTTCTCTGACTGCTGGGAGGTTGGGTCCTGTTTGTCACTCTTCCAAGAGCCTAAGACAGTTCTTGGCAATTAGAAGGCAGACTGGTTGGATATATAATCGAATTACTATCATTTAGTTCAAAGACTAGTACACATAGTTTGTGTCATTAAGCTGTTACTAGTCCTATTAATTCATTCACTTCAATTTTTTAAACCTTTGTGGTATGCATGTGAAGGCTAGAACGATTAGCTCAACTTGGCCCTCCTTCCAGCTTGCATGAACTACAGTACAAGGCAATTGAAAATTTAGTGTGCCTAGTTTAGGAGCTCACAGTCATTTATCTTTATCAGAATTTTATTTTTTTTAACAGTTGATGTAGTAACCAGTGTGATGGCTTTTTATGGCTTCAAGAGAGGCATGTTTTCATGCCCTTTTCCATTTTGTTTCAGTGTTTATCTGTGAAGTAAATTTGGAGTCTTATTAGCATTACCTATTTAGTGTTTTGTGCCAAAAAGTTATATCACAGGTTATGTTGCAGAAGTACATTTCTCCATTCTGGGGGTAAGTGGTTGGGAAGCTTGGGCCATGCATCTGCCATGGATGCTCCTTAGGTAAAAGTTGAGGCAGGGATGATCCTCCCGTGATTTGTTGTCCTCTACTTAGAAGTGTTTTCATGATAAATGGTAATTGAACAAATGAAAGCTTCCTGTTTTACAGGCCAGCAGTTTTAAGAAAATACTTTTATCATCCCATTTTCCTTTTGTACTCTTATCTTTGTGAACCACAACTGCTCTTTACCTTCTCCTTTTTTGTGTTTGTCCACTTGTCACAGACCTTTTGCCAAGAAAGAGAAGGTGTGAATCATTAACATCTTATTTTGCATGTCCATTAATAATTAGTGAACGCTAACCTTCAGAATCTTTGATAGGCTGGACCAGGGTCATTTGAGAGAGAGGTTAAATGAGTAGCAGTGCAAGGCTATTCCTCCACCACCACCCCCCATTGCAAGGAATTAACAGTCACTTTAATAATTCCTTGATCAACTGTATGTTATTATGTATGCTCCCTCTCCTGGCAGTTTGTACTTCAAAATAAGCTTGAATTTCCATTTTCAGTGTCATGACTATGAAAATATTTTGTTAATACATGACTGGCTTAGGTCATGCACTTTATGTAATGATTGAGCATGTCATTCCCTAGTTAATAAGTGTGTCCTTGGAGCCTAACACTGTTTCAGAACAAGGGAGTAAACATGGGTGAGTAATATATGGGTCCTCTCCTGAACCAGCTAATATAATAGTCCATTTGGAAAGACAAGCATGTACATTAACACCAGACATGTCACTCAAAAGGTGTTATTTAATTGTATGACTGACATGGATTATAAATAAAATAGAAATGTAGAGTAATGGCCATTTTAGGCTGTATTAGGCTGTATCTGGCATCAAATAGGGGCTAGAATTTGAAGATGGTTCTGGGTGGCCGGAGACTATCAGAAGAGGGATGATGTGGACAGTGGTTGTCTAGGTTGCCCATAACCGTATGTGGATTGTTTTAGGGGGAGATGAAGGACAAAGCTGGAAAGATAGGTTGTGACCAAAGATCTGGATGCCAAAGTAAGACATTGGGAGTTTATTTTGGAGACTGTGTATGATGCATCAATGATGAGGGCTGGGGGATCAACCAAAGAGGTAATGATGTGAAAACTGTGATTTAGGAAGGAATGAGCAAGAGAAATTAACAGAGGAGAAAGATTGAAAGGCAGTTGCAATAGTCCTGGTATGAAGTGTAGATAAAAGAGAAGGGAGGTTAAACGTGAGATGCTTAGTAAAGGAAGATTTAACAGGCGTTGTTGAGTGAGTAGTCAGAAGTGGGTACGAGGATTTGAACCAGAATACCTTGGTGGTGGTTTAGGTATAGAGAGGTTTTTTTTATTTTCTGCAATGACACAAGAGAGGAAAGACATAGTTCATGAAAATAAATGAAAGCAAAAGTACTAGAATACTTAAATGTATTTGACTTGTAAAATAAACACTATTTAAATATATTAGGTGAATTTATTATTTTTAAGGCAATCCTCTTATATGACAATAATCACCTTTTCTGGATTGAAAGCCTTACATTTGCGTTAGAGATCAAAAAAGAGAAGTGTAGAGAAACATACATATTTGGATTCTTTGTTCACGCCCCTCTTGAAAATAACTTGGACCAAAATGAGTATAAAGTTTAAAAGAAAATCCACCTTGTTCCTGTCTGTAAGGAATTCATAATCTAGTTGAGAAGCCTGTCAATGTAAACAGTGTGTTAGAAAACAGGGAGGTAATGTGCCATAGTCTTCCTTTCCCTGAATAGGCTCTACTACCTGTGTGTGTCTTCTCCCCTGACCTATGACAATTGACAGCTTGTTGAGGACTAGGGACTCTGTTCTGTGCAACTCTGGCAGCACAGTGTCCCCATGCTCCTACATGACTGCAGTGATATAGCTAATGTCACCTGGCAGTGTTGTGGCATGAGGAGATATACCTAGTGTTCCTTTATTCAAGGTAGCTTTTAGCAGCCTTTTACCTTTTGTTTTAGGTAGAAACAAGAGAAGATGAAGAACAAAATGTCAAATTGACTGAAATTCTGGAACTCTTGGTTGCAGCTGGGTATTTCAGGGCAAGAATTAAAGGCTTGTCACCTTTTGATAAGGTAAGAGGAAACCTTTCTAGCCTTTTTTTTTTTTTTTTGGTCAGGATGGCGTGGTTACCATAGAAAGGAGAAAGAGATTGTGTTTTTCCTTTTTCCATGTCCATGTTTCCATTTCTCCCTAATTCAGATTTATTATAGAAGGATTTAAATTTCCTATTATAACATATCAGTAGATATACATTGAATTCCTTTGCTATGCATGAAGCTTTGGGAAATGCCAATTAACAAAAGAGATAGTTACACCTTTTAAGGAACTTACAGTTTGGTTGTGGAGGTAAAGCTTATGTAAGATAAAATAATCTGAGTCAATAAGGAGCTATCCCCAAGTCAGTGTGCTCACAGGCAATTGCCAGCTTTTCTATGGATGGTAAATGCTTAATTTGAAGGAGGGAGAAGTCACTATGGGATGAAGTTTAATTCAGCAGAACTTTGAATAATTATATGCACAAGGCATAGTTATTATAGGTGTTCAAGGCACAGAGATAAGACAAAGGCTCTGTACTAAAAGGGCCCAACCTCTATCTTATAGAGAAGAGAGACAAACCAACATTCATAGAATAAATGGCATGGTACAGTAAGTATTACAGTGAACTGTGCACAGAACTGAAGCATCCAAATCAGATAGAGTAGGACAGGAAAGCTTACTGGTAGAAGAAAGTGTGGAGTGCTCCAGTGGGCCACAGCCCTGGCTGCACATAACAGAATCACTATGGTTTGTTTTAGAATATCTAGGCCCTACCCAATGAAATTCTCAGTTAGGTCTGGACTGGGCTCTGGAATCTCTTATGTTATTAGGCATCTCACATGAGTCTACAGCAAAGCCAGGAACAGGATTCACTATTATTTTTTGTTTGTTTTTTAACATCAAACTGTGTCTGAAAAGGATTTTGTTTCAAAATGGATTTTTAGCCTTAGTATCATTTGCATCTCAAAGAAACCCTGTGAGAAAAGTAGAGCAGAGATTCCCATATCCATTATGTAGAGGAAAAAAATAAGATGTATGGAAATTAAGTAATGAGCCACAAAATGTCAGCCTTGCTACTCACATGTCTGGTACATGTAATTCCTCTGGAATCTGGCACTTGCCTGAAACTGGGTTAAGAGTTCTCTCGGCTGAGAATTAATGTCTGTCTCCTTCAGTATAAAGAGAATCTATGTACGACATGTATGACATTTAGTAATAAAAGTCAGTTTCTCAGTCATACTAGACACATTTCAAGTGCTTGGTAACCACATGTGGCTAGCAGCTACTCATTTGGTCAGTACAGATATAGAACATTTCCATCATTGCAGAAAATTATTCAACAGTGCTACTTTAGATGAATCTTAGTTGATGGAGGAAGGACATATATACTTTCTGTAAAAATATCTAATTTTGTATTTCCCGGAGTCTGTAAAAACTGTATTTTATCTACCTTCTACTTCTTACCTCTTTCCCAAACTAGGAGAAAACATATTTTCTTTATGTCTTACAGGTGGTAGGAGGAATGACTTGGTGCATAACCACTTGCAACTTTGACGTAGATGTTGATTTGCTCTTTCAAGAAAACTCTACAATAGGTCAAAAAATGTAAGTTGTTAAGGTTTGCCATGGAAGAGCCTAAAAAGGGAGAAGGGAGTAATTTTTGGTAAAAGCTAGACACTTTACATAATTTATTTTAATTTTCATTATAACTGGTATTATCACAGTTTTGTAGATAGAAAATGAGGCTGAAAGAAGCCAAGGTCATACAGGTAGCATACAAGAGTCCTTTAATGTTCAAGCTGTTTCTAACACTTTAAAAAATTTTTTCCCCAAGTTCTATTGAGATATAACCAACATATAACATTGTATTAGTTTAAAGTGTATAACAATGATTTTATATATGTATGGTTATGAAATGATTACCACAATAAGTTTAGTTAATGTCCATCCCCTCACATAGATACAGATTTTCTTATAAGAACTTTTAAGACCTACTCTCTTAGCCACTTTCAAATATACAATACAGATCATTAACTGTAGTCACCATGCTGTACATCACATCTTCAGGACTTATGTATCTTATCCCTGGAAGTTTATATCTTTTGACCACCTTTACCCATTTTGCCTACCCTCTATCCCCCATCTCTGACAAACACCAATTTGTTCTCTGTTTCTATGAGTTCAGTTAAATGAAATCATACAATATTTGTCTTTTGCTGTCTGATTTCACTTAGCATATGCCCACAAGATCCAACCATGTTGTCACATATGGCAGAGTTTTTTTCCTTTTTGTGGTTTAATAATATTCCTGTGTGTGTGTGTACACTACATTTTCTTTATAAGTTTATCTGTTGATGGACGTGTAGGTTGTTTCCATGTCTCGGCTTTGGTAAATAATGCCGCGATAACTGTGGGGATACAGGTATCTCTTCAAGTTAGTGATTTTGTTACCTTCTGTATACCCAGAGGTGTGATTGCTGGATGATACTGTAGTTCTATTTTAAATTTTTGGACAAATTTTCATACTGTTTTCCATAATGGCTGCACCAATTTACATTACCAACAACAGTGCAGTGTGCCCTTTTCTCTACATCCTCAGCAATATTTGTTATTTCTTGTCTTTTTAATGACAGCCATTCTAATGGGTATGAAGTTATTTATCTCATTGTGGTTTTCATTTGCATTTCTCTAATGATCAGTGATGTTCAGCACCTCTAATACTTTTTCTCAAAATTTCTAGTGACTACTTAGTGTATCTCTTTTCAATTTGAATTCAATTTGAACAGGGCGAGGAAAGGAGAATCTTTTCCTCCCAGTTGCCCCTGTGTAAGACAGAGCCTCACTTTACCTGCCATTGAGACTAGAGATTTTACCTGAGGGCACCCTGCCCAGTCTTCCATAGCTTGGTGATTTTGTTAGACTATTTGGAATCCCCAGTTCTGCTCCCAGCCCAGCCTCTGGGCAGCTGTGTAACTTTCAGATCCTTCATCTGTAATAAGAAGGATTTGTGATCTCAAATGTAACAGACTTTTTTTTTTGAAGCATTATTCTCCCCCAAGAAAAAACACTTCTAAGTGGATTAAAGATGGCCTATAAATATGCAAATGAAGCAGTAATCATAGAAAGGTGAAGCAAAGGCAAAAGCAAAGTGAAAGGAAAAAACAATGGAGATAAAAGGTGGGGTGGGGATAAGGCTACTACATGTGTGATGGACCGCAAAATGCCTTGTTTTCCCAAGGGTGGACCACAGATTTGGCTCTGACCTTTCTAGAAGCCAACAAAAAGACAAAAACATGATAAATGGCCCAATTCAGAGTTTCTATACAGTAGAATAAAAATCAGTCCCTCAGAATTACCAAAATTTTTAATACTAAGACCAAAGGACAGCTCTGGGCTCCTCATTAGCAAGGACATATTGTTTAACACAGTGACACTGCGCTTATCAATGCCTAGTCATCAATGGCAGGGCTCTACATCCTTAACATCTGTTGTTCTGGGACTATAGTGTTGCATTCTGTGACCTGTAGTGAAAAGTCCTCCACTGGGAGGCAGTGCTGTGGATTCTAAGTGTATGGCTTTGCTGTCTTCTAGTAGAGTGAAATCCTGAGATAGATTTTTATTCTTTTTTGTTTATTTTTATTGTGTATGTGTTATATCCATGAAGTTAAAGAAAAAATTCAGATACTGCCAAAGAGAGCAATGTACAGCTGATGTCTCTCCCCCTTCTCATTCCACATCCCAGTTTTATTTTCTGGAAAGAAGCATCTTCAGCTGTGTAGGTTTTAGATTCTTTGGAGTGGTCACTTCTCCATTTCCAGCTGTGTATGTGCTGTGTTTCATTCACATCTAATGAAGAAATTAGCTCATCTGTACTATTCACTGTATCTCCTTCATTTTCTGGAATATGAAGCATGCATAGATTGTCTGTTTTTCCATGATCACTTGTATAATTTTAATCTACTTAAGCTTCTGTTTCTTGACTCATTAACATAAGATCGTTTCTCCTGGTTCCTAAGTATGTAGGGTAAACGTTTTAGTATCTCTGTTTTTACTTCTACCTTTCAGCCTCCATCTACTCTCATACCATTACTTTTAGAATGTTCAGGGAATATTTATAGTCTCTTCTGTGATAGCAATTAAATTGTTCATGCTTTATCTACAGGTATACTCTAAAAGTAAATCTATAAGTGTTTACAATAAGAACTAAAGATTGTGATGGAATCAGAAAAGGAAATGTAATCTTCTGTACCCTAATGATGCTGTTTAAAGAAGAATATTCAAAATATCACAGTCAAAAGGAATCTCTCTTCACTTATTCATTGACTCAGCAAGTTATTGAGCTCCTAGTTATGGGTTCGACATTGTTCTGGGTACTTTGGATACATTAAGGATTTCATGACAGATTAGATTTGGGGTGTGATTAAGTCAAGGATGATTGTGAGGTATTTGTCCTGAGCAAATGGAGGTGGTCTCTATGAGTCACCAAAATTTAGGCACACTGTACATAAGTTTGGGATCCATGGATACAGAAGGCTAACTGTAACAGGCAGATTTTCAACTGCATGGGATTTGGCACCCCTAACCCTAACCTCCACGTTGTTCAAAGCTAACTGTAATTTGCTTTATGTTTATGCAGCTTTTTTTGCTTTGAGTTTGAGCACCTTTTTATCTTGTTGATAAAGAAGCACATGGTTTTATCTGTAGCTAAGATAAGCCAGCTTCTTAATCAGTTTACTTACTAACATGAATTCACTGCCTTCTTGAGGACACACCTAATTGAAGCCTCTTCTGTTTCCAATTTGAGCTGATTGCTTCTTACCTCTGTGGCACTCTTGCATGCTAGGATTTTTTTCCGTTGCATTCTTTCTGGGCTATTACCATTTCTTAGATTCTACATATCTTTCCTTCCTAATTTCTTTTAAAGTTTTGCAGTGGTTCTTAGCCCATATTTCATCGTGGTATTCTTGGGGGTTATGATAAATTCCCATTAGTGACAATAGTCTTAATAGATATTGGAGCATAGTGTTTTTTATACAGATTCTCAATCCCTTATCCATATTTCTGAATTCTAAAAAGCACTGAAAAATTTTTTTTTTCTTTTTAAGTATGGATACAAATTTTATTTGGAAGCAAAATATGACCTAAGCTGACTTAAGGCTATTTATAGTCTTTATCCATCCCACTTATGTGAATATTCATAAGTTTTGCTGCAGAAATACTAATTTCTTTGATTTTAGGATGCTGCTCCAGATTTCACTGGGGTCCTACATAATATATAGTATACATCCCTTAGGTACACTAAAGTACAAATATGTAAAAAATAATGAATTCTGAAACATATCTGGCTCCAAAGGGCTTGGATAAGGGGTTGAAGATGTATCATTTTCTCTGGTAGGTACTTAATGTGTACCTTTTAAGTGCAGAGCTGTGAACTGTAATTGTGGGCAAAGCTGGGGACAGGTGTTTATATCACTAAAGACTCACCAGAGTAAAGACCCACCTTGAAGTACATCAGGCAGTTGAGTCTATGTTATCAGTAGGAGAAATGTCATAGCCACAGGGCACTGAATTATCCGAAACTCTTTTCTCTTTGGTTTCAGAATGCATTCTGTATTTGGAGTTCCTTTCCACAAAGTTTCTGGTTAGGTGCAATTTAGCCCAATACTGCTTTATGTTTTCAGTGTCTCAGTATATCTCAGTTTATGTGATGGGCAGCCAGGTGGCATTGTCAGAGGACATCGTCTATTGAGGACATGATTATCTTTTGGGCTGTCTTCTACATGTGCCCAACTGGGGCCTTCTTCTCCTTCTTGATCCTTCTTTCTGGAGGGCTCCATAAGCTTCTACCTTCCATCCAAGCCTGTCCTAAAGCCCTGTAACCACAGGGTTTTGAATCTGATCCATGCTCAGAGATCCATAAATGAGATTTTAGGTATATAACTGAGTTCATCTCAGCAACACATTTATTAGGCACCTGTGTGCAGAGTACTTGCACATGCTTTTTTACAATAACCTTTGAATAGGCAGGACTGGGGTTGTCCCTCATTTATGATGGAAAATTGGAGCAGAGGGACTGGGGTAGTTGCCAGAGTCCCAGAGTAGGTGATGGAACTGAAATTTAGACCCACATTAAATCCACTCTCTTTCAAACTGTTTGCAGTGGAGGAAGAAACTGTACTGAACACTCTTAAAAACCAAAGGAATCAAACTAATCACCTGTAATGATAAGTGGGCATATTAAAATCTTAGACTAGGAAACCTGCCTGGCGACCTTTGCAGTTGTCATTTTCTTTGATTTCTGGAAAGTCAGGGGATCCACCCTGAGATCCAGGGAGAAAGAAGCCAGGTGGAGACTGGTAGGTTTCTGTAAGAGGTCTTCCTGATTTTTGTCCCCTGCCTGCCAATATTTCCCCCACATCCTCATCCCCTGCACTGTTAAGTATCTTCAGCTGCTTCCATACACTGCTGAGACTGTTCAGACTTGGCAGTCATTTCTGGGAGGCAAGTTTAAGAGGAGGTTTAAGAGGGTCATAAACCCTGAGATGACCTGCAACATCCTTTCCTCAGGGCCTTTATGAACTGGAAGAGTAGGCTGTCTCTAAGTAGTGGCCATGGAGAAGCGTGTCTGAATGTAGAGGGTTGGGCTGGTTGGTGTTGAAAGTCCCAGCCTCAGTCTCGTTTTTAAGCTACTCAGTGGTTGTAGGCAATCAGTACTCTGTGCAAATCTATAGATCTGTAGCCACTAGAGGGAGCTTTGCTCCTAACGAACCAAAACTGCGAGAAAAGAGAGGTGGTCCCTGCATGTATAAATAGTTAAGACCTGCCCTGACCAAGGACACAAAGCTGGGCTTGGTAATCATCTTCATGTGCTAAGCTTGGAGTTTGGGGAGCAGGACCAGTTGAGCACCCATCTCCCCACAAGCTTCGAAGAAGTTAAGAAACAAGGCATAGGAGTCTGACAGAGATGAAAATAAATAAAGCTTATCAGAGGTAGAGCCTTAGGTATGTTGCCAAATGGCTTTGTTAATACTTTACTCCATACTATCCAATTCAGGCCCCAGGAAGAGCTGGACAACCACAGGCTTCCCCACTGAGTCAGGGCACACATCTCCTGGTAGAAAAGATGCATGTGACCTATAGACAGGCTGCTGAGAAAGGAGGGACTGCAGGAGTGCCTGAGAGCCACATGACAATTTTCTTTGATATTTCAGACTTTTTGAATAAATCATACCTCCCCCTTTTGGGGGTGAAAATGTTCTCCCATGTGCTTCCATCCTAGAAGGTGGATATTTCTGTCTTATGTGAATATGTATCGTAGAGTATCAGTCTTCCCCTCTCCGTATTCTTGTCTCTTAACATATTGGATCTGACATTGATATTATGATTAGTGGCGCTGGGGGGTGTGACTATTTTCTTCCTCAGTTTTAACCTTGGTTCCACCTTGTATAGTTACTTTTTGTATGTATGTGTAGTTTCCTAGTGTGTTTTCCGGGCACCATTTTCTGGGGAGATGTTTAGCTTTTGTCTCTAGGTAACTTTGTTTCTGCAAAGATGGAGGGGATGAAACCCACTAAGGAAACATAAATAAGACAATAATTGCTTTTACTCAGGCCTAAGTTAGATGTTAGTCTTAAGGGTATCTATCTCCTGGGAAAGATTTTGAAATAGTGGAAAGATAAAGGTGTACAAGATTTCTTTGAACAAGGAACACTTTTGGTAACCCAAAACTTACTGAATTTGAAGCATCTCATAAGACCTGCTGATGTTGTTCACCAGGGCCATCATCGATTAGCAAATAGTCCTACTCTTGTAAACAAAGCCACAGTAGCTGTTATAATGGGCTAAGACTTCTTTTAAGGGTCTTAGATGGGAATATAACCTAAACTACCCATGTAGGCTGAGCCAGAAGCCCTTATTTCTCCATATGGCCCTAGAGGGCCATACCTTATGAAGGTTTCTCAAGGTTCCTGGTCTGTGTGCCGTGGCTTTGAGGTTTAGCAGAACCACTAAATAATTTCTTTTTCTCTCTTGAATCTGATCCAATTAATATATAAGAAACAGGAACTAGACTGTTAGAAATCAACTATCAGTTGCTTAGAGAAGGAGGCTTAAATTTGTGATGAAATGGACTTGCACACAAGTCTCTCTCTCACTCCTGCCATAAAACTGTCCCATCCATGCCTGGATTGAGGTGAAAAACCTCTGTAGCAGGGGGAGGAAGCTTACCTCCTGACTGAGATAGAAGAATGCTCTGGGACCTTGGGGAATCCGATTCCTCTCCTCCAACTCCCAGCCCATTTAGGAGGAAGACGGAGGCAAGTTGTTGGCAAGAGATCAGTGTCCCTCATAAGAAGTGCAGAATTTCTCCTCTCTGGAAAAAAGAGTGAGGACACATGGTTCCCCCAATCTAGGATTGATTTTAGAGAATCAGAAAATTAAAGGCTATTTTTTATTTTCAAAATACTTTTTACCAGGGTAGAGAACTCCAAAATTTTTTTTGAGCTTGAGGCCCCATGTTTTGTCTTAATATCATAGACATCTGGATCAAAGTTTGGTAATTATTTCTTGCCTGAATGACATTTAGAACAATTATTTTTTAATGTGTAACCTAGTGGTTCCCAGACTTTTGGAAAAAGTAAGTCAGAAAAATAAAATGTAAAAGAATATAGGACACTGATAATTTTTATTTTACCATATAAATATGTTAAAAAATGACTATTACCTTAACTTACCACCATCATTTCATAAGGAAACAAAATATTTTAATATAGAAAAATTAGATAGGACAGCCTTATAATTAAGGATCAAGGCAGTTTTGTGGCCTTGAGCACACACGTGCGCACATACATACACATCTAAATTATGCTTATTTTTCTAATTTTGCAGTCAGCCAGGAGAAACTTGGTCTAGGTCTGTCATTGAGAAGCCCCAGATTTTTCTGGGATGCTTTCCAGACTTGAGAAATGTCTTAAGGGCCACTTTGTGATTCTCACTCTTTGCTTGTTGTTTTTTTCCAAACAGAGCTCTCTCGGAAAAAATTGTCTCAGTCCTGCCAAGGATGAAGTGTCCACACCAGCTGGAGCCTCACCAGATCCAGGGGATGGATTTTATTCATATATTTCCTGTTGTTCAGGTGAGAGCTTCTGTGTGGTTTCTTATCCTCTGAATATCAAATTCCTGTAATGGTTCTGGCACCTGGGCCATCTAGCCTAGATCCTGGATCTAATGAGTATGGTATGGATTTGGTGGCAGCAGAACATGGTGACGTTCCCTGATGTCATCCTCAAAAGGTCACTGGTATTCCACCTCCCCTAGTTTGACACTGTCACCTGATCTTTGAATGTTTCCATTAGTTGCTTTTCATTGCACTTTTGGTATAGAACTCCGCAGACCTTCATGCTCTGGTCCCTTGCAACCTATCCAGCCTCATTCCTTGCTTTTCTTTATTCTTTCTCTTCTAGTCCCTTTGACTTTCAGATTTTCTCATGGTTGTTATGCTTCCTTTTGTCCTGGGGCCTTTCCCTCAGATGGAAAGCTCTTTCCTTCTCTCCTTATGTATTTAATTTATATTCATTCTTCAGACCTTAGTTCCACCAAGCATCCTCAAGAAAGCTTCTGCTGACCTCTTAACGTAGAATCCTTTGCTATATCCACTTGTATGGCCACATTCCCTTTCTTCCCAAGACTGTTCCTTAATTGCAGTTTGTATCATGTATATTCAAGTGTGTGGTTAGTTATCTGTCTCTCCCATCAGACTGTAAGCTTTCTCAGGGCATGCACCGTGACTGTCTTGCTCACTATTGAGTCTCTAACACCTCATAGAATGTCTGGCACATTGTAGGCATTCAGTCCTTATTTGATGACTGACTGTCTGATGGAGACTTATCTTCACCCCAGCTTTTCCCCAAGGCTCTTAATCAAAGTGGTTCATGCTGAACAGCTCCCTGTATTCTGCACATTCTTGTGTGTGTCCACTCCAGGCACCTGGAAAAGAGGAAGAGCAAAGGCACTCACCTTTTTGTTGCCTGTTGTATGAACAGTATTTTGCATCTGATCCTAATAGAGACTTTGAAGCATTTATTGTAATTCCCGTCTTAACATCTAAGGAAAGTGAGACTCAGAGAGGGTAATTGATTTGCTTAAAGGCATAGAACTAGTGAGTGGAAAAGCAGAGGTTCCAGTCTGAACTCCCTGTCTTCAAGCCTTGTACTTTTCCCACTCCATCATTCATGCAGCCACCAATGAGAAAGGTGTGCTGCCCTTGCTAGAAAAGTGTTTTAGTTCCGTGTCAAGATTATATAGTGTAAGGCTTAAGGAGACTTCCTGGGTTCGAATCTTGGCTCTGTTCTGGGATCTTGGGCAAATTACTTAATTCCTCGTCTGTTAAATAGAAATAATAGTACCTATCTGATAGGATGAGAATTAAGTTAATATATGTAAAGCATTTAGCTGAAGGACTGGCACATTTTAATAAGTGCTATATAAATATTATGTAGCTGTTTCTGTTGTTGTTACTATTATCGAGATCTTCCCTGCGTTAGACTTCAAATCAAATACCATGAAATTTTTAAATTTGAAGCTAAGACTTTTTTTACTCATTTGATTTATACCTTTGTTAGACTTTCTGTCTCTAACTCAGGGAAATGGTACCTAATCCTTTTTGTGAAAACAGGAAGTAGGGACCTTGTGCTATTATTACTGAAACTTCCAACACTATCACACTGTACAGTAGATGCCTTTTCTGTGAAAGCCTGGATGTCTAGTGAATAGACCTTACGCAACTCTGTGATGGAACTTTGAGGACAAAAATATCTAGTACAAATATGAGAAGAGGGTGAAAGGGAAGTGATCTTCTGTAGTTAGATTGGGCATTTTGAGTGTTGTGATTTTTCTGTTGTGAGGAGAATGTGGAGGGCTTCCTGTCTGGGTGTGAGAGCCTAGGCTAGTGATTACCAGATTTCTTAATTTCGTGGACTTTTGAAATTTTAAAGGATTTTGAAATTTGCCAGACAAGGACATTTTTAGAAGTAACAACTATCTTGCTTTCTCTATCATTTTCTAAAAGAAAAGCCCTTTAACCCTCAATCTCAGATTAAAGGACAGTCCTTCAGATTTACTACCTTTAGTATTACAAAAACTCACCACATGCTTGTAGTTTTTTCCAGTTTTGCTGGAGACTGGTAAAAGAAGTCATATCAGCAATTGGGAACCATTGAACTAGTTGTCTTATGTGATTCTAGAGGCTCACCATCCACATTCGCACCATTTAGCAAAGCTGTAGTAACACTCTCTGCCAGCCAAGAGAAAAACAATGTAACTTCTAGCCACTGGAAGTTCTTGGTCACATCTTTTTCTTCCCTGCTGGACATGTGAATCCTGCGAATGTAGGTATTTTTTCCTAATGCTAGGGACCTGTTGCAGCGCGTGGCCATTCAGGAGGTTCCCTCCACAGCCCTTGGTGCTAGGGGCTCCAAAATACAGCAATTGATTCTCTTAAGGGAATCCTATGACTCAACAGGCTTTACTTCACTAATCTGATCACACTTTCGAGGATCCAGCCAAGCAATAACTCAGTGTAGATCTGATAAACAGAGGCAGATCTGAACAGGAAAACAGTATGAAAGGCTATGAACTGAATCTCCCCGTTCAAAGGAAAGCAGGGCAAAATTGAGTTGAGCAAGAGTCAGCCTCCTTACTTGTCCTGGGCCATGGTGTTGTGTAGGGGTGCCCATGAGGAGCTAGAGTAGTTCTGATTGCTGTCTGACTTTCTGCCCCTGCTTCTAGATTTTATTCTGTGCCAGAGGCCATTGTTTGGAGGTGGGGTGGAGTGGAATGATGGAAATAAAATAGAAGATGCAAACAACAAAAGAATATTCCTCTTGTAGTTATTTGCAGCTACGCCTATTCTGGGTAACTCCCTAATCATTTACTTCCTAAATGTGTACTTTTCTTGAGTTGGCTCTCTCAGTGAGCAAGCTTTCTTTCTGTTCTTGTAGGACCACCGTTTTATGTGTCACACGTCTACTTCCCTAGATAATAGCTTCAAGTGTGGCTGTGCTCTCAGGGAAACAAAGCTACTGTCCAAAAACTGCTTTTGAGATGTAATAGCTCTCTCTGGAGAGAGAATGGGAACCCTGATAGATGGCATCCCCCTCCATAATGTTCTTCAGTAATAAGGGGGATGAATGAAAAACCAAGGAGGAGAAGCAAGGGCTCTTTTTTTTTTTTTTTTGGCTCTTTGCATTCTCACTCAGAGCACTTCGATCTTCCACAGGTTATGGGATGTAGTTGTGTGTATGTGTGTGTTTTAATTAACTGGAGTTTTAGGTAGGGAGAAATGAAAAGCAGCTACTCCTGCATGTCAGCCTGGTGGAACTGGGAAACATTTAATAAAACCCATGTGTCCAGTCTTCTGGTGTGGAAGAACCTCCAGTTGTGACGTACAGCTTTGTGGCTTGCTAGCTATGGATCAATGGGCAAATTACAGACTCTCTGAGCGTCATGTTCTGTAAAACACACCCAGTACCAACTGCCTTATAATGTGTGGATTGAGAGAGGGAATGCTGTGAGTGCCAAACTAACATGAAGCCTAGGGCTGTGTACTCAGTACAGTACCCTGTTCTCAAATCTGAATATTTGCAGGATTTCATCTTTCAAATGAGGTACTATACTAGGTGTTCTCTGTGGTTTTTCCCCTTTTCTGGTCTGTGCTGCGAACAGCACAAGAAAAAGTTTTATTAAGATCTGCCTAGAACCAGATGGTCGTAGGAAATAGCTACATTTGTGTTCTGCTTCAGGTATTTACAAAACACTCTAGTACTTGTGATTTCATTTACAAAACACTCTAGTACTTGTGATTTCATTTGCTTCCACAGCAGCACTGTGAGGTGAAAGAAACTGATATTCTTAACTCTACACAGAAAGGGAAACTGAGCCCTCAGGATCTGAAGTGAGGCTTTAAAGCTTTTGCACAGCTACTCAGCTCTAGATCCCACTGGATCTTAGCATCTCAGATGCCTAGCCAGTGGCTTCGCCTGTAGGACAGTACGTGTTGATAGTGTTTCATTACCTGGTCAATTTAAGTACAGTGATTCCGGTTCATGAGTTGTGCCATCTCTGAGCTGGCCTTCACCACGGTGGTATTTCATCCCTACTCACGTTTCCTAATTTTCTTCCCTAGTGGCTGGTGAAACGAGCTATAGAAACAAAAGAAGAGATGGGTGACTACATCCGTTCCTACTCTATATCCCAGTTCCAGAAAACCTACAGTCTCCCTGAGGTCAGTTTTCTACTTTTCTTGTCTACTTAAAGACGAGTGCACACTTAGAGACTCCCTAGGAAGGAGCACAGAAAACTCAGGTTCTGCTACGTGTCCACGCCACTGTGTGGAATCTCTGCCTCTACCTTGTCAGCATTGAAACCAGGCCTCCTGGTTTATTAGAACTGCTTCTTTAAATGGGCACTGAGTGTAAAGCCCTACAGTTTTGTCCTTTTCTCCCAATTTTGATATTGGTCCAGAACTTTTACTAAATTAGAAGAGCACAAGTATATTTCTGTATCATATAAAGCTTTTTGAGAGACAACCTGCCTATGACATTCCTACAGTAATAGTAACAGTAATAATAATCACAACAGCAACAACAACAATAGCTGTTAACTATCGGATTCTTACTACAGTCCAGTCCCAGTGTATCACATGCCTTCTACTCTTTAATCCTGTGGATGTCTCCCTGAGATTAATAGTGTCATCCCATCTTACAGATAGAGAAACTGAGGCTTAGCAGTTAGGTAACTTGCCTGCGGTTTCAGAGTTCATAAGGATTTGAAACAAGAACACCTGTTTTCACCACTATACTCTATGGTTCCCTTTTTTCTTAATTAGTTGTAGGGATCTGTTTTGGAGTCATCTGCAGAGACCCTAGCTTTTCCCATGCAGGATATATTCCAATTTGTTAGAAAACTGAGACTTCTTTAAGCAAATTTGTGACAAGAAGTCAGTTTATAAGACAGACTTCCCAGCAGCCCAGTTGAGCTTCAGTTTTCACAAAGGATTTGTTTAATCTCTGTATTTTGTCTTACAGGACGATGACTTCATAAAGAGAAAAGAAAAGGCCATCAAGACGGTTGTTGACCTCTCTGTAAGTTCCCCTGTCCTTCTGTAAAAGAAGAGTGTAGGTTCACAGCCCTCAAAAAGCACTTTGATTCAAATCACAAAACCTTGCTTCCTGAGGTTTCTGTCTGCTGGGATTGTCCAGGAGGGACGCTCTGCCTGCCTCAAGTATCACATATCTAGACGCCACCATTCACGGGTAGAACTGGCCACAACCACCACCTTCTGTTTCTCTTTGTTCTAGTTTTAACACCCAGAACCCTTTCTCATTTGTGCCAGTGGCAGATTTAAACTTTGAATAGCTGCAAAAAGCAGGTGATGAACTGGAGATGCTAAATTGAAGTTACCACCCCCATGGTGGCTTTAAAGAGGCAGAATAGCTTCTGAGCTTTATGTGGGAAATTCTGGGATGGCTTATGTCATTATACACAATGTATCTTAACTGTGGAACCTACACACATGTGCCCACTTCCCCAGTGCAAGGGGCAGAGGAGAGCTTTGGGCCTTTTCAAAACATTCTGGGCCAGAGCCCAGCAGAACTTTGTCAGCCTAGTCCCCACATCACCCCCCAGCCTTCCTACCTGAGCTGATGGGAATGAAGCCTCAATGCCTGGGTGTAAATTCTCTTCCAAAAATAATGCATAGTATTATTTTGCATGTTTTTTTACTTTAAGAGTAAGTGTTTGATCTCCCCAGGTGATTACAAATAACAATTATTTGATAATGAAAGACATGAAGTGCTTGTTTAAAATAAAAAAGACGTCTTTCTCATTTTAGAGTTGTAATTTGTATCTTTTCCTTAATTCCGTTTTAGAAATGGAAGAGTGGAAAACCTTTAAGATAGTTACACCTTGAAACCAGAAACTGTTTTCAGATTTGGTGGCAATATTAAATAATAAGAAAAAGAGCACATGGTATGACAACAAGTAATTTTTTTTCCTGGTTATGATAGATGTTCAGTTTAGAACTTCAAAGTTTTTTTGTTTTGTTTTGTTTTGTCTTTTGTTTTTTAACATTGAGAGATACAAGGAAAGAAAATCAACTTTAATCTTAAAACACAGAAGCAGCCACTTTTGATGCTTGGACATATTTCTTCTGTTTTTAATGTGCATTTTAATACTAAATTAGAATTATACTTTAAATATAATTTTGTAGAGTTTTTTCCGCACAGCAATATAGTCTTTTGTATGCTATTAAAGATTCCGCCTAATAGCATTTGTCTTAACAAATAATAACCAGCTAGTTGGATATGCTGTTACTTTCCTTTATTTTAAATGTTTCATTTCTGGAAAAATAGGAGAACCAGGTAACAGCTTTACTTCTGATACAGGGAGCTGGGGATCCAGGGGCAGGAGAAGGGAAATTCTCTTTGAATTTTGTATTAAGTTTGTGTATTACCTATTCAAAAACAATAAATACAAGTAAAATGTTTGTAATGCTTTACCGAATACCTTTATATGTAAATCTCACTCTGAGCCCTGGGTAGAGAGTAAGAAAACATTACACTTTTCATCTGTATCACCCAGAATAAAAGGCTATTGTAGCTGTCGATCATCCTATCATTGAAACAGGACCTGGCATCTCTATACCTATTAATTTCAGGCCTCTAGAGATACATTATTTCTCCTTTTCATTTGTAATGGAGTTTTTCTTTAAAAAAAAATTCCTCTTCTACTTGGTAATGTGACTGCATAGAATTTAAGGTGATAATGATAATGACAAACACATAGTGCCCAGACATTGTTCTGAACATTTATATATAGTTCATCTAGTCCTCTCAACTACCCTAGTAGTTTTGTGTGTGTGTGTGTGTGTGTGTGTGTGTGTGTGTGTGTGTGTTTGTTTTTTTTACAGGTAAGGAAACTAAGGCACAAATAGGTTAGGTTATATAAGTTGCCCAGGGTCACATGGGTAATGATGGAGCCAGGATGCAAACATAGTCTTGTAATTACTACGCTGTGAGCCTCTAGGTAAAAAAAATTGCAGCTGATTAGAAAATAATATCAGGATAAAAGAAGATGGAAAGAAACTCTCCCAGTCTTTTTGATAATAGTTCATATTGCTTAGTTTATTTCCTTTTTAATGTATGAACTAACTCGTCAGTGGACTGACAGTACATTTTTAGTAGGAATGGCAAAGAATTTCTGTGGATGGCTAGAGTGAGGCCTTGGGTTTTATTTTTCTTCTCTGTCTATTGAAAATACTCCTCACTTCCAGATGTTGTCTTCATAGGTTTCTTAGCTGAGCTCCATTGCCATTAACCTCCATCCCTCCCACCCACCACTTCTGCAAGAGCTTCTTTGCAGCCTTAAAAAGAGTCCCAGAAGCTGACAAGAGATTCCAGGGCTGCAGTGCATGTCCCTGGCTTCTTATTGTGAGTCAATATAAGAAATGGAACAGCTTACTGTTTTTTGTTTGTTGTCACTCTCCCCAAGGAGAATCCTTTTCTCAGTGAAGAGAATGAAATCTTCCTGGATGATCAGTTGTGGCTCTGGAAGTCTCAGAGGGTTTTCTTCTTCTTCAATCTTTTCCCAGTTCTGTTCTTCAAATGCCTTATCAGTGTTTCTTATTATTGACAAGTCTAGGATCCCAAATTTAAATTTTGAATGGTAAATTAAGTATTAAAATACAGTGTAACATACAGGTACCTAGTTTCTAGACCCACTCTTTTATATAAAATGTGTGCAACAGTCACCTATTGAGTGTAGTAGGCACCAAATTAGGCATTTTACAAGCATTATCTCATTATCTCCACACCAGCACTCAGGCAGTCATATATTATTATTTCCATTTCATAAATTAGAAGTTGAAGCTCAGAAAGACTGATAAATTTCCGAGTTGCAGAGCCAGGAAGAGGCAGCCAGATATTGATTTTACATTTGATTCCTCAAACGCAACAGGTGTTGGTGCTTCTCCAATTCTCTCCCTCTTCACCTGCTCTCTGATTTCCCTTATATCCTGGTACCAGTTTTGCAGTACTGTTCCTGACTTCAGGATTCTGGGCTATTATTCATCTGGGTCCCAGAGCCCCAGACACATCCAGAATGGTGGGTGCTCCCCTACCACCTCTGCAGTCGTTTACTGTGACTTTTCCCATTCGAAGATCCTTTGTCTAGCTGGAGAATGTTGGTCAAGTGGAAATTGTTATACTGTCTTTTTTTTTTTCCCCCATCAGTTAACATGATACCAGTGTGCCTCAACCAACAGGCTTTTACTTATTCTTGCTTAGAAATAATCTCTATTAAAAAAAAATTTAAACATTTTAATATTTTCCAAAACATGTAATTTATTCTTGTCTTTAGTGATCCTTATAGGACTATTCCCATCTTTTGCGTTTGTCCTTGGTTATATAGCTCATCCATTTTTTTTGGAGCATGATTTTTAGTTTTAAAAAAGGTTCTTTTTCTTTTATACTAATTCTGTAGTAATAATAATGAAAAATTAGGAAATGAAGAATAAGTACAAAGACTAAATCACCCATGGTACCACCAGCCAAAGGTAGTTACTGATATTCCAAGTGGGAAGTACAGTTATGGATATCAATATAGAGAATTAGAAATCGCAGACAAAACAAAAAAAAAATGGCATTATACTGTATATTTTGTTTTGTTGCAGGCTTATTTTGTTTATCAGTATAATCAAGTGTACCTTCCCATGCCAATAAATATACCCACCTAGCATTTTTAGTGGCTTTAGATTATTCATTGTGTGGTACTAATGTAACTAGCTTAGGTTTTTTTTGGCGGGGGGGGGGCAGCGGGTGGCCATTATGTAGGACAGCCTCATAGCTAAAAAAAATTATCTATAATTATTTACTTAGGATACATTTCACGAAGTGGAATTGGGTCAAAGGTTATACCTAAGGCTTTTAGTATCTCTTGCCAGATTGCTGGGCAGAAAGGCCGCTGTGAACTGTAACTTCCGAGCTCATCACCTTGAGGTGCTTGCACTGTCTTGGCCTCATTTTTCTTCCTTTTGGAGATTATTCCAAGTATTTCTGCTTTCTTCTTTCAAATGTGTTACTTTCTTGACTTCTCCATATCTCCTTTTCACAATAAGTAGCTAGTTGCTTTGTAGAATGCCTACTTGATGGGAGTTGATATTTTTCAAAGGACATAAGAAAAGGAAACTATTGCCACCCAGGGCGGGCCTTCCCTCACCACCTTCCACTTTCACATCAAAATCATAGTTGTTTATTTATCTTTCTTAGTGTGCTGTTATACAGCTTACTTCTTCCTTTTCTGTGCTGTGAGCCTTTCCTGTTCATGGAGTATCTGTCCTGTGCAGTGAGGTCTATTACTCCCTTTTAACCTTGAGTAAAGAGTACCTGTGAATTTTTCCCCAAATCCCCAAAAGATATTCATTTACTGTTTATTGAGCATTTTTTTTGGTAATGTTTAGAATTTTATATGAGAATAGAAGAGACAGAAAAGTTTTATATGAAAATAGGGACAGAAAAAAATATTTGTACAAAAATAGAAGGGACAGGGGGAAAAAAGGACTTCTTAGACCTTCCAGTCTAGTTGAAAGGAAATGCTTTCCTGAACTCAAGAGACTATGTCATTTAAAATTACTCCTCCATCGTGTTCTTCCATATGGAATGGAATGCCATGAGGAAGGCATTTTCATACAGTACATAAAATGCAAATGTGGCTACATTAGTAAAATAATATTAGTAAGTTTTATTAATAATATAGACATCTATGTTAAAAAATACATATTTTTGCCCTTACTGTATGTCAGATACTGTTAAATAATTCTCATACCAACCATACGTCTACCTATTTTACAGATGGAAAGCCACAGAAGTTAAAATAACTTACTCCAAATTAGATAGACAATAAGTTATGGAGTAAGGACTAAAAAACCCTATCTGATTCCCATGTCTTCATTTAGTAATATTCAACATTCACTGAGTGCCAGTCTGCAGTCTAGGAGCAGAGGTGAAAGAAGTGACATTCTAGTTGTCAGAGATTCAAGCGATTAGGGGCTCATCAAGGAAAAAGATATGACCGCGAGGTGGCAGTAGCACACACAGACTTTATTTGGGTTTGCTGTGAGGGATTTACCCACCCTGCATGCAAACCTTTGACAGGTTTGCATGCAGGGTGGGTAAATCCCTCACAGCATGCGACCATCCAGAGGTTTAGGTACCTATCCAGAAGGTTTGGAGAATGAGGGCATCATAGAGGAGGTTCACATGCTAGGTGATGTTTCTCAGTAGTACAGCAGGAAACTGGGACAGAGATCTCAAATGGCAGCAGCTGCTTGTGGTCTTTATAGCCCCAGGGCTTATTCTGTTTGGTTAAGGAAATGCTGGGAGCAGTTTAGCAAAATATGTTTACATTTAATGTCTACATTTAGACAAGCTATAAATAGCTAAAAATCTACTTTTGGGGAGGTCGTATTTAAAACAATTGGATGTGTAAAAATTGAAGTTTGATACTGGTGTGCTTTTGAGCCAACAGGTCTCAGATGCTGTGAAGAAATAAGCTTAGGAGCCAACATACAGAAGCTGTCTTTGGCTCATTTCTATAATGCAGTGACCATATTCTTACCCACCAAGTTACACTATTTGGTGCAGACTCGAGAAGACCTGAGGTGGGACTTGTGCTGGAATTCAAAGAACAGAAGACCTCCCTGCAGAGCAGCGTTCATAAAAGAGAATAGAAAGGGAACACGGTTCAGGAGTGTCTCTGGAGAATAATACTCTACTTCCCCAGCTTTGAAACCTATAGACATATTCCTTTCTGCAGAAATGATCATCATCCACCAGTCTCTTGTCATTTCCTTCACTCAGTACCCAGGGGCTTTGTTTGTTGTGGTTTTATCAATGTACGAATTAAAAAACAAACTTTGTCCCAGTTATAACTTTTTCTATGGGCTCTTTCATTGCTGTTGTGGTGGAAACATCTGTGGTGCCTCTTTAGATGGAAGGCAGAGTCTGTTCACAGGCCTCATAGGCTGAGGTGTGTCTGTTAAAGTTGAGTTTGAGCTGTTGAACACTATGAGAATGAGCTGTTCAGTTCAGTGGAGGCAACTTGAGTATTTTGGGAATGTCACTTTCGGCTGAGTTGGGTGTAGTCTGGTTCACTGGAGCTTTTGGGTATATGCCAAATTGGTGGTAGCTGTTTCACCACCCGGTCTGTTTGTTTGTAAAGGAGTATGATGGGGAGCAGCGATCAGGGCTTTGCTGCAGACACTGCTGAGGTGCTGTGCTCTTCCACTTCCCCTCGTGCCATTTGGAATGTGACTCAAGAGTAATTGCTCTGATTGGTGAACCTGATTTGTAGCAAACCTGTGAAGTAGAGATCTGTGACTCTCATAGTACAAGAGTTTTCTGCTTACAAGAATCACCTTAAGTTTTTAGGTCTACTTGTGTGTCCTTTAGCATCTGCTGAGAAAAATGATCAGAACCCCTGAAGGGTGATCAAAGTTGAGGTATAAAACATCTTGCTGAGTGCTTAAGAGCAATTCTGGAGTCATCCTGTTGCTGTCATTTACTACCTTTATAGCCATGGGCAAGTTATTTAACCCTGTGCCTATTTCATCATCTATACATAGAAAACAAGGGTATCTACCCTCATAGGTATGAAGATCAAATGGGCAGCATATATAAAGCAGTATATGCCTGGCATTTAATAAGTAATAGCCACTGCCATTGCTACGCCTATTAATGGCAAAAGATAAATTGATTTAGCATACCTTTTTAAGAGTGCAATCATATGTAAAGCATGGAATGTTTTTTTTTTTTTTAATTAATCTCAGACTTTAAGTTATTAATGGAATTATGTTACCAAGTCAGTATCTTTGCAAGATTAAAAGAACATAAATAATGAGAGTCTGGGAGTCTCTTTCAAGATCTGTTAGTTCAGCCCTCATTTTATAGATGAGGCCCATTGAGGGAACTGCCTTTCCCAAGGTCCATACAGCTAGTTAGTGGCAGAAACAGGACTAGACATAGTGTTCCTGACCCTTGTTGTTTTAAATGATGACTCAGCAATAGTTCTTTCTGGTTGGCCTAGAAACCTCTGACTTTTAGGTTCTTATTACTATTACTGTTCGGTCTTTATTAGGTCCAAATCATTCTAATGATTCATGTGGTAGCCTCAGATTGTGTAGTGAGTCTCATGTGAGGGCTCAGCCGAAATGGTTGGTGGGTGACTAGAATGTCCACCCAGAGACAAGTTAGTGTAGTGGAAAAACTTTGTGGCTAGTAGCTAGGGCACCTAGGGCCAGGCCTAATATTATCTTGGCAATCCTGGACAAATTATTTAATCTCTGCTTTTCAGAAGTAAGGTAGAAGTAATAGCGTCTGCCTTGCCTCTGCCTCATAGTGCAGCTATAAATTGCAAAATGTAAGATGTTTATGAGGCACTTTAAAGTATAAGGAATTCTTACACAAAGGCCAACATTGTCATTGTTTGGCAGAATAAAAGGTCCTTGTAGCTGTTGGTTTCAGTATGCTATTGTTTTGGAGTCAATTTTTTTTTAGAAGAATCCAATTTCCTATATTGGGTCATTGACTAAGAAAGCAGTTAAGCTCAATTATGTAGTATTGCTATAATAGTAGAGCTCAGAGGAAATTAAAGCATACGCAGTAACTGACGTCATATGGATTCATTATATTTTTCATTTCCCCATAAATCTGTTTTATGTTATTTATAGCTTCCTATTCATTTGGACACCAGCAGCAAACTAGAGAATATTTGTGGTAGCAAGCTATAAAAATGACCTTCTCGAATTGTCCCAGACCCTTTTCCATTCTTTTTCCACATAATTGTTGAAATTATATAGTATTTGTTAGAGAAAGAATTTTTTCTGTATACTTAAATTTTTCATAATAAAAAATAAAGTAATAATAAAAGTTAACCAGAATTATCAAGGAGGGATCAATTCTAATTAGAATAAAAATGCCACTATCTGGAGAAACTGGATAGTAATATTTGCCCTGATGATGTCCAGGTAGAGATTAGGTGGTAAACTCTGGTAGTGGAAAAGAAAAGATCTAGGCACGCACAACTAGAATACCTTGCTTGCATAAACAACCGCGTACTTGCACTCAGAGCCCTAGGCATATATTACTGAAGATATGATTGCCAGCTTGGCCGTAGAGAAGGATATTCATTTAGTATAGAATGACAAACCAGGTTATCAAGGGGGTGGAGACCCACATTAATTGAGCACTTGTTACATGTCATGTACAAATAAACTTTGTTTATTACATATATTATATACATATAATTTCAAATCAGAGAAAGGATAGACTATTGATCATGTTAGGATTTTTAATTTTCTGTTCAGAAAAATAATAGCTAGATTCTTACCTTTCACTATACAAAAAAAAATTCTGAATAGATGAAAAGGCTAAATATAAACTATAAAAGTAACATACAAGAACTTTTTTATATAATACCTGAGATAGAAAATAAGATATGGTTGATAAGTTTGACTACATAAACTGTTAAAATGTCATAGGACAAAAAACAAAGTTACAACAAAGTTGACAAGCAATAGATTGGATGGAAATATTCACTACCTCTGTAAAAGTCAAAATAGCAGGCTCCTTGCAGGCAGCCACCTGAGTGCCCACTGTTCTGCTGCAGGAGATCTGTACCCTCAGCTTGATGGGTAAAGGACTCACTCCCCTGACTGGCTGGATGCATTTAGCAACCAGTTCAGGGGGAAAGCCTTCCCACATTCAGTAACTCCTGTCTCATTCACTCAGGATGTTTACAAGCCCCGTCGGAAATACAAACGCCAACAGGGAGCAGAGGAGCTGCTCGATGAAGAATCTCGAATACATGCTACACTTTTGGAATATGGCAGGTAAGTAATGGGACCCAGTCAAAAGTGTCTGTTTTCTAAAACCATTGAAAAAAAAAGCTATTTTGAATTGCTTCGTTGGGATTAACTGGGTTGGCTTTTACCTGATTGGGTTTACTGTTTTTGGCCCCCAACCTCCGGGACTTTTCTCTCTGGTGTTAAATAACCCAAATTTCTGGTGATAGATGTCTCATCTTTGAAATTCTCTGGAAATGTGTGTAATAGTGTGGTCTGGCTTTCCCCTCTTTGGGGAAGTTAGAGTTTGGGGCATTTGTGGAGGCAGGGAGTGGTCTGCCCTTCACGTCCTTACCATTCAATGAAATTTTCAGGTAAACTAAAGAATTTTCAAAAGTTTTACTTTAAGTGTTAGAATAATAGTTTTGGTTTCCTGTGAATAATTGTCCTAAGAAAATGAAGAATTTATAAGTGGTTTTGTCACTTCTTAAAAAGATCTCTAGTTTTTAAAACTATTTTGATTTCATATCCTCAGTTTTTACTTAAACACACACACGCGTGCGTATGGAAGTACTTCTCATTGAATTTTTAACCTAAGTATTAACCTGCATTTATATCCTGCGTTTTCTACTTAGGGTAACTGCTTCCTTGATGTGAGTATGTCTCCTTGGGCTTCTTTCCTTTGTGCTGGGTGTGGTTGCTGTGTGTTGCTCTGCCTCATAACCTAGCCCGTGCTGGGTAGCTGGAACCAATGGCATCTCCCTGAGCGTGCATCTGATGGCTTCCCCTCTGGGGTATTGGAGAGAACCAGAAGGAAACTAGGCTTAATTGGCTTAAATATTCCATCTTTCAAATGGAATTGATATCGCCACTTTTTTGTTATTTTTAAGGGGCTTGTGTGGGGTCAGGTCTTTCATTCCTAAGCATGAAAACAAGTCTTTTTCATTCAAAGGAAGTTCTTTGATGCTAAGCCAGTTGTGATGGCTGCCTGCTCAGCTCACCAGTTGCTTCTGTGAGTTGAACTCTTTTGAGGCAGGTACCACCAGACCAGCTATATAATTTGCATGGGCCCAGTATAAAAGGAAAATATAGAGCCTCTTGTTAAGAATTATTAATAATAATTTTAAGAATTTAAGACAACAGAACCACCAAGTGTGGGGCACTTCTGAGTGTGTAGCCTTTGCAGCTGGACAGGTTGTATATTATGGGTGCTATGATGGGATTTTTCCATCCAAGCCCCAGCTGCAGGTGGGCAGGTGAGACTACAGTGTTTTAGATGAGCCAGAGCTGGAGAGATAACCTCTGTGAGTGTCACATGTTCCAGAGCCAAAGAATACTTAGGGAAATGTTGTGGGTTTTGTATGTATTGCTTATACCTTCATTTTTTTTTATTATCATAGATACTCAAATGTCTCTGGGGGTGAAAAGGAGTGTGAGATTCAGTAAATTGTCCACTTCACTGAGACCATGCTAACAATATTTCAGTATTTTGTTTTGAAATTCTCAGCTTCAAAGTGGATCTTTTGCATGTGTCATAGTCATTGTCATTATCACCATGCGATAGCTGGGTAAATTCAGGACGTCTCTTTCCATCATCAGGAGTAGTTGGAGCAGTCTGAAGTCAGAGTCTGGCTTGGCTTTTATTAGGACAAAGAGCAGGGCACACATTTTGTATGTGACTCCTCACAAATTTGGAGTGTGAAAAAGCAAATGACTCAATACCAATCTTAGTTCCCGTTGGTGGGGTTGTGCTGACTTCTACAGGTTTCTAAGCCTAGGATAGATGTTTAATGAAAGATTTTTTTGGTTTTGTTTTTAGGAGAAGGATTTTTTTGCTTTCTTTTTAGTTTTGCAGATAAGAAGTTGTGAGTTTTTGAGAGGTTGCGAAGTAAATACTTAGCACATTCTGACATTTTATTAGTTCATCTTTTTTGGAAGTGATAAAGACAGCATTTAGAAAGGTTAAAAATTAACTTGCCCAAAGTCAGCTATTAAGAACTATTAAGAGTCTCAGACTACTACTTGAACTCAGGTTTCCTGGACTCCAAAAGTGTGTCGTTATCATTATCTATAAATATTGTTTGAGGTTCCAGTGAAAGTTTGGCCCTTGGTTTTTAGACAAACCAGCCCAGTCTTTGCTGTTTGGTCTGAATCTGAACAAAAAGAGAGTGATTTTTAAACTGATAGAGCAAACTGGATAGAAAGGGTTATAGCCCCAGCAAGTATGTGTTTTATTCCCCTTCTTGGGGAAGCTCCCTCTCCTCCTTTCTGGCTGTTAGACTCTTTTCTCAGAGTTCTATTAGTACTCTCTACTGCGTGGGGATCTTTACCATTAAATGAGGATTGCATTGCCATATATGTATATGAATAACTTTGAACAATTTGTCCTGTGTAGAAAACAGTAAATGTCAACTATTAGGTCTTGTTATCATCATCATCATCCTCATCCACATCATTAGCAGCAGCAGTTTTCAGTTCTCAAATGCCCGTAAATATAACCTTTAGATTCAAATGAGGATCCTTTCCTGAGCCTCCACTTTCAGTTCTTTATCCTATGTACTCATTACCCTTAGGACTGGCCCTCCTTCTAGTCCCTTTATGAAAGTCTTACCTGCTCTTCCTTCCCTTCCCCAATGGCTGGCCCTCTGCTGGCTCTGGGACTCACTCTGCTCCATCCTTCCTCTCCCCTCACTGCTTACTGTACACCCCTTAATTACTCTTCCCTGCCTAGGAATCCATCTTTCATCAGTGTTCCTGTCACTCATAAACCTAGGCATACAGTGCATCTTGGCTTTGAAGCCAGCACTCCAATTTCTTCCCCCTTTTTTGACTTTCCATATAAAGCTGGACTTTGACCCTGCTCAGCCATGCCAAAGGCCTTAAGGATTGTGTGTCTCTTAAAAACATGTTTGGGTATATTTGTTTCAATGTTATGGTGTTAGAAAAGCAAGACTCATGGTTTTGATTTGAGACTTAAAACTGCAACTCTATAATAATTTTACTATGGTCCCAATCAACTTTTAGGAGCTAACTTAAATACCTAATTGTGAAATAAAACTGCCACTGTGGTGAAATGCATTTTATTTATAGTATGTTTGACTTATAAGTGGAATTTTGAAGCTCAAAATCACCAGAATGCTGGAGTTAGCCTATTCCACACTATTTGAGGCTTAATTTTGAATTGGCTTGTAGTTATTCTGCACTTAGTAAATGAAATATAATATGTCTCTCCCAGTCCCTGTCCCATATGATGGTAAGGCCTGTGCATACTCATAGAAGATATTTAGTAAATGCTTGTTGCATGAACAAAGAGCAGAGTTCACAATCCTTAGGATTTAGGGCTTTTTTTATGCCCTGTTTTGTTTCAGAGAGCTTGCTGTCTTAATTTGCCCTGTGGCAATTGTTCTTGAAGGTTAATTTGTTTTCTAAAACTGTGATATCCAATAAGGTAGCCACTAGCCACATGTGGCTGTTGAGTACTTGAAATGCGATGAGTGTGGCTCATGAACAGAATTTTAATTTTAAATAAGTTAAATTTAAATTTAAAAACCCATGTTTGACTTAGTTGTTGAAATATGTTTTATGTTTAAGTATTGTCAGAATAACTTGAGTATATGAATCTACTAATTTAAAGTTATATATATGGCTCTCATATTTATTTTGGACTGTGCTATTCTAGAAGATGTACACCCTTGATGTTAAAGACCAAATACTAGGTCTAGGGTAGGAGGAAGTAAACTGGGTGTTTAGGGAGCTAGAGCTCTGTTGGTGCTGACAGTGTGGGACAGCAGCAGGGGTTGGTGAATCAGAGTTAACCAAGGGGGAGGCGGAAACAAAATGAAGCTTATGGCACTGCAAATCAGGCTGGCACTAGAGAGGAAAGGGAGGTTGTAGGATAGACCAGCATACCTAGGAAAGATAAACGAGAAGTAAATGCTTTTGTAGTAGAAATAAATTGAAGATTCCCCAACTCTTTGTGAAGGATGTTGAGCCATAAAGCGATATCACGTTTTTCTGGTGAAGCTCAAACAACATTGAAAGAGTCTCCCAGAGACACCAGGACCAGTGCACACAGTGAGGCAGGCATTAATAGGCAACTGAGAACAGCTCTTCTCTGTCATGGAAGCATTGCCATCATGTCACATGGAGAAGGAAACCTTTAGAAAAATCAGCTGGACTCTTCATTCATTTAGTAAACATTTATTGAGTACCTACTATGTGCCAGGAACTATATTAGTTGTTGGGGATACAAAAGTGAATGAAGCTATACATAATATTGATAGCAGCACTATTCACAGTTGTCAAAAAATGAAAACAACATAGATGTCCATCAGCTGATCAATGGATAAACAAAATGTGGTTTATCCATATAATGAGATATTATTTAGTCATAAAAAGGAATTAAGTACTTATCTGTGCTTCACTGTGGATGAACCTTGAAAACATGCTAATTGAAATAAGCCAGGCCACAAATTGTATGATTCCATTTATGTGAAATGTCCAGAATAGACAAATCCATAGAGATAGAAAGTAGATTAGTGGTTGCCAGTAGATGGAGAGAGTGGGAAATGTCACTAATTGCTAATAGATATGGATTTCTTTTGGGAGCAATGAAACTATTCTGGAATTAGATAGTGGTGATGGTGGCACAAAACAGTGAATACAGTAAAAACCACTGAAGTGTATACGTTAAAATGGTGAGTTTTATGTCATGTGAATTATACTTCAGTTTTAAAAATGTTAAAAAAAAGTAAATGAAGCAAATTCCCCTCCCATCTAGGAGCTCAACAAGCAGATTTCATGTAACACATAGTTATTGGACACTGTAGGATGAGTGCACTGGTGGTACAAATACAGATGCACAAAAAACCCAACACTTCTGCCAAAATCAGGAAGCCACTGACAGCTACTGGCCCCAAATCCAGGTTACTTCTGTGATCCATATCACACAATGAATCCTTTATGCCCTCCCCGTCTCCTCATGTAATTGTTGCACGTGCAGAACTCAGCAGATGCATCTAGTTGGGAACATAACTAGCATTCAGAACCCTAGATGCAAAGGTGTATGGAAAATAGAGGTTTTTGCTTTCCAGCCTCTCGACTGAGGAAGATCCAGTAGACAGTCACAGGATACCTAAGCCAATTCACAGAATCTGCCATAAGATCCTCTACAGAATGTGTATGGATACTCAAAGTTTAACCTTGGTCTGCTGCACTTTGAGCCTGTAGATTTATGCCTAATGGATGGACATGCTGTGCCCTGCAGTGACTTTATGGTCTCCCAGTTACATGACAACTTATTGCATGGTCAGGTGATACTTTTGGCTTCTTGATTTCTGTGTTTTCTTTGCTTGTTTTAGTTTATTTATTCAATGTATGTGGGAAATTCAAAATGTGAAAATAGTATCGTTGCCCTGCAGGAGAAAGATGCAGACATGCAAATAGATAGTTGGACATGATTGCCATCTGGGAAGTGAGGATAACATGTACAGATGCAGGGGTAGATCGGCCAGGGCAGAGTGTCTGTGCATGGGGATGGTATAGAAAAGAGGCAGCTTTGGATCTGAGGTGTGAGGAATGAATCAGAAAGTAGGAGAGAAGAGGGACGGCACAGTATGTGCAAAGCTCTCTGTTCAGGCAATGAATGCACAGGAGCATGTAAGGTGAGCTGCAAGGAGGTGAGGCAAAATGGTTGTTAGGTGGGGCCATAGAAGTGAAGCCCTAATGAGAGTGCCGAGGAGGTCCTGGTTTGTCCTAAGGGAAGAGGCCTGCCATTGATTAGTGCAGATAAGACCAGTAGGAAATTGGATAAGTAATGAGGGAGAGGAGTGGGAATAGAGTGAGGCTGGAGGCCCTAGACCAGATAAGAGGCCAACACACTGACCCAGCAAGTGAGGCATGGCATGAGTGAGAGAATGAGCAGGAGCCCTTAATTTGTTTTTCTCAAACAATGCTGTGTAATGTTATTTCTTTATAAACTATTTAAAGGTAAGTGAGGTTGGATATTTTGCTTCATGCTTTTTGTTTTAGGTTGAATGGTTTCTGCATTGTTGTACTTGCTTTAAAATGTATGTATTAATAAGTGCCTGAAAAAAAACTAATTTAAACTAAAGTGCATTTGTGGGTTTCTTTGAATTTAAGGTTGAGTGAAGCGAACACACAACATTATTGGCAAAGTGCTTTGGCTATGTTTGAGAATAAAAAAATGGCTGGACTGGAGGTTTTGTAAAGCTCCATTAGAGAGCATGTTTAGCTTGAGCAAACACATTCACATTTATTTATACAGGTATTTTTAAGGCTTTTAGCTTAAACCGTAGATCTGAAATGCACTTCCAGATTTAAAGAGTAATGATTGCACTTAAAGAGAATGCTGCACTCTGCACTATTTGAGAGTTCTCATTTATAGTATTTATATAGCAATAGGGTGGCTGGTTCTTTATTCAGAAACAATGAAATATGTTTGTGGTTTAGGCATTTAAAACATTTTCTCCAGTCAACAAATAGCCTAAATTCTCTTTGGTGCTTTTCACATAAAAATCCAACCAAAATGCATTTGATCAACTTTATGTGATTTTTGAATAGTAATAGAACTCTCCTTTTTTGTGGCCTGCAGGAGATATGGATTTAGCCGCCAGAGCAAAACAGAGAAGGTAAGAAAAGCATAAATAATGGGAGAGAATTTTAAGAGATAGAAGTGACTCTCTCTGTTGCCTCTGTTGGACACTGTCAGGCTTCCCATCATGGGTAGGAAGGGAGGTTTGCTGCCAACCAGGCTCTGGTCCTTAGGCAACCTGGGGCAGCAAAGATGTGCCTGCTGCTTCTGCAGGCTAGGGTTCTGAAGTCCACTCCCAGGGCCTTGAGCACTCTTCATCTGGTGAGACTCTAGACAAGTGTGAACAGGATGCTAGTAGTGAGATAGAACACAACCATAAATTACAGGCCTGCCCTGTAATTTATTCTAGTATACTAGTAAGACTACTAGTATGGAAAAATCAGGTAAGTCAGCATGGGTTTTTCTGACTTCACAAAGGATGCTCAAAGATTTTTCTTATTTATGTATTCATTGATGATCTTTAATGTCAGCATCAGTGCATCCATATAAATCTTACTGTGCCAGACCTTTACTGTGTTCCAGGCTACTTATTCAGGGCTCTGTATGTATTTTTTCACTTATTCCTCTGAACAACTCTGAGAAAGATACATGTTGCTGTTTTTCAAGTCAGAAAACTGAGGCTCAGAGAGGCTCCATGATTTGTCCAAGATCACACAGCTCCTTAAATGCCATAATAAAAATCTGAACCCAGGTCTGTGTGACATCAAAGCCTGTGCTCTTTACCACTGCTTTTAAAATAATAAAGTGCTGAAGTGGTCATTGACCTCTTAAAAAGCAGAGTCCTGAAGGTTGAGATCTATTCATAACCATTTTTCTCATTCCTCACCTGACCCCCCCCAGATTTTCTTAAATGGGACACCATTCCTCCTGCTCTTCTCCTGCCACCCCTCCCTCTGTCCAGATTCCTACCCTCCAATTCTTCCAGGAGGCCTTCCCTGACACCATCCTCTCTCCGTTTCCAGTGGTAATTATTGTCTCAGTCATCAGAAGGCCCTGGCAGTGACTAGGAGCATATGTTCTAAAGCCAGAATGGCTGGTTTCAAATCCTAGCTTCATCCCTTCACTGTGCGACTTTGGACAGTCTCCTTAATCGTTGTGCCTTAGTTCACAGCATGTGTAAAATGGAGGCAGTGATTGTGCTACCTCACAGCATTGTTGTGAAGATTAAAATATAAAGGACATAGAATGATCCAAATATAGTAAACATCTAATAAGTGTTAACTCTTATCAGTATCATCATTATTATTAGTTCATTAGCAACTAGTCATGCACTGATTGTGATATGTTTTGGTTTTCTCATTATTTCCACATTTGTGCTTTCACTCAACTAAACAGTCATTTCTTCCAAAGCAAGATGTTTCCTGGATTCGAGTATGTCATATGTTATCTGGTATATAAGGATTTGATGTGTAATTTTAATTTGATATATAATTTAAGTCCGCAAAGAATATCTGTGCATATGACTATATTCTGAAATAAGGCAATTTGATTATGATTGGAAAAATCATGAGATGCCCATGAAATGCTATTCACATTGGGCTTGTCTTGTCATGTCAGATGGCACATTTGAACTGGAATTCTTATCCCTTATAGGTATACCTAGCAGTTAGAAGCTCAGGATGTTTCCCAGGGTCAGTCATAGACTTTAAAAAAGCATCCTAGAATTGGGGTGGTCTGAGAAGATATTTGAGACCAGTCCTCACTTTCAACCCTAGAAGACCTGATATCCAGAGAAGGTAAGCCTGAGGTCACCCAGCTGGTAGATGGCAGAGATGAAATTAAAACCGAGAACTCTAGACTTCTAGGCCATGTTTGAAGACAGCAGTTAATCCAGGTATCTTAAGTGTGGTATGGTATATTTAGAGCCAGAGACTGGGTACTGAGCATAGATCTTGATCACCCAGTAAAGCAGTTTAGATCTTTATCCTTCATGCCAGTGGTTTTCAAACTTTGTTGATTTCTCTTAGCAGTAAGAATTCTGTTTTTCATCATGATTCAGGGCACGCACGCACTGAAAACTAAAGTTTCACAAAGCAATACTTAACTCTTGACTACCTCTAAAGCACTCTGATGTGTTCTGCTCTATTATTTTTATTTAATTTATTTAGATGCTTGTCATACCTGCTAAATTACTTTCATGTCCCATTAATAGGTTTTAACTGGCAGTTTGGAAAAAAACACTCCTTTAGTCAATGATCTGTTCTTGAAGGCATTAAAGTAAAGGGAAGACCCAATCACAGTGCAAGGATAAGTCTGGCAAATGTGTATGACCTGATAGGAATTTAATCAGCAAGCGTTGGCGAAGGCTTGAAGCTTGTCCTGCTTGGTCTGCAGTTGGAATGGAAGCTCAGGATTTTCCATTCTTCCTCAGAAACTGGTTCAGCTCTCCAGATCTGTGTTTTCTTTCACAGGCTCATGCCTCTTTGCAGTGTTGTCCTTTCTCTACTGATTCTCCAACTCCAGTGCTCAGCTTTTTTCGCATCTCTCCTTTCAGGCTGAGGACAAGAAACCGACACTTTCCACAGGCCTCTCGGCTACAGAAAAAGCTGATGCCCATGAGGAAGATGAGCTTCAAGCTGCTGAAGAGGTATGTGGCCCATGTAGTCTCTCTGAAGTTTATGTTTAAATTGTTTGGGGAGAAATTTCACTTTTATCCCCAACTTTCCAAAATGACTAGCTACTTCCTGCAGCCAGCTGCTAGTAGTTGGCCTTTCACACCCTTTTCATTTTCCTTTTATCACCTCTCATGAGGCTCACCATAACATGAGATCCAGTAAAACAATCCTTGGATTCTACCACAAAGACATGTTTAGACACATTGTGTAAGTCTTATGTGGTCAGATATCCTCACAGCTACTTCTCCCCATTCCTCTTTCAGCAGCGTATTCAGTCACTGATGACCAAGATGACTGCCATGGCAAATGAGGAGGTGAGGAGGGAGTGGTCATGGGGGAGGGTGTGGTGTGTCAGTGGGGACTTGGAACCACCTGTTGTGCTCTGTGAGGGCCTCTTCCCAGAGGGATCACCTTCTGTAGAGCCTTGTCTTTTCAAGACTCAGTGCTTCCTGTTTCGTATGACTCTTTTTGGGGGGAAGCTTTTTATAGTGTTGCTGTTCGTGGGAACCTCTATGGGGCGATTCGAGGGACTCTTGTGAAGGTAGGATGTCCCTGCTGGGACAGCACCATATGGGCCTTGGTGCAAGAGCCATGGTTCAGCCCTGCCTCTCCATGAGCACATGTTATGCTGCCTGCCAAAGTAGCCCTTTTGTTTCCTTCCTACACCATCTGGGTAGAAAATAAAATGCCAAAATTATGGAGTTGGTCTTCTCAGATCTCAAGGCTTGCCCAAAAGGTTTAACCAAGGACTTTGAAAGGATCATTCCTTTTCAGGGCAGGAAAAGCCTGTGGCAGCAGAGAGATATATTAAGAGTTCTGAGATTCCTCTTCCTCTCTCCTTTGTACTTCTTTTTCCCTTGGGTCCACCAAGTTCCCTGAAGACTCTGTGTAGTGACTCTCAGGAAGAGAGACCTTGGGATGAGGTCTAAAGGGCAAAGAATGATTTTCCAGAGGTACCCAGAATCCTAAGAGAATCGGACACAGTTAGCCGTTTGGCTCAGGAGATGGAGGGGTAGCTTCACATTTGTCCCAAGGCTTGTTTTCTCCCTTTCTTGTTAATGAATACATAAACAAATTTCCTTCTCTGAGAATATTATCTATTTCGCTATAATACTTAGAGCATTCAGATTTTCTAGTTCTGTGAAAGCCAAGGCATGGTCTTGAGAATACAACCTCCCTGTGATTGCAGAGCCGTCTCACTGCAAGCTCCGTGGGCCAGATCGTGGGACTCTGCTCTGCTGAGATCAAGCAGATTGTGTCTGAGTACGCAGAGAAGGTATGTGGGGGCTCAGCTGGAGTGTTCGCCTCCAGTAATGCCCTAAGGATTTGTTCTTCCTTGTAACCTCCCCCTGCAGTGATGGAGTCAGGTTGTAATTCATCAGCCACATTTGTCAGAAACATATATACCACACAAAGCCATCAGCATTTGCCCATTAGCTAAATTAATTTTCTTCTATAGTGTCTATTTTCCTATAAATATAAAGAGAAAACCTGTCTCTCAAAGCAATTATCACATCTAATAAATCGATGCCTGAGGTAAGGCACAGGCATTTTTCCTTCTCTACCAGGCCTCTTATAACTTGGGCTCAGTTCGGTGATTGGGCTGAGGAATGAAGCTTTGCCACTTAGGAGATAAACCCCATAACTCAGCCAAGCCCAAGGCAAAATTTTTTGTTCTACTTTATTAAAGGGATATAGAATGAACAAAAGCCCGAAAGTCATATTTCAGCATTAGATTTTTTTCATCCTAAGAATAGGCAGCGGAACCTTGAATATTTCAGGGAGCCAGTGATTAATCATTTTGCACATAACTGATTCTGGTCTGGCCGAGATGTTGTATCAGTAAAATCAGATTTACAAGGCATTGTTTCACATCCTTCCTTCCTTGCCATACTCAGTCTGCCCCCCTAAAACATTTATGTCTATTGAAGCATCCAGCTTTGCTTTTCCTGTCTCAAAAGCCTTGACAACAAATTAGCTTTGCTCCGACCCCTGTCCAGTATTCTTCTGAAGTGATTACATAGGTGATGTAATTGCAGAAGAGATGTCACCTGTAATCTGGGAGTTATAATCATCTCCCACCAAGTGAGGGGCAAAGAAACTCAGAAGACTTGAAGTAGTTATGGACTTTTAGGACAATCTAAATCCTTTTCTAGGCAAACCTCGGATGATACTTTGACCACTGTTACCCTTCCTAGGTGGTAAATTGAAATAGAGGACACTTTGAATTCTATGAAAGTTGGATTAGAAAACTCACGTTAAGAAGCATTGACTTGAGATGTGGGGGAAACAAGAGAACCCCACCCCTAGACATTCAAAACCACTTACTCGCTGTCTTACTTGGACAAGTCTCTTTCCAGAGACACACATAATTAAACTTCTTAAGGAGAATTGGAGGTCAGGAATTCTTGCTTGATTATCTGTGTTTGCATTGTGTAGATCATATAGTGTAGGATCTACATAGGACGATGATTTTTAAAATTAAATTGCCTTTAACCCAAATTCCATATCACAGTTATTTCACATTTACGTATTATCTTTCAGTGTTTGTCCCAGATACCATAGTTGTACCAGGTTGCAATTGTCATGTCTAAGAGGGATAGAACAGTGTAGTTAATAATAGCATTTGGAGTCATATATTGTTTCGTATCTCTCCTTTACTTCCCAGCTATGTGACCTTGGCTAATTTATTTAACCCTCCTTGCCCTAGTATCTTCATCTGTAAAATGGGAATACTATTACTTTCCTGGCAGGGTGTTGTGAAGATTAAATGAAATGTGAACAAAATGCCTATAATAGTGCCTAACGTGTCGTAGCTATTCAGCTAATGGTAGCCCTTATTTGCATTTTTGTAGTCTGCATTTTTTGGTCACATCAAATCCTAAACATTTTCTGTGTTTTAGCCTGCACAATTATTTGAATACTAGGTAATCTATGTTTTAATACAGCACAGTTTATTAAGCTTCCCTGTTGTTAGACTTTTAAGTTGTTTCTGTTTGCTATTGTAGATAATACTGTTGTAAAAACTGAACAAATAGTTTCTGCTAAAAGGTTTCCTAGGAGTTGATGATTGGATTGTGACTCCTGTGTATTGCTTTACAAATAAGTTTTAACAATATAAAATACCATCAGTGGTGAAGGGGCTTTACAGCATGGCCGCAGCATTTCCAGTCTTGATTTTTCTTTCATCTAAGTTGCTACTTTATTAGCTATAAAATGACACCTCTTTGGACCACTGAGAAGAATGAACATGGTTTCATGTTTTTTGTTTGATCTTTCCATTTTCTGCTGTGTGAATTTTCTTTTATAGTCTTATTTATCTTTTGAATATGTGGTGTTTTGCTTGTAAATTTGAACAGTGTCTCTATATTTAAATATTTTGTCACTGTGATACAAATATGTCTCAGGCTGTTGTTCTATTTTTGTATTGTTTTTCATCACACGTAAGGCATTTGTACCTAAATTGGTCTACCTTTTTTTGTTATTGTTTCCAAATGACATTTTCCATGGATCTGGTGAAGTATTTATTACATTTCACCACATCTTTTACTAATGGTGTTTAATTCTTTAACCTATGTAGAGTTCATATTTATGTAGTCTAAAATGTGGATCCATCCTAGTTTTCCTACTCTTATCCATTTATCCTAATATCATTTATCATATAAATGGTACATGGGCTCTTTCTTGCTTTGTTGGTTTATGCTTCTAGTTTTATGTCAGTTCCATAATAAAGTCATGTTTAATTTCTGTTATTTGCTTTATTTGTTTGCTGTTATTTTGTCAATGCCCTCCAGCCAAAGACCATTAGGAGCACACCTGCAGTTGAACACATTGGGTTTATTGCAGGTTGTAGTGGGGGAGACTGCACACCAATAGGGAACCGTACGGCATTTCAGTAAGGAGGCATTAGAAAAAACTTATTATGGGAATCAGGCTAGTTTTAGGTGATTTGAGGGCAAGTTCAAAATGTGGCTTTGTTTTGTGTTGGATACTTTTATGGGGGGGTCAGTTCAATGAATGAACATCTAAATAAATCTTACTTATTAGACAAAGGAAACTGAATCAAGGTTAAAGCTGTGTACTTGTATTAGCTAGTATAGTGGGATGTTCGGTCATTTAGAGCAACATCCAGGCCTTGCTGAGAGTACCAGGTTAGCTTTCAGACGTCAGGGACTCCTTTTTTCTTTCTTTGTCTATTTAGTTATCTGTTCCTGCATAGCAATATTGCCATAGATGCCGTGGCTTAAAATGGCACACATTTATTATTACATAGTTTGTGTGGGTCACCAATTGGGTACAGCTTAACAGGGTTGTTTGTTTCAAACTCTTACCAGGTTGCAATAAAGATGCTGCCTAAGGCTGCAGTCTCATCTGAGGCTCAGGTGGGGAAGAATCTGCTTCTGAGCTCATTAGTTGTTGGCAGTATGAGATATTTGTAGATGACTGAGGTCAGCAGTTCTTGCTGGCTGTCATATGGAGGATGGCCTCAGTTCCTTGCCATACAGGCTTCCCCAGCATTGTCACTCGTTTCATCAAAGCAAGGGAGAGTGCCTCTTCATAAGACAGACGTTACAGTTTCATGTAACATTATTATGTACATCCAATCACATATATCCCATCACCTTTGCTGTATTCTGTTGTTCAGAAGCAAGTCACAGGTCCTACCCACATTCAAGAGGAGATATTACACAAAGGCCTGCTTGCCAGGAGGCGGAGATTATGGGACTATCTTAGGGTTGTCCACCACAATGTATTTATTTTTCTCTTTACTCTTACTGCTGTACATTGGGCTGAAACCAAGCACTGGCAATTCATCTAAAGTCCATGTTCCTACCTTCAGGGTCTCAGTAATGAAACCCTTGGGAGTAGAATTGGAATGGAGGAATGCCCGGGGGGAAAGCCATCTATGGTACTTGAAAGAAACTCAAATTTGGCCGATATTAGGATGAATTTTTGCTTAGTGAAGAAAAAGGACAAGATAGTTTTGGGAGGACGAAAGTGTGAAAATGTTTTCGTGACCAAGGAATGAATTGAATAGCCTGCTGGTACAAGTGTTTGGAAAGTCAATGGGCATTGGGATATAAAAATGAGGTAAAAAATAAGTGCAGGCTTCTCTTTCATTTGTAAAATTCACCAGATTTTACAACAGTGTAACATGATAAATAATCCATGTGTTTCCAAGGAAATCTCTGAGAGATGTAACTCAATTTAGTATGATTTCTATAAAGCAACAGGGAAGAAGAATGTGAAGGAGCTTCCGGATATATAATTCATGAGTGTCGGTAGGCTCTCAGCCAAGGAACACCAGCTCCCTTTGTTTCCAAAGGGTAATACCCTTCCCAGAATGTCCTAGATGAGGCACCACTGTGCTTTTTGGTGTCTAATATGCCCACTGCGTCTTAGCATTCATTTTTATAGGGAAGGAGAGTCTGTTACTGTGATTTGCAGAAAGCTAAAAACTTGATGTCCAAAAAACAGTTCTACTGTCCCCCACTAACTTGAACCAGAAGAAAAGGAAGGAAGCTGAGCCAGAGAAGGTTAGGTCAGGGAAGATGCATGGTCACTAGAAGAGCAGGGACTCTCCCTAATGCCACATACTAATCAGTCATATACCATTTTGACTGCAGTTACATCATTCCTTGGTCTACATCTCCCTGAGACAGAATCTTAGAACATTTTATAGATCTAGAGGCACAAATCTGTCTTGGGAAATCAGAAGAATCTATGCCGAATGCCTTCTCTGTGTCAGGTACTCTACATGCCATTATCTCATTTAATTCTCAGAACAATGTGCTGCCTTCTTGTTTATAATTCTCTGCATTCCTCCAGCATTATACTTACTTATATGCCGTTGAAACTGCATAAGTTTGTGTATGTGGACCACATTTTACTCTTCTCTGCAACCTCAGAACCTTGCTGTGGGCCTGGCAATGTTGGTACTCAATACTTAAACCGATGGTATTATGCCCATTTTACAGACATGGTGTCTGAAGTGTTAAGTAAGTTGTTCAACACTATGTAGCTGATAAGTTCCAGGTTTGCATACGGGACTGTGTGCGTGAAACCTGTCTCCTTGGGAGCATCTTTGTGGGAAATGGGGAAGGCCTCCTTTGCCATCCTTAGTGTCTGCCTTCCAAGCTTTGCAGTGACAAGGCCTCTTCAGACTCTTCCCAACATTTGACTACATACTTTGGCTAAGTGGAGAGAAGAGGCCAGGTTATGTTGGAAACTAACCTAGATATAAGAAAAATGAAAATGGTGTAGCCCAGGCATTTACATAATCACACCTATGCTGTTAGAAGCTGTGGAAGTTTCTATTTGGGATATGTGAGTGGCTTTTCATATCACTGAAAATTACCACATTAAAATATCCTCATCTAGCTCTCTAGAGTGTAGCATCCTAGCCAGAAAACTGTCAACATCTTGATCATATTTCCATAGTGAGATGAATTTTGGTTCATCAAGGGACTTATTTGTGGAAGAAATTTTTTTCTTATAGGTTTTAGAAATTCTCCTGTCCAGCAATAAAGAAATTCTGGCACCATTGCTTATGACCTTTTGATTTTGAGGACCATTCTATGGCAGTTAATTGGAAGCCTATACTCTGTCTTGATATGATATCTTTCAGGAGCACCTGGGGAATCTTAGGTAATTAGAGCTGGGTATAGCCACAGAGAGGCAATGGCCAGGGCACAGTTAGGGATGTATGTATAAAAACACAACAGAAAGAAAGTCTCCTCTAGAGGATTCAGACAACCACATTTGATTAGAGTGTATTTTGTCCCCCTCTACCATGATAATTTTTATTCCACTTTATAATGCAACCAGCAGAAAAAACTGCCTCTTAAGTTCTGTCACTCACTAACCTGGACAGTGTACTATATAGGAGCATTTTGTCTGCAAGTGATAGAAACTCTTCCCTGAATGGTGGTATAAGGAAAAGAGAAGATCTATAAATGCAGGGATCCTAGGCACTCAACAGCCTTGTCATATCTCTTTGCCCTTGCTTCACTTTGTCCCTTTCTGTGTCTGTTAGTACCTTGGAGGCCTCACCACAGACTGTTACAGCCTTAGAGCACCCTCCCTGCAACTGTGTATAAAATCCTAAGGAAAGACTCTCCTCTTTTTGCCATGGCTCACGTCTCATATTCCTCACTGAGATAGTTTTTCTGGCCAGGTGGCCAGCCTCTTTATAGGCAGCCCCTCTGAAATGAGAGAGAGTGCAAGATAATAATTCACCAGAGGAAGGGATTGCTATTATGAAACCAAAAGGTTCTGGGCAAACATGAGGGCTAGCACCTCCATAAGTTGTTCATAATAGGTCCGCAGGAGATTTTTTCCAGTTAAGTGTTAGGCAGACTTCTCAAATGTTTACAAAGAGACTTGGTATAATTTGGGGGTATTTTAAGTGTTCATCTTGATTTCTTTTCTGCTAAAGAACTGATAAAATTGACCTTAGATAGGATGAATTATTCTTCCAGCAAACATCTTGAGCAGGTGCTATGTCCCAAGAAGTGTCAAGTGTAAGGATGGAGAGATGTGAGTAAGACATGGATGCTGCCCTAAGGAGCTCCTGATTAGGAGTCAGTCAACCTGTAAAGAGATAAATTACAGGATAATTTATGTGATTGCAAGTGGACACCAGTAGCTACTTGGTTTGTGTTGCCATTTGAAATGTCAGTATGTGCCCAAGGAAAAGTGGTTGCTGGTGTAGTTGATACAGAACTTTTTTTCCTGTTAATAATTAGGCAGGATGGATGACTTTTTAAAATTGTATCCAGTTGTGGTGAAATGGGAAAGGTTAATTTAAGAGGGCTGGGAACTGAGTAAAGATACCACACCCCAGGGGCCTTGCCTACACCAGAAGGTCATAAGAAGCTTAGCAACCAGCAGACCCCGACTACTTTATTAGAGAATCAGGCCTGAGCTGAAACCAGGGTGATTTCTAATAAGCTTAGATATGAATGTTTCTAATCCCATCATCTGGACACACACACACACACACACACACATACTTTTACTATTTTCTAGCAGCACTGGCTTCTGGAGTTGGGGAAGAAGTGTGGAGGAGGGGAGCTATTGCCCTCTTGGTAACCTTCTGCTGTGGCCACAAGTAGAAAAACCCAGTTGGGATCAGGAGCAGCGAGGGCTGGGGTCTATTTTTATATCCCTTCCTTCTAGACTCTGCTTCTTTGCTTAGTTCACAGGTGTTAGATAAGTCATATCCTAAACCTGTATACTTCTGTAAGGCCAGGATTTCATTTTTCATCTCTGTACCTCTGTTGCCTAACAAACAATCCTCAGTAGAGGCTAATGGATGACTGGAAGACTGTGGAGACTCACCCAGAGTTAAGAGTGACTTCCCTTCCTAAGATAAGCTCTTCTGTGATGTTGTATGGATCAGCTCCGTGTTGTCTCCTTCACAACACTGCTGAGTGCACCATTTCATTGGTCTACTTATTTCTCAGGACTAACATGCTTGCCATCAATGGGGGCTAGGATCATTGTATATCCCCAGCGCCTAACATAATAGGGTTTTCATAAACATTTGTTGAAGGAAACAGGAAAGGTAGAGAGAAGAAGGAAAAAGAAGAGCTTTCAAAAGTCTCTCTTCCTCTGTGGCACAGTTTAGGCTTGGGGAGAAAGTGGAAGACACAGCCCCTTTATTTATGAATGAGTTGCTTTTACTCAACTAGACAGTAAAGATTTAAGGGTCAGGTCTTTGTCTTTTTCCATATCCCCAGTGCATACCACTGAGCCCCACATATACTAGGTTCTGAGTAATGAAAAGTTGAACTAAATGAAGGTGGGGAGAGAGATTTAAAACTGTTATCAGAATTTAGAGATTAAGGAATCTGGAGAGGATGATGCTAAATATGTTCGTGTTTCCAAACTGCTTCAAGATTTCCTAAATTCGGAGTGATACCAGTCAAGAGAATGGTATTGGCTAATGAATTATCAACCTGGTGGGATTGTCTCAAGCCACATAGCACAGCCTATACCTTTCAGGGTCTTTATCAATTTGGATAAAGATATAGGAATTAGTTCTGTCAGATTTGAACATCATTTAAAGCTAAAAAAGAAAAGGTAGCTAGTACATTAGAGAATAAAATCAATATTCAAAAATATCTTAGATTAAAATTATAAGCCCAAACAAATTCATTTTTTAAAGACAAGCAATGCGAACTATTTTATTTAATTTCAGAAAAATCAGTCATACCGATTCAAGATTTGGTGATAATGACATCTGACCTGACAGTAAAAGAGAGGTTTTGTATTTTGTTCACATTTCCTAAATGTTAAGTGCATCCTGGAAAGTGTTGTTTTATTGCTTATCTTGGGATCCAGAGCTGTGCCTTAGACTCAGCAATGTTACATGAATATGGATCTTTGAAGTTCATGGGATTGCATTAGTGGGAGTCAAGAATATTGAAAACGTTTATGTATCGATTTCATTAACAGAAACAGAGTATGGAAAGTGGATGGTGATCCCATCCTATCTGTTGGATATGTCAGATTCCAACTGGAGTACTTGAAAAGGTCACATGAGCTAGGGTATATCCAGAGGGTAAGGCCAAGATAGTGAAAGGTACTGACATCTTGTTACAGAAAGCAAAGAAAAAAGCTGTGAATACTTCTAGACAAGACAAATTGAACTGTTCTGTGAGTGATTACAGTTCATCTCTGTTACTTCAGGGAGGAATGGATAGGTTCTTGTTTGAGTGTTTGCAAGTCTGATTCTACTGTCTTTGCTGGCTTTTGCTCATGGTACTTTGGCTTCGTGTGTGCTTTTGATTTTTGGAAGTTCAAATTCCTTGGAAATTTACTTGTAGAAGTTCTTTAAGGCCTAGAGTTGAAGCTTTGTTCTTCCAGAGAGGATTTGCTTTTGCTTCTGGCAAGCACCTAGGGATACCTTGGCCCAAGTATTGTACACGTAGTCTTGACTTGTGAGTTTTGGGACCATCCAAGTAGTGTATGAATTTAGATTGCAGAAATACATGAGGCCCAATCTTTGTTATAAAATCTCATTGCAGATTTTTTTCCTCTTACACCTGTGTCAAGGTTTATGTAAAGCAAGTGTTAAATTCTAAAAAATCAGAGTTTGAGATTACCTGGTTTTGGCAAATAGCCTTGAGAAAAAAGCCAACTTCAGTGGGTACACATACCTTCCAGGATTCCTACTGTCACTAGGATTTCTTACATTCTTGCTAGCATACAGATTTTTTAAAAGATTTAAAATAAATATTTTATATTGTCCATTTACTTGTTTTCAAAGGACTGTTTGTCAGGGTACCAGAAATGGAAGTTCCTCTGTTTGGTATGAAGAGCTTCTGGCACCATCATGAGATCGGGATCTTCGCTATTAGCTTAGTGACCATATTTTGGTGAGGGAGGGGGTGGTATAGGAGAGATTCCTGTATTAAGAAGAAGGTTGATATGTAGATAACCTTTTGGGTCTCTTTTAATTATAAAAGTATGCAGTTTTAGCTAAAGTAATCATTTTTTTCCTCCGAGGAATTTATTATTTTGAACCAGGCTAATATTATTGAATGACATTTAAATCTTGTTCCCCTAAGAATGGAAGTTATGAATGTATGTCAATTATTAGAAAACATTGAATCGGTGCTAAAAGTTATCTAATCCATGCTGTGGTTTTGAAAGCACGTTCTTAATCTGAAATTGTTGAACAAAAGTAGATGGGTACTTTAGCTTTGGTTCCAATGTAAACACAAGTGGAGTATTTGTAAATGGTTGGTATTCTTTGAGAGATATTGTACTTTTCAAATAGAAATCAGTTAAGATACCCCAGGATTTTAATTTTTTCTGTCAAGGATTTACAATAAAGCCCCATTTTCTATTCTCTACCTGGACAACTTTGACTCATCCTTCAAGATTCAACTTGGTCATCTTCATTGTTCTCCCCACTGTGACAGATGGTGAACAGAACTGCAAATGAGGCATACTGCTTTAAAGACTTGTTTCTGCCTTCATCGGTCTTGTTATTTTGGCTTTATAGAGGGTTTTTGAAAGAAATGAAAACCTTAGATTGCTTAATAAAAAGTATGTTTGAAAAATAGATCAATTAAATTTCCGTTGACTAGGTTAAGAACTCTCTTCAGCTTAGCTCTGGAGTAAATAATTTTATCTGTACAAAAATAACTTCCCATTAAACAAAGCAGTTTGCATAGCCCCATCTCTAGACTCAAAGACAAATGGAGGAACTCAAAATCTATATGTTCTGTGGGCCTGTTCATGTTCATAGTATTCATTTTAATTGGACTGCAGAAATGTCAGATATGGAAATGGCACTTAACTATATTGATGTTAGTGTACATTGATGCTTTTTAGATGCAAATTTAAGGAATTCCACAGAGCAGTGAGAATTGCTGCCTAATAATAAGAGAAAGGATTTTGAAAGCCTGTGTTTGCTGAGAACATAGACTATCATCACAGAGGTATAAGTAGTATGTTTGTACAGAAACTTCAAGATTCTTTCTGTGCACTGCAGGTATTTTTTATGTTTGTATGGTTCTCTGACTCACTTGTCTAGTAAAAGAGTGGAATCAGAAAGAACTTTCCCTCTCAATGTTGTATAAATGATGGGTGAGCCCACTCCATTGATTGGAGCTCTGTATTCATGAGGCTGTGCCAATCAATGATTGAGACCAATACGTGATTCCCAAGTAAGTCAGGCCCCTTAGATTAAAGTAGTGGTTCTCAGAATTTTTAATTTAGGATCGACCCTTTAAGAACTCTTAAAATTACTGAGTTCCCAATAGCTTATGTATGACTTCATTTAAAAATAATGACAAATATTTTACATATTCACATCAAAGCAGTGTTATCATGTCATATAACATCTGGAAATCTTTACTTTATAATCATGGGAATTAATGAGAATGAGAATGAAAAAAATGATACCTTAGTATTATTATGAAAAGGATTTTGATATTGAAGAACCCCTGAAAGAGTCTTGAGGGACCATATAGCTAAAAATTTAAATCGAGAGAGAGAGAGAGTGCACGCGCACAAGCACCCCAGCCAGGCAGCCCAGAAATCTTTCCAGATATCAAGAGAGCTACTGGTTTTCCTGCAAGAAGAGTTCTTGAAAGTGAAGTCAAAAGTTTTAAAACAAAGCTATATATGTACCAGGTACACTGATAAAAGGGTGTAGAAGCTGGGTGGGAAGTACAGATTTCATTCTCTTGGAACCTTGCCCATAATCAGTTAATCAGCA
>NW_006442484.1:8450536-8458894 GCF_000325575.1 Pteropus alecto
GGTGCAAATGGCACTGAATGGGTGTGTGCTCACCCCTGCAGACTGGAGGAAGTGAGCGAGACACTGATCCCCTAGGGGCTGCCTGCCCAACACTCAGGCTGGTCCAAAGCCAGACAGGCAGCTGGAGGAGATCAGGGTATTCAAGATAATCCTAACATCAAACATAACACATACCATGTGGGGTAGTTCCTGTGAATGGGGAATTAATTCTATTTCAAATGTCAATAAATCATGAGATAGAAGGCTTATGTAATTCTGCTAGCAAAGTAAAATGCTCTGAGGATATGCCAGTGACACTTTTAAAATCAGTGTCAGGGAATCTAAGTTGGATGTTAAAACCCAAATCTGAAATTATCTTTACGAAAAAAGCTACTAAATATGTAACAGACAGAAGTGGCCAAATAACACAGTTCAGGATAATGCAGTCAAAATAGAGGAAGATTGTCTTTCCTCATCCCCCCTTTTTTGTACTCTCAAATAATTTTTAGAAACAATTCGCCTTCTCCAGACTATAAGTTGTGAATATCTTGATGTGTCCAATTGCATCTTTAAAAGTTAACTCCAATTCCTAGAAATCCAGATAAGCTGGAGTCTGTTAGTTGACATTTTCCAAAATCCCAGGTTTCAAAGATAAATATGTTGCAAAAGCAAATGCTTAGTTTTTCTTTTTCCTTGTGGCCTACCATCCCATGGGACAGAAAATGATGTTCTTACTGTTTTATGCAGCTATATCCTGCTGGTTGTTTCCCACTTCCAGAGTTGTTAAGCAGCAAAAACTAATCATCTGTTAATAATGTTGCTGAATTCACAAACTCTTAGCCAGAATAAATGGTGATTATGCCATCTAATTTCTCCTCCTTTTCACTTTTTCATCTCTTTTCCCCATGGGTAAATCTTCTAGATGTTTAGGCCCATGATCACTGGGCTTAAAACATACAGGGAAAATCAAATACCCAAATAGTCTTGTTGCACTTGGGTTTAAAATCAGTGATTCGCTTGGAATTGGGCTACTTCTAGTAAAAAGGAAAGTGTGGTTATAATGGTCATTTAACTGTTTAATAAAGCTATCTAAGATCATCTAGGAAGTATTCTAGGGACACCATTGTAACAAGGTCAACCTTCTTGTTTATTTTTTTTGGAGCTTCTCACTGGGGTCTCCAAGCATCTGTTTATGTCCAACCTGCTTCCTTCTATGCATGGTTTCTCAGTAATGTTGCTGCATTCACTTCATCTCCCTATCCAGAAATCTCTCCCCACCTCTCAGTCCTGATAGTCTCTATGTCCTTCCAAACTTTCTTCTCCATCTTCTCACATATATAATTTCAGAAATTTCCTAATGGCCTCTCTCAGCAACTTTTATTCCTCTCAAATCTATGCTTTGTGAACACCAGAAGAGAAATAAGAAATGGTTAAATGAGTCCACAGATGGAGAGAAATAAGTTGGCAGAGTGTTGCTCTTCATTGTAAGTGCTTCTGAATGGTTAAACTTTTTAACCATGCTTATACTACTATGATGAAAGTGAATCAATTCGTCATTCTTGATAATTCCAGAATGTTCTTATGAAGAAGATAATGTGACTATGACATTCCTTTGTTTAAGACCCTTTTTTGATGCCCTATTCTTATAAGATATCAACATTATTACAGTTATTTATCCCTGTGCTTCTGCACATGCTATTCCTTCTGCGAGGAATGCAAATTCTGTTGGTAGAGATTTTGATCATTTTGCCAAAATCATCATCTCTGGACCTGGGTTTTGCACAGGAGCCTGTGGTACTCTGCCCAAACTGAGCAGGGAAGGAGTTCTCTAACGTGAACCAAGGTGTACTAATTAAATCCTTTGGATTTGCCCTCCCTGTTTCCACAGCAATCTGAGCTAACAGCTGAAGAAAGTCCAGAAAAATTAGGAACTTCCCAACTGCATCGTCGGAAAGTCACTTCCTTGAACAAGCAGATTCTGCAGAAGACCAAACATCTGGAAGAGGTTGGTGTTTTCTTTTTATAATTTTATTCAAGTAAAATGAAACCATTCTTCAAGAAGGGAGAACTTGGGGAAGGAGTTGAGATCTTCATGGTAGAATGGTCAAAGGAGATTCTAGAGCAGGGGAGAGCACACCATGGCCCTTGCACCAACTCAGCCTCCATTTGTTTTTGTAAATAAAGTTTTATTGGAATATACGTACACCCATATGTTTACATATTTTCTGTGGCCACTTCTCAATTCTAGTAGCAGAGTTCAGTAGGTGCAACAGAGACCACATGGCCTACAAAGCCTAAAATATTTACCTTCTGTCCTTTACAGAAAAAGTTTGCTGACCTCTGTTCTAGAAGAAGATTATAGGATTTATTAATTCACAAATATTCACAGAGTACTTCTGTATGCTAGGAACTAAACCAGGCTTTGGGAATGGATAAACAAGTTATGATCCCAGCTCTCAGGGATCTTAAGGTAGCAACGGGAAACATAGACTAAACAAATCACACACATCATCATTTAGTTAGAGCTGTGATAAGTGCTTAAAGGAGAAGTCTCAGAAGCCGAGAGAGTGACTGATAGGGAGACCTGACCTGATCTTGGGTCACAGAGGACTGCAGCTGGAAAGATGAGTAGGTGTTGGCTGGGCAGGAAGTCTGCATAGGAGGTGTAGGGACTTATGCAACAACTAAGATCTTGGAGAGAAAGGGTCTTGGCCAATTTCTGTTTTATGGTTGGAGAGTCGTGAGTGAGCCAGCTGGTCAGCAGAGTATTATCAGACAGGATGTCCCAGGTTATGTTAAGGACAATGAAAGCCATTGGAGGGTTTAAGTAGGAGAGGGGCATGATCAGATTTGCATGTTTCAGAGACTATTCTGTTTGCCATGGGAGCATGAATTAATTGGACTCGGGTGAGAAGGGGTTCAAGGAAAACCATTAGAAGACTGATCCAGTAGTCCAGACATGAGCTGTTGATGGTTTCAACTAGTGGTGGTCGGAGAAATGGAGGAAACCAGATCATTTTTAAGAGCTTTATGAGATGGCATTCTGAAATACTTGATGACAGATGGGACTGTTTTAGAAAGACCTGTATATATTCGCCCTGGAAAGTAAAGAGGAAGCTGGGGAGTTTGACTCAGAACAGTCATTAGAGATAAAAAGTTACGTTTCAGTTATGTTGGCAGTAAGATTTAATTAATTGAAAAAAATTAGCAGATAATAGAAATGAATATGGCTTTCGAAAGAACAATTCACAAGCAGTTCCTGTAATGATTGATTTTCCAAAAATGGTTGCCAGTTGGCATTTCGAACTTGTGCATTTTTCATCTTTTCAAGTCCCACATGTTCAAAATATATTACTTTACCAAATGGTCTTAGCCATTTATATCTTTTATTCCATTTGTTCTATTGGAATTTGTTCTAGCACAGCTGAACAAACAATAGGTTGCTTTTACCAAATACTCTGAATCATAAGCAAACAAGGATGCAGAAGTTGACTCTGATTTGGCTTCCATTTGATAATTTGTAGACATTGTTAATTCTCAGCACAGGGAGGGTCATCTTTACTCCTGACCCTTGGCACTGAAAAGAACCTGAAAGTGATTGGTTCAGAAAGAACTCATCACAGACTCAAGGTGAGCATGAATCAAGGATGAGGTTTTCTCCATCATAATGTCTTTATTCTCTGAGAAAGGATAGTTTTGAGGATATTGCAGATCTCATAAGCCAGAGTATCTCAGTATGAGTAGATGTTTGTTTTTAACTCCTGTCTGAACTTGGGAAGAAGGAATGCTATGCCTCATTCTAGTGATGGTCCAGGCACATTCTTAGTCCAGCTGAAAGGGCAAGCCTCTCTGACTCTGGAGCCTGTTTTGCAATTGGTTCAGAATCTGTGTTTACCAAGAGCCTATTATTTTTCAGACATACTGCCTAATATGTAGCAGACTATCAGTAAGGGACAGTGATCATTATTGTTGTGGTTAGCGTTATTAAAGATGACCAGCATGTGCAGTGATACCTGGCTGTGTAGGTAGGCCAACTGAGTGAGGAAAATGAGGTAGGGAGGGAGATGGTTCATGGTCACATATCATATGAGTTAGGGGTCTCACATGATGGTAAAAATGTGCCTGGAGAGATTGCTTCAAGGATGAAATGAAAATATAAACAAGAATGCACTTTATATGAACCAAAGCTTTATGCAAATGTAAGAAACAAGAAATGAGAATGTTCTTCAAAAAAGCCTAGATATTAATGTTTTGTAAAGATTAAAAACCAACATCATTTTCATATTTTTTTCTCAAAAAATGTGAGCTATAAGAATATGCATTTTTTTTTCAGGTAACTTGCTGAAACCCATTTTAATTTGGAATGTCCTATTAAAGAAATCTGAAGCCCCTAAATTTTGTTACTGTCCCTAAATTTGCCCTGCCACAAAAGGTTGCTCTCTAGGCTAGCTGATGTACATTTTTTCATAGTCTGTGATTCTGTCTGCCAGAAATGACAAGGGCAGCAAACAACATGCCTTTTGTGTAGGAATTCAATCCTAGGACTTCGATCCTAGCTCCTTCCACTCTCTTCAACTGCCTCCCTAGCCTCCTCATTCAGCCCCATGCATCTACCTCACACTTCTTGGTGGGCACTGAGTAGCAGGTCATAATGAGAGAGAATATACTGAGTGTGTCTATGTGCAGATGTGCAAAACACATTTTTTGTCTCTGTTTTTAAATGCTTCAACCACTTTTTGTTTAAGTTATAAGGATGATATAAGTTTACTGTAAATAAACCAAATAGCTTAGAACTATGTAAAGATTAAAATGGTTCAAATGTTCCACTCCTTTAAAGCCAGCCTCTATTTTCTAGGCCTTTACAAACTCTCATATATGCCCATTCACCTGAGGACAGTGGTTTGTTTGGTCATAAAATTGAGTTTGTTTTTCATTTACTCTATCACAGATAATCTCTCTATCAGTAATAATAATGACTAAAACAGATTTTTTTTTTTTTTACTGAATATATTACAAAGTTATTTTCCAAATTAACTCATTCAGTTCACACAAAGTTCTTGTGAACATTATACCCAGTGGAACAATAGTACCATTAACTATCCTCCATTTAGGAAACTGACACAGAGAAGTGAAGTAGTTTTGCCCATGGTCACACAGTTTGTTAGCAGTGGAACTAAGATTTGAACATATAGATCTACCTCATTCTTTTTGATGCCTATATAGTATGATATAGTAGATATATACTGTAATTTATTTAATGTGTTCCCTCTTCTTGGATATGTAGGTTTTTCCAGGATATTTTTTCCCAATTGCAGATTTATGCTCCCATGAATATCTTCATGCAGTCATCTTTGTACAAACATATAAATACTTCTTTAAGATAGAGTTTTAGGAAGTAGAATTGCTGGATCAAAAAATAGATGCATTTTCAATTTTGCTAGAAACTTTCAAATAATTCATCGGTTACTGTACCAATTTGTACTTCTACCAGTAATATGAGAGAATCCAAATTTTAAATCCAAGAACCTCTTTTACAAGGTAATGCAGGCAGAAAGCAACCAAGATGCACCTGTGGCTTCGGTGATAAGAACCCTGGAGAGGGTCTTGGCCCAATAGAGAAATAGGGGAAGGATAAAAGCAAGAGAAGGAGTAAGAAACATTTTGTGGTCCAACAAGAGAATATGCTGCAATGGCACAACTTGGGTACAGCTGATAGATAGCTGAGAAGAAACCTGAGATTGAGGAAAGAAAGGAATCCAGGAAAAAAGTATTAACCAGCAGCTAAATTTTGCAAGTAAGTCTAAAGGTTAGTGATGAAGAAGAAAATGGAGGCAGGAGAATCGTGGAAGACTCTAGCAAGATGAAAACTAAGCCTAGCTACTGGGACAATTTCCTTTTTAAGAAAATGTGGTCAGATGAGGAGATGAAGAAAACACTTATTACTTAAATTAGAGATGAGTCTTTCCTTCCTAGCATACTTCTTCTTCCCTGCCACCTTGCAGCTTATGTGAATCTTTGCTGGGGAAGCCTGCCTTGAACTCCCTGATGAATAAGGCAGCTCTTTGCTTGGGCCTTCCTGGACCTGTCTCTGCCCCTGCTCTTCTCATACTTAATCCACAGTTTACTAGTCCCACTCCTTGAGGGAAAGGACTAGGTCATGTTCGTAGTCTCCTCTCACACACCTCATTTGAACAGAGCACTGGGTAAATGTCAGATGGGTAGGTGGCTGCAGGGGTGAGAGGTAGGCTAGAAGTTGGGTCAGACAGGTGGGAAAATTCCAGGACCCTTTCCAGGAGCCCCAAAGAACTTTAAGAGTTAAATCACTAGAGTTTCAAGAGAAGAGAGGGGAAAAAAAAACTTTCTCCAGAAAAACTCTCATCTACCAGTTCCATAAACAGGTTAATAAAAGTTCTCATTGCACAGATGTCTCCCTTTCGGAGAGAAGCCAGAGCCCACCTATGTCCCTTCTTTTTCACTTCTGCTTGAGTTGGCTTCCTGATAGGCCTTGTTAGAAGAGTAGCCATTCATCAGACTGGTAACAAGAAGCATGATTGAAGAGTAATGAATCTGAAGATGACATAATTCTCAATAAGTTGCTTGTAGGTTCAAGGATGGGGCAAGTTATTTTCAAATAATCGTTGAGATATAGGATAAACTCTGTCATTGTTCATTTGTATACAGATAGCAAAGAGTCTGACAGGGGGTTTCTGCTAATTCCCCTTTTCAAAGTAGAAATATGTAAACCTTTGCACTTTTCATGGGATATTTCCAGATTTCTAAAAGTTCATAGACAGCACAAGGCTATACATTTTTAGTAAGGAAAAGGGAAATGACATTTTCGAGATGTAAGTTTACAGTTACATAACTTTGAACAGTAAGGATAATTCATTTTCTTTCTCCTAGTGTTAAAGTCCTGAATCCTTTCTTCTATCTTGCATTGTTTCCCAACCAGTCTTATCCTATACTAGAATCCTGAATGCTGAAATGCAGTTCGTATTCTGTGAATGGGCACGTTGGTTAACTGAATCAGTTGTAGCCATACAGAAAAACTAGACCTAAATTTGAATCCAAGCTTTATCAGGTATCAGCTATGAAGCTTTAGTCAAGTAACTTAATCCCTCTGAGTCTTTATTTCCTCATCTGTAAAATAAGGATAATGTCTTTTTCCATCGAATGTAAGGATTCAGTGATAGGATTTATGCAGACTATCCAGAACATCACTTGACATGTAGCTGATACTAATTATATATGAGTTCTTTTCTTCATTTGTTGTTGGCAGCCTTTCTAAAATTTCCACATTTGCTCCATTTAAATCTTTCTGAGCTTCCATCTCATCTGTGAAATGGGATGTCACTCATATATGTGTTGTTGTAAGGATCAAATGAAAGCAGATGTTTTCTATCTTTTATTTATAGCTGCGGGCAAATCATACTCACCTACAAGCCAAATACGATGAAACAAAGAAAACACTGACAGAGGTGAGCAGATTTTCCTTCCTCCACAGGCACGGGTTGATCTGTGAGGTCAACCAAGCGTTGCCTCACCTAAAAAATAAAAAAATTAAAAAAAATTAAATAAATAGAATATGAAGCTCAAACCCCAGGTTGTAGAATAGCTCCAAAGTACTAAATTCTTTGAGAGTGAGATGGTTTCTGTTTGTAAGATGAGAGAACCACAGAATGATATAATTTGCTGTACAAAAGCCAGTTAAGCCTAGGTGAGATGGGGGAGGGTTCTCATGAGGAGGAAGAGGGTTGCTGGTGTATATTTTGAACCATACGATCCATTTTTTAGCCCAGGATACTAGTGTACCATCTCACATCAGCATCAGAGTGTTGCTTACTTCCCCCTTCTGATTTCCTAGGAAACCAGGTGAAGAAAACAAGCACCTCTGATGCCAGTTCCGTCATGAGGGGCATTGAGATATTTTTGTCCCTTGCACTTCCATAGAACCGTCCTTATCTGGATTGGAAAAGCTGTCATTGTGATTTTGGCGCTCAAGCCATAGCTGTACTTTATAGGGGCCTCGCCTTACCTCAAGGGCCCCACCTAGTACTTTCTGGACCTTGTGGAAACAGGACTGATCCCCAAAGATATCTCTCAAACCAGACTGTCCTTATTTTTTTAATTTCACATGAAATTTGCCTATTTAAGATTCTTATGTTTATAGCAATATGCAATACTTACAAGTCTGACAAAGCTTTTTAATTCTGACCTGAACTACTGTCTTTGATTATTGTCAGAATATTTTTAAAAGGCAGGCACAAAAATCAGTAAATTAAAAATTTTTTTTCTAAAGATGGCTTTGGACAGATCGGCTTTCTTTCCATTATTTTGTGACTACATTCCTTATGGATTAGAAGGCAAACTCCTGGGCTT